>NC_079288.1:80825288-81134931 GCF_023638135.1 Falco biarmicus | reverse complement strand
TCAGAGAGTTAAATGAAGGCTTCTGCCCATTCAACCACATTCTAAGATTTCCTGCAAATGTTTTAAGGCTCTATCTATGCATAGAGTGAAACATTATACAGATTCAATATTCACCAGAGAAACAAATCCAGTAACAAAGCCATTACTACATCTTTACTGAAGTTTACTGCTCAACTGTACTAAATGCTTTCTGGATATAAAAGGAGCCTACTTCAAAAAGCCTGAGTATGCCGAGAAAATTACATCTTATTTTAACATTAGAAATTGCAATCTAAAGTAGTATTTCCACTGTACATCACAGTCCATAACCAACATGCTTTGAACAGATACATTTTCTTTTGCAGGCTATGAAAAAATGAGACACTTGTCATTTGAGATGGTAACTTAAGTTCTAATTCTCTGGACTCAGGCTACAGATGGATATTGGCTATAGCTGAGAAAATGTCTGAATTTGAAGATTGATCAGCTTTATGAACAGTCCCTAAACACAGCGGATTATGGAATTTTTCGTGTATTAAGGCTACTCTGGATGTAATTCTTTACAGACCAATTACTGACAACTATTTATGTAAATGACAGATATGCTTACATCATTATCTTGACAGCTCGTTTGAGATTCAGTAGAATTACTTCCAACAGATTCTGTCTCCATCTCACCAAGGTCAACAGGACTACTGTAAAATAATTAAAAAACAATACAGCTTAAAACAAATTTTTTTTTTTCAGTAGTAGGTGCAGTTCTGAAAATGATAGCCAAACAAGAGCAGAGACGTGCAGAGATTTTAGGGACAAACTGCAATGCAAACTGCAGAGACCAAACAGGTCAACTCAATACAACCAAAATGACAGCTTGCAGTATTCAATCTCGAGAATTTAATTTAGTCTTTGGCAAAGAAAAACACCCAACACTCAAACAATGCCCCAACACAAATGATGATGAATGTTATGAAAGAGCCAGGAAATTCTTTTTCCAAATAAGGTTTTCATCAACTTGTTTTGAAACCTAAGATTTAACACCTACTATACACAGAACTAGACCCCAGCATCTGAAGACAAGACTAGTATTTCTAGACCAATGTATACAGTAGGGTTCAGGCTGAAATACCAACTCCCATCTCATCTATTATAAGGAAGCTAAAAGTAAGCTTTTGCTTTTAGATCCCATTGCTCCATTTTGGTTTTAATATCAGCACCGTTATGGAAAACAACAGTAGTTTATTACCACAAAACTGTTTCCTGAGGAATAAATTTACATCTGTGTCCCCTTTATTCTGTAGTCCCAGTTTTATTTCAGATGTTCCCTGATTAGCTTTATTGCTTTCTATAGAGGAAAATAACTAGTCACATTATTCTACATCTTTTAGAGCAGAATACCATAGTAGCTTGGACTGTGAATAACGTGTGGCCACGCTTTTAATTTAATGGTATTTTGCAATGATTTTACAAGTACTTCTTTCCTCCTGTCTGCTCAAAAAGCATTTATACCACTTTTCTTGAACTAGCAAGTGAGGCTACAAAGGCAGGTTCTTGTACACTGTACTGGTCCAAGCTCAATATTCATGAGATCTGTCAGCTAGTGAGAACCCTCCAGCACTGCTTGACCACAGATAAGTCTGCAGACTGCTCTGAAAGAATCAGCTTGCCTCAATGGTGTGGTATTTTCTTTTCTGATTTCACCAAGTGGATATACATTAAAAAAGTAAGGGATATATATATGTACGCCCTTGCAAGGATACTGCGTAAGTTTAATCCCTCCAGCTAGGTCCAGAAAGCTCTTAGATATTTTGACCGAGGAGGAACTGAAATAGCACTAAAGTGTGGACAAGTAACTAATGAAAACATTCAGTAATCACTGACTTGTTTCAAAAAGGGCTATGCTGGTTTTTTTGTTTGGTTGGTTCTTTAACATCACATTTTATATATTAATTTCTATAAAGGTATCTTGAATACTGTGTACATACATTTCTTGCAGATCACATCCTTCTTCAGTAGGCGGATCCCAGGAATGCAATGCAACTTTCCATAGTTTAATTTGCTGGTCCCATGACCTACGGCTGTACTTCTTAAATTTATTTGGAGTTCTGGGATGAACTCCTGGTATACGATGGCATCTATTCAGATATTGGACACAAAAAAATCATTAGTGTTTTTCACATACTTAACATTTAGTTTTAAATGCTAAGACTGACTGCAGGCTACGCAGATTCATTACAACACAGCAAATTCTGGATTATATCATTTATGAGAAAAGACTACTACACAGTTCCAGCACTCAGGTGAATGTCAGCTGTATGATAAAATTATTAGGTTTTCTGTCTTTGAGTCAAATGAAATAAAGTAAAATAAAATTTTAAAAAAGGCATATCAATCATAGGTCTGAAAACCTCATTTCAAACTTAGGAGCAACTGTAGTCTATTTTGTGTTTTATTTTACTAATTAGAAAGTTGACTGCAAAAAGCAGTTTCATTTCCTCTAGTTGATGAGCACAACAAAAAATACTTTCACTTCCATTTCTGCAGCATGGGAAAGCCTGAAGGGATATTCTTCATGTACTGACTAGTCAAACAAAAAAATCCACATTTCATTTGATTGTTAGTATGACTTATCAATTAAAAAATGTCTTGGAAAGTTTAATTTGTAGATGCCTCCTATTTGCATGTGTCTCAAATACCAAGTTCAGTATGTTAATATTCTTATAAAGAACAGGTATGGCTTACAATCGAACATTACTTTTCCAGAAACTCAAGCAGCTTACCTAGGAACTTCTTTAATGTATCTATCATAGGCGATTGTGTTTTTTCCGTAGTTTATCTGTTTTTGTCTTCTCATCAAAACCACTTCATCTGTCTCAAGTTCTACTGTCACAGTGGACTCTTTTGAATCAGAACTAAAGAAAAACATCATCGATTCGGGACTACTAGAAAACAAGCACCGCTCAAACTCACGTGTAAAAGATTATAAACATGTTAAAACTTTTCAAATGAATGCTTTGAATGTTACTAAACTATGATGTTGGGGCTTAAAATGAACTACTTCAAAACAAGCATTTTCAGAAGCAATATGGTACGTGTGAAAATTCAGATCTGTTTCAGGATTTTCCTCAGCTAAGCTAGAAATTTATCCTACCTTCCAGAGGAGGACTTCCTTTCTCTTGTAAATTCATTTATCAGAAGTTTTCTTCTGTATCTGTAAGAGTTCAAATCAGTATTAAAAATACATATACACAGAGATAACATGTAAGGCTGCACTGTCATAGCTCACAGTTGATTCCACTTCTCAACTAAGCAGCAGTCTTAAAGACAACCCAGACACTGTAAAAGTCTTTCCACTATGGACTGGATGCTTCAGTTTCCCACTAAAAAGAAAAAAATAATCTGAGGACTTTCTTTTCCCAAGTCTTTTCCCTAAAAATCTTTTTATAGCAATGATATGCAAAAACAGTAATTAGTGAAATAACATGCCAAGTAATCGAATCCAAGAGATTCAGGAAAGGCTTCTTCCAAAAGGGAGATACTTAATGATACACATCAACTCTACAGAGAGTACGCTACGTTATTCCTGCAGGACTTAAGTCAAAGCTGACCTAAAAGCACTGGACAAGAAGCTAAGGCTGGTCTTATTTTACTGCAGTGGTGAAGTTGAAAATAAAAGTCAATACAGATTCTGCAAGACAACTACCGTTTCCCCTCGTTTCCCCACTTCATCTTAAACACCCATGAATACCTGGCAATTTCTTTGTTAACACTGGTCCTCATTTCATCTTCTTCCACTGCAGTTCCCCAGTCTGCACTCCGCGAAAGGGGTCCAGGGCCTTCTGGTGTTGTAAAACTAGAAAAAAACCCAACTCTACATTAAAATTGTATTATTTTTTTTTAATTTCCCACCCCCAACTCAATAGCTATTTAATATATTAATTTATAGTATTCACAATGGCTGTAAAAATCTTGTGTTGAATTAAAATGTCATCATTATAAAGTTAAGCATCAGTTTAGAGTTCCACCTTGAAGCTGTCTGGTTTAGGTTTGGAGTTTTTTATTCTTAAAAAGTTTATGTAGATATCTATAGAAACATACCACTGCAGCATGTAACCTAGCCTACACTTTCAATAACTTTAAGCTGGTATCCTTCACAAAGCAGTATGTGAAATATCAGCTTCACTTATTTACTCATTTATTTTCATTCCACTGAACGATCTAACGAATATTTTTTCTTCATGATCGCAGACTCACTAGCTATGAGACAAAAGTTAGAACACAGAATTAAATTGTACAACTAATTAATTAAAATTACACAATAGCACCAAGAGTTTCTGCATGTGAAAATATACTTAGTAGAGAAGGCAAAGGCACAAGAAAAGCCATCTATTTTTAGCTAGCAAACCAAAATTTGTTACGACTTTGCAAACTGGTATTTAACAACTTTATTGCAGCCCATTAGCATCACAAGCAGATTCAGACTGTTGCAGGGGAATAAACTTATATCCCTTCCCAGCATCAACAATAGCTTGCATTCAGATTATTAAGTATGCTTTCCAGTTTTTCCCCTTGATGATCAATTTTCCTAAAGTACAAACTCAAAACTGTATCCTACAGACCAGAGCTTTTTCAGTAGACCTGGAAATGCTCTGGAGACTTACCAGGACTCTGTGTAAATAAGTGCCTTGAAGTCAGGGAATTAGATGCATCTGTGCTAAAACCAGTTCCAACTGCCTCCCTGCTCCCAGCTCAGCAAGTGGCTCGCACTACACTTTTAAGCTTTTAGTAACTTCAAACTAAAAGTTCTTTTTAGATTAAATCCAGTTATGGCCTCAGAAAAATTAAAAATCCATAGCAAACAGTACAGGTCCCTCTCCAAATATCTGTTCAAACTCCAAGGATTTTTAACATTTGTGTATATTGATTTCTAACTTTGAAGAAAATGCAGGTCACGTTCAGTTACAGCTCTCCCATGGCAGAGAACAGTGCAATCCCAGAAGTACTCTGTTAGTCTCACCATCTGAGCTTTGTCCTCAAAAATGTGTCATACTTTTTCATATTTGTTTGATTCTGAACCTGTGCTGCGTATACAGAGAATTAGGGAGAACATGGAAGGGTCTACAGCTTTTTCTCTTGATTAATTTGCTCTGGTGTCAGACATACTAGGCTTAGCCATCTTTCTAAAGCCTCTCATCCCCACATGCTATTTCATGCTCAGTAAGAAGCTCTGGTGCTGTGCTAGGACTGCAAATGGTGCTCAAACTCTGCCAGAGGGGCAGAAAAACGAGGCCATAACCGCCCTGCCTCCATCTCGATCCCCTTCCCATTTTAAAATTTTATTTTGACAATGTTGAATTAGCATAAATAAGAAGTAGTTTTAGTGCAGGAAGAGAACAACTTCAATCAGCCGAATCCAAACTAAACCAAAAAGTATGCCTGTTCAGTTCAACAATGGAAGACACAAAAAAGCACTGCTTATTTTGTTTGAAACTGATGAAGGACACAGGTCCTGAAATGAATTTCATTTACACCAGATACTGTAATTTGAGCCATTAACCAGTGCCTTCCCTGCTTATTCTCAGCAAAGAAAAATGGGGAGTGACAGGGCATAACCCATCTTTTTTAGATTAGAAATCTATCTAGATTCAATCAATTGGGCTGCAGGCCACAACTCCCATGCACTAATAAAAGGGACTAAAAGCACCATGGCATAAACAGCTCAGACATGAAAACTGAGATAAAATAAGATACTTTCACTAAACTGAAGTTTACTTGTGCTGGGAAATGGTAAGGAAGGCAGTGAGCAGCAGTATGAAGAGTGAGTGACCTCAGAAGTGGACCCCACCACACATGTGCCAACATACTTAGACAAAACTTCCCAAGATGGTCTGTACTGCTTCCAGAAACATGAAGGCACCTGACTTTTAAGACTTGACTTTTTAATTTGTTGTCTTGTTTAATTTTAATGCAACAGTACGTACAACCTACATCCACAAACATAGTTAGTTTGTGCAGTTATTGCATCATGGTAAACAGCAATAAAAAAAGCGTGAAATAGAACCGAAAATGACGAAGAATATAACTAAAGACATAAGAATGAAAAATGTTCGTTCTTAAGAAGTGACTCCAAGATAAGCACACTGCACTAGGTTCTTTTCCCCTCCTTTAAGACCAGCTGTTCATGATGAGTGATCTACAAACAGACAGGGCTGGAAAAACAGAGTACAACAGTCAATTCAACAGCTCCTGATACACAAAACGGCAGAGAGTAGTTTCTTTTGCAAGCGGTAGCTACCTGTCCAGTCTGCTGTCAGGTCTGTACTTTTCTTCCTCAAAAACGGATGAATCGGGCTCATTCTGCTTTCTCCGCTTCCCATCCGCACCACGTTTCCTTCCTTGGGACCAGCGAGGCGGAGGCTGAGGGCTGGCAGCAGAAAAGCGAAGACGACGTGAGCATGCCAGGTGGCTTTATTTTACTAACCTCTGGGAAACCTCATCGCATGCAGGCACCGTAGTTTATTTACTAATTTTACCTCACCCAGCCAAGCTCAGCGACACAACTGGGGCCTGGAGAGCCCCTCAGAAGGAGGCTCTCCCACCCCAGGCAACCGGGCCGCTGCGGACAGCGGCGGCCCGGCCTCGCTTTCCCTGAGGGACCCGCACCTCGGCGAGGGGCGGCCGAACATGGCGGACGCCGGCCGGCGGCCACGCAACCGCCGATGCCTCACGCAGGTGAGCGCGGGCCGCCGTTCCCGCCCCCCTCGGCGCCGGGCCCGCCCGGGGGACGGGGAGCGAGGGCCGCTCGCCGCCGCCCGCTGCTCCGCGCCCGGGGGGGGGGCAGAAGGGCAAGGGGTGAGCAATGGTACCGCCGCCCCACCTGCTCTCGGTGCCGCCGTGCGGGCTCCTCTGGCGGAAGGACATGACACGGAGTGTCCTTAGGAAGGCTGGAGGGAGAACCGGGCGGCGAGGGACCGGCGCAGGCTGCGGACGAGCGGCACGGGAGAGAAGAGCAGCCTGTCTTCCCGCTCAGCCCCTTCGCATCTCCCGCCAGCGCGGACTGACGCCGCCCGCCCCGCCTGCCCGCGGGGCGCCTGCGCCGGCCGCTCCATGAGGACAGGTGCGCGGGGCGGACGAGGGGGAGAAGAGGGAAAGCGCAGCGGCCAGCCCGCGCCCCCTCCCCGCCCAGCCGAGCCGGCCGCTGGGCGCGAAGCAAACCCGCTCCCACGCCGCGGCCCGCGCGTCTCTGAGGGCGCCTACCACCCTACACCCCCCCCGCCTAGGGTAATGGTTTAGCCCGCGCCCTGCGGCCCGCCCCGGCCCCGCCCCGGGGCGTGTTGGCGGGAGAATCAAGCGCAGCGGCGCGCGGTTTTGGCGCGCGCTTGCTGCGGGGCGGGGCCGGGGTGAATGGCGGGACCCCCACCGCGACCACCCGCCCCGCTAAACGACAAAAACAGCCCAAACAAAAGGAAAAAGAGAGTGTCCCGTGGTTTAAAGGTGAAGGGTCGCAGTCATCGGCTCTGTAATCCATGGAGAGCGCATGGCATTGCAACCCAATATAAATGGCAAATTTATATTCCATAACATGACATATGAAATATTTTTTAATCAATATTGATTAAGGTTGGATAATGGCACAACACTGCAATGCTTTAGGAAGTGGAGTTTCCAGGTGTTTTTAGTGGCAGACACAGAATGAGATCCTGTTATCTGTGGGATCTGGTACATACGGACATTGTGCAACAGTCACTTGGGAACAACCTGGAGAAGGCCTACGGCAGAACACAAGCACAGCTGTCAGTAAAAACGCCTTTGCAGCCCTTGTGGACTGAAGGCTGTTGGAACACTTCACAGAGAGATGCACACAAACCGGGCAGCATTTTCCTCTTCTGGCCTTAGGGTCACAGAATCATTCAGGTTGGAAAAGGCCTGTAAGATCATCAAGTCCACCCATTAATCCAGCACTGCCAAGCCCACCACTACACCACGTCCCTAAGCGCCACATCTACACAGCTTTTAAATACCCCCAGGGATGGGGATGGTGTCTCCACCACGTCCCTGGGAAGCCTGTCCCAATGCTCAGTCTGTTTTCAGTATACCACAACGATCCCCATCACGACACCCCAACTGACCTTTAAAGTTACAAAAAGGTGCCGCCTACTGCTGCAGTTCACAGGAGCAACACGCGAGAGAAGAAAGCCTGCAGTGGGGACAGTCATCCTTTCTTCCCCCACTCCTAGCCCATTTCTCCACAGCACACTCAGGTAATACTCATTCATCCTAATTTTTCTGGTCATAATTTTTCTGCTGTCAAAAGATAAGTTCTCAAGAATTACAGGCTAAGAGCTACTGTCACCTATGGCCATATTAGCTCTAACTTGCCATATAAGCTGGCACAATTTTGCATTAATTCTAATAACATGGTTTCTGCTAGCCACGTCATGAACCCAATCATCTGTTGCACTGGCCCAGCTTGCCTCTTCATAGTATTTGGTTACTGCATGCAGCATACAATTAACTTATCACCATCTGTGTTCGCTGCCTTTTTTAAAAAAAAAATTAAAAAATTACCACTGTACAACTATGATAACAAAAGTTAAAAAAATCCCCAAAACCAAAAAAACCCACAACAAACCAAAACCAGAGCAGTATTACAGTCGTGGTAACAGGATACAGAAAATAGGATTTTAAACTTAGTTTTAGCAAGCTTTCTTCAGGATCATACATGGTTTGCTTGTCTACATTTTTGCTACATGCTTTCTCTCGCAGGTAGCAGAAAGCCAGCAAACCTGGGCTCTGCTTACTTGTCAGAAACACAGTTATAGGCTCATACTGAATCTAGCTCATAAATGCATGGATTCAGTCTAATCTGAAATCTAGCTCTGAAAACAATACAAAAATTCTGCAGGTTTCACCAGTAAAGCTTTCTAGTGCTGATATGGCCGTAGTCCAAAATACTTCTGATGATATTTAGGGATACGAGACTACTTTAAAAAGTGCAATCAAGATTTCTTGCTGTTTTAACTTGCTTATTTGTTTAGCAAGGTTGCAACAACCAGTGCAGTTCTCAATCTCTGCTCTCTCACTCTAAGACTTGAAGAGCAGCAATAGAAAATTTAATAGTCACCTGAGCACGTGCAAAGCAGCCCTGGAGTAGGTGTTTTTCAAATTAAAGCATAAAACATGTCTTCTGACGAACCTGGGTGATATTCATTACTATGAAAGGCTGTATTTGAGTAATACTCGCAAGATCGGCAATGGAATGCGTCAAATGAATGGCAGAAGTAGCAAAAAGAAGTTGGTTTGTTTGGGTTTGTTTGAACAGCTTAACACAAAAAAGAAACTACCAAAGCCCAGCAACATTTTTTGGAGAGCGTTTCTGAGCACACATTGACAGCTGGTGTTTTGATTTTTTTCACGCGTACTAGCAGGGTTGAAGCATATATTGAGAGGGAGAATTTGCATCTCTCTACTGCATGGTTTCACAAACTACACAGCTTATGCAATTATTTACAGAACTGAAAGATACCTGCTACTCTGACTGGTGTTTCTGGTTATCATTTATATAGAATTGGAACTCTTGTGGTCCACAAGTTGAGTAGAAAGAACAGTCACCAGGCAGAGTGGGTGGCAGGACACACCTTCACATGCTAGGAAGAAGGAATTACCTGAACAGCGTAACTGCAGCAGAAACAAATACATTCCTCTAGGCCCGTATTATTTAAGTAATTAAGACAGCTGTTAGAGGAACAGCACCTGCAAATACGCAATACATACCTTAGGTCTTTCTGCCTTTTCTTCACCACATACTCCCATTAATTCCAGGTCTCTAGACTCAAACCTCGAGTAGTTTCAGGAACACATTTTCTTCGTTTCCTGATTCATCTTTTTCAGATTTGAACTGAATGGCCTACAGGAACATCCCAGCTGAAGTGTAGTGAATAACCACACAGCCTTCCTTAACCCTTTTGCAGGTATAAAAAGGGGCTTTCTTCAAGGCTGTGCAAACCCATACAGTACAGTATCGACAGCTGCTTTTAACTCTGGGCATAAGACCAAAGCAAAGAAGGTAGAGGTCAGATAAGGGTCTCAGATCAGCCCAGTAAAAACTGCTGAATTTTCTTCTACCAGAGACCACTGCTGTATTATATATGTGGTCTTGAAAGCCAAGAGAAAGCACCTGCTCAGTGAAGCTCAGGATTCCTCAGATGCACGAAAGACCCTCTTCACGGTGAATTCAGAAAGCTCGTTGTACATTGTCTTGTTAGAAGTGGGAAAAACTCACATTACTTTTTTCCAAAAAGGCACAAATACTATTCAACCACCTGGCTGTTTTTTTTTTTTTTTTTCCTCCTTTTTGCAAAGCTGTGCTAGACAACAGAGGAATGAGTACACACAAGACACACCAACTTCCCAGCAAAACTAACTTCAGCAGTGGGAAGACGACTGCTCCCTGCTAGCCTGCCTTGGGGACTGCACCAGGCCAGACCAAGAGTCTTCAGACATAATTTGCAATAGCTTTTAGAAATTAAAACTGTTTGAAATCTCAGCAGTTGGCTTGCTTTGTATTGAGTTATCTTGCATTACTTCGCTTGACTCTTCAATGGTTTTACACTCCCCCCCCCATTTGTGAATTCACTGAATTCAAATGTTTCACTTCTACAAACTGCATCTGCATTCTCATGATGCGTATCTCAGACTCCTGCTAAGTATCTATTTGGAAACAGTGTTTTAGTTGTTTAATGCCTTTTGGTTGGAATGACTACATACTTTAGTGCTCCTAGCTGAAATCAGTGGTATTTTGAGAGGAGGTAAGGGGAAACTGTGTTCACTTTCCATCAACTCCTCAGTTTTTCCTCAAAGGCTGTACACAGTTCCTGTACTTAATGTCCTCAGAGATCTCTGTTGTAGGATGTCTCCAAAATGCTTGCCTCTGGGCGGTAACAGTCAGGCTGGCTCTATGCTCAGTAAAACACTAAACAGTACAATGTAAAGGATTTACCTTGGAAGTTCTTTTCCCTTTACCTGGCCTTACCATAACCGTACAAACGCATGCACCTCCTGTGTGGCATCTGCATAAACACCCATGCTCCTGCAGGAAAGTCTGCCATGCTAGCACCTTTTCTTTCCCACACACTGCTATGAAAAACAGAACTGTGTTCCTGAACCAAGGACATGCCTGAAGTACAGCATAGGTTCAAAACACATACAAACTCTTGCTCTGAGATAAGAAGTCTTGAACTGCACGTTTACCTGAACACATCCAAGTGAGCCAGACAGATAGCTCCAGCCTAGAGGCCACACTACTTCTAGCACAACACTGTGTACAAGTTAAATTCAGTTTATCCAGCAGAACTGCCTGCTGTAACACAGCTTAGGGATTACAGCTGCCTTGCATCTTTCTGTCCTTGTCAGCAAAGAAATTCCTTCAAAGAAAACACTTTCACACCACAAGTACACATAACCAATGGCATAGCAGAACTGCTGGTGAAGGACTGTTTCTACAACCACAGATAACGTATCATCTGTAAGGAGATTCTCCCAGTGGAAGCATGCCAACAGGAGATACGTGTCACTTCTTTGAAGAAATTTAAACTTGGCCGTTCAAGTTCAGTGTTTATTTTGACTTAATTGCAAACTTGAGCACAGATATATGCAAAGTGGATTTAATTAAAATAGGTAAAATTTATGGAAGGCTAGCAAATACAAACTGGAGATGGACTACCAGACTTCAGCTTTGCCTACCTCAGTTGTAAACTCTTATGCCAAACAGCCTTGGATAAACAAATTAGTGGACTGTCCGCATTCCAGTTTTAACTGCTCTGCTCAGACTGATGAGGTTACTGTTACTAATTAGAAGACATTAGGATGGTCCTACATCCAGTGGCAGCACTGCAAGAACGACTTTAGCAGACCTCAAACCTATCTCAGTATCATTCCTTTCCTTGTGCTACCATAGCTTGGCCAAGCATACAGAACCTGGATTAGGGAATAAATCTGCCCAAAATTTAACTGCCACAGGCAAAATGGTTATATTCTATTTCTAGTCTAAGTATCTTCAACTGAGAAATAAAAGATCTTTTAAGGACTGCTGAATTACAAATCCTATGGATTTGTGTCCATATATCCACTGCAGGTCCTATCCATCATAGGCAAAAATTTAAGGGCTCTGACAGCTGACCTTAAGTATTCCATGACAGCCTATTACTCTTACCCAACTGCTCCATCTTCTCCAGGACACCTTTCTCATGGCAGAATGAGTGCTGGGGCTTCAGCTGCTCCCTTCCACTAGGTTACAATGCACTAAAGTTCATGACTAGATGTCAAAATAAAAAATGAAGGGTTGGACACAACTCAAATTGTAAACTCCCTTTAAGAGTTTGTTTTCATCTCTGAAGAGTCCTCCTTCCCCCTTTTAGCAAGGGTTACAAATAACTCAAAACACCATAAAACAAACAAACAAAAAAAAGACAACTGAACCCACATGCTCCTTTTGTAATGAAACTCTGACAACATAACATCAAAAGCAGACTAATAGGGATCTTTAAAGTTAAAGTCTTTAATTCTGCTGCATAAAGACAAAATGCCAAAAATTTAACACATTCCCGTATTTACAATCACCATAAATCACATGAAAGCATGCAGGCTGGAACAACAAGGTTCTAAGTTATTCTTACTATTACTTCTTAGAAAACTGCTGTACAACTGTGTTCCTACTATACACACACTTGAGTGCTCTGTGGTGTGTGACTGAGCCACCCTTGTGCTGGGACACTACTGAACGCTATGCCCGAGCATGCTAGGAAATCATGTTTTAGAAGGGACTGGGAGTAGTTTCTGGGGAAGCAGCTTACTCCCACATCAGCAGCACAATAGGTTTTTGGCCCTTGGGTACACTGCCAGCCCCACAACAAGGCCACTGTGTGTCATCCCTAGGCCTGACATAGTTCTGCAGTGGTCTTGCAAAAAAAAAACCACCAACCAAACTCCTACAGAGAGACAATTCCCAGCTCTACCAGGCATTTGTATCCCAGTACATGACACACAAAATGCCACAAGGGCTGTAAAAAATTCTTGTAACTGGCACATGAATCTGGTCTAAATTCTACTGTAGCCACAGCCCTCACTTTGACCTTCTGATCACAGTGCTAGAAGAGTAAAACAAAGGAGAGCCTATCTCAACACCATCACCACCCTTAGCCCAGACAGCCCATGCCCAGAAGCAGCTCCAAACCTGCAAATGCTGCTGCTCACCTCCAATTCCTGTAGGAACAGCAGGCACTGAACTCATCCTCTTAATACCCTTAGCAGTAGATTGTCTCTTCAGGTCAGGATGCAATAACATAAAAGCAAAATCCAGGTATTTACACTGTGTTGCTGTTCATACAGTCACTTACCCCCTTAAAGAGAGGGATCAGATTTTGATAAACCATCTGCCCTTGCTCTCTCTTTTCTCTCACTAGGCACAGACAAATTCAAACTTAATATATCTTATCTCAGAGAACAGTAAATAAGGCCAAATGGATGAGCAACCAATCCAAAAGCTAAGAACAGTTTAACTGGAGAAAGGTTACAATTATGTACATTCTTTTGAAGCAGTTCTTCAGGTTGGATGTTACAATTCTGGTCCAGTAAAAGAAACAGAGTTTAACTCCTTCGTTTAAAGGGTGGCATTCTGCAGATTGACTCAATATTGGACCAATTCACCAGCGTAACATTAGCATGCTAAGTAGCACGATCTCCAAATGGCAACAGCAGGATCCATCAACTGAAACAGCCTTTATAACGATGCACATGTCATCTGCCAACACAGGTACAGCAGAAACGTTCTCGCAAAAGCTTTAAGGAACATCCATCATCATTGTAGCACAGGCTTAGTGAAACCTGAAGTTTTACACTTGAGGCAGAGCTTGCAGAAAACTATCCTTAAAGAACTGGAGAAACCTAAAAAGGTAGATAACAGCATTTTATAAATACAATCTATCTAGTCATTAAGAGCAAAACATTTACTATTTTAAGCTGCAGTGTTATAGTAACAGTAAATGAAACACAGCGCTGCATATGGTGAGCTTAAAACACAGTATAAAAGACAAACCTATATTGTCAATACTAAAGAAAGTTACAGATAGTATGAACACTTTGCGAACATAAGTTATTGGAAAAACATAGAGAATACTACATATTCTATACTCCTGAAGTATTTGTCAGAGCAAATGAAGCAGCTGAGCCTATCTTTCCCAGTCCCTTGCATAATTTTCACATAAATGTCATTATTAATTCATAAAATACATTTTTATCTCAATTCTAATTAACACATTTCTGCTGTATCATAAGTGTCCTACTAAGGTTTTTTCCTTTCAAAAGCAACCACATACATTCAAACTTACAGACATTTAACTGGGCTTCAAAACAGCCACTTCTGTTTTTCCCATTTAAGACAGAAGTTTTCTTTTAGCAAAAAGGCAGGCGGTATGGAATTCTACCATGTAAACCAGTATCTGGTTTGCAAGCAACTTTTCCCTGCCACAGCTGACGTTCTGCCAATTGAGTTAGAGCTCATCACACCTAAAACCCATGGTTAAAGGCAGTGTCTCTTAAATACTGATCTTTGCATCCCCAGGAAACCCATGTGTTGCTCCACAGAGAAGCTATTTAATTCACTTTCTACATTTTACGTGTCACAAAGATTTTTTCAATTAGAATGAGTGATTACGAACCCACTGAATATATATATTCCGTAATAGAGCCTTATTTACAAAGACAACTGCAAAGCAGCTAAATATCAATTATACAGAAGATCAGAAAGGCTCTCTTAACTATGATGTACAAAGGCATGCTTCTTTTACCTGCACATTTCACCTTACGTTGATTGCACATATGCTGACTGTAAATCTCTTGCTTTTTCAGTACAGATTTTATGCGACTGCATCAGTTTTCCAAGACTTGATCTGCTGATCTCACGACTATAACCCTATTCTTCAAATCATTTTCTGTCACAGGAGAAAGTCCTTCTTCGATACTTCTATATACAAAGAGAGACTAAATATTTTCAAATACTGAATTAGCACTTTTCTAAAGTGAATCCGTATTGTCTTATTCATGCTCAAAGAGTTTAAATTAAAAATTAATAAAGTCAACATAAAAATATCATTAGCACAATTTTTTACTCTACCTGCCTTTTCCTCATATTGCTAGAATTCAAAATCTACATAGTCTAAAATTAATACTGTGCTGTATATTTAATGCCATATGTTTTACTATGCAAAATATTCCCACATCACTATTAAACAGATATTTACATCCTAGTCCATAACATTTCAGAGCCTGCACTGAATGTAGATCAAAGACAATCAAGTCATACAAAAGGCTATTTGCTAATAAAAGCTATTTTGACTCAAGATTACTACCCATCCTATTAATGCACTAAAGGAATCTACAGTCCAAGAGAAAATTTTCATTGAAATCTACTGCTGCAAATGCAAAGTTGTGATTTCATCACAAAAATATTAAAAGGCAACAAAGCCGCTACTGAAATAATTTAAAAACCTGACTCGTTATCATTCGGGTGATAACACAATGATAAAAATTTTCTGGCTGAACAGGTAAAATGTTTCAATTTACCGGGTCCGAAGTATTAGATCTTTAAGTTGCTGCATTAAATGCAATCAGAAGTGATAAAATACTAATACAATACAGGAATAAAAAGAAAAACTGGGCTGCTTGAACTGAACAGTTGGATTCTGTAGAATGACACCTGTATATTGGCTACTGAAAAAAACAGGTAAAATAAGTAGTCAGCATGAGCTCACCTTGGTATTTAAATTTTTTTCCTCATTATTCTACCTTCAGCACTTGCACTTCCCCATCCCCTTTCAGGGTATTCTGGCTGATGTCCTTCCAATAAACTGCTACAAAGTTTAAGCCTACAAATGAAAAAAAAAACAAAAACCAAAGAGCAATTTGTTTTAATATGGTAACCTTTTATACTAAATACAGCTACAACCTGCTATTTACTCTAATACAGACCATAACACAAGAACATTAAGGACATAATATTACCACACAACATATAAATACTGGCCAACACATCCCTAAGAAGAATAGTTAAAAAAAAATATCTATGTTTATAAGAAAAGCTTGGATTGAAATACAGCAATAAAGCAACTGTGTTTCTAACTTAATACGGAAAGAAAAGCCCCTGATCGATGAGTTGCATTTTATACCTCTTCAGCCTGCAGTCTGTATCTCTGCAAATTTTGCTGTCAGGCAGAATGAAGTTAGTTTTTTTCTGTTTCTGATTGTTCCATCCTGAAGAACAGCTAGCTGGAATCGGGTCACTGCATAAAAACAAACAACTATCATTATCAGCACAAAACATCTTAACCTCTAAGGAGGCAGAGAGGAAGCTTTCAGCTCCTAGGCTGTGCAAGTGAGAGGCTAGTAACAACCATGGGGACCAATTCTGTAAAATGCTATTGCTTTCCATAATACAAAGAGGGTGAAAGGGGTTCACCATTTTCCAGCATTACTTAATGGCAGAAGCAGCAGATGGAGAATCAGACTGGAAAAAGCCAAGTAAATACAAATAACAACCAAACACACCGCATGTTGGAAGAAATGGAAGAAGAAAAAACCAGTGGTATTAAACAGTGAAAGAAAAGAAAGATAAAAAGCAAAGGACAACTTCACAGCACAAGCAATAGACAGGAAATCATGATGACTATGGTATTTACCTTGTTATTTCTATACCATGCTGTACTGTCATTACTTCGTTATTTTCACCAAAGGCTTCCCACTCTGAGCACTTTGAAAAAGCCTCCTGACATCCTGATTCAGTAAGACTAGAAAGAAAGTGAAAAGGTCTGAAACCATGGACCTTTGCAACACAGTTCCTCTAAATTCTTCTGAGGGTAAGGGGGCTAAGTAGAGAGAAAAAAACCCACACCTGTATAAACTAAACTTAGTGTGAAAAGTCTACTAAATCCCCAAAAACGTAAATAATTGTTCCACTTTTCCTGGGGTTCTGACAAAACTTTGTATAATTAAACTATGCTCTCCTCTACATAGCCTATCAGTTCTCATTTATAAGAAGACTTCTTGTGAAGCAGCTAGGAAAGGAAAAAAAAGGAAATATGATAAAGACCAATTGCTAGAGGAGTAGTTTAATTCCTGAACAACTTCAAATGAAGACGTAGCCTGAAAAACTCTACCCTTTTCTTCCATCTACCCATACCATCTTTCATAAAGGCAGGGAAAAGCTTAACTAAAACACACAAAGTTTCTTTCACATTCCTTCATGGATACGTATTCTCTTTAATACCTGTAGCAAAGGAGGCAATATGGTGAGAATTAAACAGGCAGCAAGTTCAGTATTTGCTGACAGATTTGCAATGAACACTGGGCTGATTCCCTTACCATAACATTCATCAACTTGTACACACTCTGCAAGCCAAAAAGCAGAATACAGTGCACATAAGAGGTACAAGAAATAACTACGGCAGATGCCTAACAAGTTCAGAATTACAACCTCTGAAGCAGAAACCAAGTTCCACGAGAAAGCAACAGCACATTAGTTTTGCCTAAATCTACACACTAGACTGTGCTATTTTGTGCATTCTGACACTGAAGTTTCTTCACTTTTGCAAAGGATCACTGCAAATATTTGCTATCATACAACACAATTATCTGGCATGATTTCCCTTCCCCATTAAATTGCACACACATTTAGATAAAAGTAAAGCTATTAAGAAATGGAGGGATAAATACTAGCCATATTCCAAAAGTCAGTGCATAGTATCAATGAATCTCCATATGGAAAATAATTTCATACCTTTCCAGTGTGTGGCACATATGCACATAATGTTTTTTGCTCTGTGAAACCCCAGAGGAGTCAGAATTGTTTCTTTTTCTGCGTTTCCAGACTGGAGAAGAATCTGGAGAACAGGGACTACAAAAAAAGACAAATTACACACTCAACATTTCTCATTTGTGTTTAAATGCTTATCAGAGTCCTGCAAAATAACAGTACATGCTACACAGGAAGACTTTTTTTGAGGTATCACTCTTCAGTCACAACAGAAGAACAGAGAAAACGGCTCAAATTTTGGTAACCACTCCACTGTATTCCGGCAAGTGAACCCAGCCACAATCGCAGAAGAAACTTGGAAGCAGGACCATTTTCAGCTCCATGCACATGCCCCAGATCAAGGTATCTCAGTAAACAGGGAAGTGCATGAGGTGCTGCACTGTTAAGTCTCCCTGCTGTTCTGCACACAGGCATAATACTGTTAATTAATGATGGTCACTCTTGTTTCTGAAAAAGGTATCCATCCTACTTTCAGCATTTGGCAACAGTAGTTGAAGAAATGTCAGTACCCCACTGTATAACCACAGAAGCTGAAAAAACACTCCCTTTTGCCACTGTTAATCATGCAGTTCTGTAATGCTGATATTTTTCCACATTTAGCACTCCATACCAGTGTGGATTACATTCAACAGCAAAAGTGCCAAACTCCAAAGCTGAGCATTAACTGCCCTCCCTTGTTAAATGTTTCCTACAAAACATCATTCCTGACAGCATCAACGTGTATTGAATTGTTTCAGTAAGTTAACCATAGAAGTGACCTCATACCTCTCCAGTGCGTGGTTAGTCTGTCTGCATTCATCTTCACACTCGTTTTTCTGCTTTTCGTCAAATACAAAGGAGCCGGAAACATCCTCGTCTTTGCAGAACCATTCCTGGGAACTGCCTGAGGGTTCTGTACTTCTAAAACCAAGAAATTAAAAAAGTGAAAAAAGCCGGGGGGGGAAGGAAAAAAAGGGATTTTACATACTACCCATCTGGCTTACCATTCCAAGCAGAAGACAGTTAAGCTGCAGTAATAATTAACAGTTCATCTTGTATGACATCGAAATGGTGCAAACAACTGCAGCTTCGACCTTAGGTCAATTACAACACAGCTAAAACTATTTACACAATGCAGTAACAGAGCTAATAGAATTCCATTAACTCTTTTCCTCTCAATTTACTAGTTCAAATCTTACAAAGTTTTAGGTGGTGTCAATTAGCAGAGCTAGCCTTGTTACAGAAATACAAAGTTCTGAAAAGATAAAAAAAATTCCATCTTGAACATAGCTGCCACTGTCCTGCAGAGCACAGAAATCTCTTAATACTCTTACACTTCTCAAACCCTCTAACGTATTTTTATTGCATGAGAAAGGCTGTTCCACTGACATCAGAAAAAGGAAATATGGAAAGGTTATCAATGTCAAGGCACAGCAATAATGGAATTTCTGCTTATGCCTATCCTTTTCTAGAAAAATAATTGCACCTTGTGCTCACCAGCATAAACACCCAGAGGAAAGAAGCATACTAATGTAGACAGACCAAATACCTTGCTCCCCAAAGCGCCGTATTGAAGATGAATTTAGACTAAATAATGGGAATATCTTGAAGACTAACAATTCAAAAGGAAAACAAGGCATTCAAGGAGACTTCCATTTCTAAGCCTGATCCCCTCTTTTCTTCCCAGTTAGGAATTCTCTAAAGGAAATACAGATAGGAATGCTCTAAAGGAAATAGAGAGTCCTCCTGTATAGCTAGAGACACATGCCGACTTAATTCACCCATACGCACACTGGCTGCAGATCCCAGGTTTCTTCAGTAGGAGGATCCCAGGCATGCAGTGCTATCTTCCATAACCTGATCTGCTGGTCCCAGGACCTGCGGCTGTACTTCTTAAATTTGTTGGGAGTTCTAGGATGCACTCCTGGTATTCGCTGATTCCTGTAAATACAAAGTAACATTTATTATTTCAGAACATGATTTCTGTTCTTAAAAAAAACCCTCAGTCTATCAGATCACACAGGCGTCAGTGGCCTAATAAATTAAATTTTCATATTTTTAAACACTTAACTGAAATGCCTATGTTCTAAAACATTGTCAAAACCAGACCACTCTAGCAACAACTAACAATAACATGCTGAGTCAGACAGAGGTTCTTCAAGTCCAGCAATCTGACAGCTGTCAAAACCTGATCCCTACTGCCCATGGTCAAATATGAAACAGAAGCAGCATAACTGATACTCCTTTGACAGCATCCTAGCCTCCAGCTACTTCTGTCTCAGTTTTACTGAGACAGGTGCAGTTTCTTTGTGTTTAGCCTTGTACGGAGTCTGGCTGGGATGGAGTTAACTTCATTCATAGCAGTACTGTGTTTGGGATTTATGGCTAAAACACTGCTGATAACACACAAATTTTTGGCTATTGCTGAACAGTACTTGCACAGCTTCAAGGCCTCCTCTTTTTCCCCCACTCTGCCCTGCGCCCTCTCGCAGCCACTAAGTTCAGGGCGAACAAGAAGTTGAGAGGGCAAACTGCTGGAACAGTTGACTCAAGTTACCTAAAGAGATATATTCCACACCATAGAATATCATGCTTAGCATAAAAAACAAGAGCACAGGAAGAAGGGGAGGTGTCTTCCAAAGCGGCCACTGGTCAGAGACTGTCAAGGCACCAGTCTGCTTGCAGCAGGCAGTGAGAGTGATTGAGTGCATTTGCATCGTTTGCTTCCCCCCCCCCCCCCTTCTCTTCTTCACCTATTAAACTGCCCTTATCTCAATCCATCAGTTTTCTTGCTTCTGTTCTTCCTATTCTTTCCCCATCACACTGGGGAGAGGGAGGGAGCAAGTAGCTGTGTGGGTACTTAGCTGCTGGCAGGGGTCAATGCACAAGTATCTTACGTCAACTTTTATTTCACCACTGTCCATGCGTTACTACAACAGGAATTGCTAGAATTCTAAATAGCATTTGTCGCTTAGGAGTTTAGAAAACAAAGTACCCCACTCTCTGCGTAAAATGTAAATGATATGCCTTTCCACTGAGTTTACACTGAGCAGACACTGTAACAATGGGGTCTGGGATCATCTCATGGCTGGAAGTACTTTTTCTCAGCTGGTATCTCAAACCCAGATCCTGCCCACCAGATTACTACTGGAGAGCTCACTCAAACTGTATCTACAGCACAAAACAATCCCGTTTATAGTCCTACTATATCAGAGTCAGCTTTATGCCTGGCAGGACGTATATTACAATAATGTTTTAAATCATAGTAAGTACCTTGGTCTTAAGTGGTTCCGTCTACCAGCTTTACAGATCAACATACCATAACACTTTTTCTAAGTTAAGATAAACAGATCCCTGCTAAGGAACAGTATTAAAAACTACCCCATTAAAGTGCAACCCAAAACACTTTTTTTTTTTTTTTTTAAGGTTTATCCCATGTTTTTTCTGAACACTGTTCTCACCTTTTCCTGATTTCCACCTATGATTTAACTGAACACAGCACAGCTATGCAAGTGCCAGGCATCACCGTAAGACTGGCTGCAGTCCTACCACCGACAACAAAATGACAAGCAAAATGACAATTCACAAAGCAATCCCAGACTCTTTGAAGAAAAAAAAAAGTGTAACTGAAGATGTGACAGTGTGTCCTGGTTTCAGCTGGGATTGAGTTAATTTTCTTCTTAATAGCTGGTACAATGCTGTGTTTTGGATTTAGTATAAAAATAATGTGGATAACACACTGATGTTTTAGCTGTTGCTCAGTAATGCTCACTCTAAACCAAGGACTTGACAAGTTTCCCATGCTCTGCCAGTGAGCAGATGCACAAGAAGCCAGGAGGGAGCAGATCCAGGACAGCTGACCCAAACTAGCCAAAGGGCTATTCCACACCATTGAGCGTCATGTCCAGTATATAAACTGGGGTGGAGTTAGCCTGCCGATCACTGCATGGGGACTGGCTGGGTGTTGGTTGGCACGTAGTGAGCAACCGTATTGTGCATCGCTTGTTTTTTCTTTTGAGTTTTATTCCTCTCTCCCCTTTCATTAAAATAGTTATTATTTTATTTCATTTCAACTATTAAACTCTTATCTCAACCCATGAGCTTTACATTTTCCCCCCGATTCTCCTCCCCATCCTGCTGGGGCAGGATGGTGGAAGAATTGAGTGAACGGCTGCGTGGTGCTTAGTTGCCAGCTGGGGTTGATTCTCCTCCCCATCCTGCTGGGGCAGGATGGTGGAAGAATTGAGTGAACGGCTGCATGGTGCTTAGTTGCCAGGTGGGGTTAAACCACAACACCATGTCATTGTGTGATATCTGTGATCATTTATGGTATCTGTAGTTGATTTTTAGTCATCTAGTCTAATCTTTCAAGTTTTGCTCAACAACAAGCTTGCAGTGTCCACTGCACTTGGCTGGCAATTTTCACCCAGACTCTTAACAGGTAGAATCCATAGAAAGCTGGCAACTGTAAGCAGCAAGCCATATTTAGAAAAACACCTCTAAAAAAATAACCCTCAAAACAAACAAACAAACGAAACACAAAAAAAACCAATAGCACAAGTACACATCCACACATTGCTACAAACTAGCTTCTGAATCTTGACAGCTCTGCAGTAAGTAGAGGGGGCTGGCTAAGAAATCTTGTCTGAAGCCCAAACTGGAATGACAAAGAATGACAAAAAAAAATTCAGGTTTTGATTTGTTAGTTACTGATGAATTATTAAAGACTGTTCTCCCTTACCAACACTTAAATGCAAGGCTTGATTCAGTCCTCATTCAAAGCTGACATTTTCTGGTATCAATTAACGTCACATTGACCTAGCAGCACAGTCACCAGAAGCATCACAAGGAGCTGATTAATACAGAATTTATTTAAAGTATATTTGCTAATAGTAACAGCAATACACAAAGGGAACATTTAGCTTTAAATTTTCGCTAAATTTGCTCATATACAGAAAATACCTAGCTTCTCTTTGATAAAAATAAATTTAAGTTTTCTTCATTTACTGCTCATATAGTTTTAAGAGAACTAAACCTGTGTGCCGATCTACACACACACACCAGGAACAAGTAAGAGTTTATTTGGAAATGTGCGACACAGTGCAACTTACTTTGGAACTTCTTTAATATATCTGTCATATGCAAGAGTATTCTTTCCAAAGTTGATCTGTTTCTGTCTTCTCCTCAGAACCACTTCATCGGTTTCCCTTTCAGCTGGATTAGCAGAATCAGTTGAAACAGAACTTAGAAATAAGAATTAGAATTAGGTTGAAAAGAACCTTAATAGCTTCACAGCAAGTTATATGAACACGTACTCTAGAACTGCTTGGGTTCTTACCCTGACAGACAGCAAGCACAACTCTTACTTCACTAGTTTACACAAGTGAAAGTTGTGCTAACCAAATGAATCACCGCAAGAGCAGGTTTTGCAAGTTCATGCAATTGCTCAGGTTTGTAACAAGTAAACATACACCTGAGGGTACTGGTGCTAGAGCTGCCTTACTAGAAGCTTATAGCTAGCCCTACAAGCAAACCAAATGGTACATGATTATTGCATATGTATGTAACCTCCTAATACAAATATGAAAAAAGCTTAAACTCAGTAAGACGGATAATAATAAAGGAAGCTAGCTTAAATAATCTAATAGTCATTTCTCTCTCCAAGCCTCAGTGGTTGGTTTTCATTTTTCCTTTCACAATTCCTGTATTTTCTCCTATGGAAAATTGTAATGAATGTACAATTTAAACTGAAGAAGATAATCTGAAATGATCATACAAGTAGCTTTTGAGATAAGACTTCTCAGTGCTACTATGTCCTTAAGGATTCCTTCAGGCTTGAAATGCAACAGCCTGACTGTATTTCAAACCTTCATTAATACATGTAAAGTAGTCAGAGATCATCAGATGGCTATTGCTATGCAACAATAGTTAATAGTTGTTCAGTACTTACTTCATAATTTTTTTAGATGTTCTCATTGCTTTGTCTTCTTCAATTCTACTTTCCCAGTCAGGGTAACTAGAAAGAGGCCTAGAATGTTCTGGTGCTGTAGAGCTGGAAAATAACGATAACTCAGTATGAACATTTATTGATGAACATTTTTAATGAACAGAATCTTCAGTAGTGGACAAAAACAGCTTCATAACTATAACATCACGGGCATGCCCCTACTCTTATTTCAGTTCAAAGTCAAACAAATTAAAACATTTCAGCCCAAGTCACCTTCAGCAGTGATGTAAGATTATCAGTTTTACTTTGCCAGGAAAGAAAATGGACATGAAGTGAATTTCATGTCAGAACACAGACCTGGCAACCTCTTAAAATACTCCCAGCTCAGCCAATGCGAACCCACCTTTCTACTACTCGAGGACCTTCTCAATACTGCAATGCCATTAAAGGGCACAACTCATGAAATTACTTGAAGTCAAACTCATATCTAGTTGCTGCTCTCTGTCACTGGCAAAGGACTTTGTAAAGGACCAGGGAGATGCTCAAAAAATAGAAAAATGCCCATCATGTGAGCAGAAACAACATTTTGTCAGACACTGTCATATCACAACATAATCATTTCAAGAATGTAAAGCCTGGTATGTAAAGCCAAAGAGTGAGTCAGGAAGCTCTTAGTTAAATAATCAGTTGGATCACCGGTGCTCTCCGAGCAGAGAAACACTTATCAGGTTCCTCATTAACTTAAAAAAATATAATAAATGAAAACTGTATAATGTTGTAATATTCTGCAGTGATGAAAACTCCCTTCTTTTAGTCTGTCCACTTCTTTCAACATTAATGCCTTAACAGTTAACATAATACAGAAGTACATTTAGCTTATAGTCATACTTACCCTAAACAGTTTCACATGAATAGACAAAATTACCATCTATGCCACCAATATTATTTTAACACACAACAAAGATTCCACGGAGGAATCTACTCAGCAGAAGAGAAACACAAAATGCTGCTAGCACATCCAATGCGACTCACAATCATAATATACCGTTAATATTTTTTATGATAGTATCAAAGAAAGAAAACAGTCCTGAATACAAAGGCTTTCCTAAGCTCCTCAAAAAGATTCATTTATTAACTGAAGCAATATCAAACATGCCACAGAAATTACAATAGCCTTCGTACAATGTAATACCCAGAGATGTACAAATTATATATTTATTCAGTAAAATATTTAATCTCTTCTAACTTACATTCTACCCAGTTATCTGCACATATCCAAGCACTCACCACTTTTCATACTTCTGTCAGACATAAAGATACCAATCTCAACCTGCCTCCACCTTAGGTGGTTAGTCTAAAATACCCAAAAGCAAAGCAAAATACTCTTAAAACTACCTACCTATAAAATTTGATCTCATCTCAGAATGTTCTCAGTACTGGACTACAGGAAAAGAAAATATTTACTAAAAACTGTAGTACAGCTAAATATACCAAATATACTGTCAAGTGAAGAGGCAAACATCATGCTTGGCCCACGCTTAAACTTTTTATGCTTTGCTTATGCACCTTTATATAAAAGCATATTGCTTTAATGGAATGTTACACTAACACTGAAGACCTCCACAATAAAGGGCTTAAACTACTACCTCAGCATGTACCATTTCTCTCAAATGGAATACTTGCTAAATTATGGCATGTATTTCAATTAGCCAAACTGAATGGTCTACTCTTGCACAATGCAGATACTGTCTGCTAACTCTGTACTACTGTATTAAACATTTCATCTAATCACATCTAAGGTTTTGTTGGAATCCTAAAGAAAAGAGCACAGCAAAGTGAAGATTTAAAACAAACCGCACATACTCCTTACCTCTCCAGCCATTGGTCTAAATGTCTACGTTGATATTCATCAAACACCAAAGAATCTGAATCATTCCAGTTTCTACATTCCTGTACTTGATGCCAGCAGTATGGATGTTGCACAGAACTAGAACACAAGAATTTTCATCAGAAATCAAGTCACTGGAAGTCGCTGAACATTGCCTATACAAAACAAACATGGACAAAAAGAGTATCATCATCTATATTTACAAAATGCAGATTTGGCATACAGATATGTTATTTGTGTCAATTTACTCATTCAGGCAACACTAACTTAACAAAGTTGTTAGACAATGCAATTGCTGAGAAAAGATCTTTGAGTAATCCAAATAAGACATCAGAATTTTAAAATAAACTATTAATACTTAGATTGCAAACAGAAAGGGTATACTTTTGGCTAACAAAAAGGGGGAAAAAAACCCCAAGAGGACTGTCACCAGTGCTTATGGAACTGCTGATATGTGCCAACATTCATAGACTATCTTCTGTCAGCAACGCATTATTTGACATTTATATGCCATTCTACCTGCTACTAAACTTGTGGAAGAGGCAAATACAGAAACATCACTTCAACATAAGAAACCAGCATGTCTAAGGAGAAGTAGGTCAAATGTTTACATGGGAACACTTTTACACAGGAAATTCTTTACCAGACACTGCTGTGGAGTCCTCACAAGTAAGCAGGGGACAAGGAGTTATCTACATTTTCCTCCTCAAGTTCTGGCGGCTTTGGCACCTTAAATGATAGGTTACTAATCAAAACACCATCACAGAATGTGCTAACATCAGGCCTGGCTTCTGGGCTAAGGACCACACCTGCAGATGCATCACCACCAAGCCTGAGAGAATGATCCCATATTGCAGACTCCACACTGTAAACATACTGTTGTTCTGTATGTGAGAGTAAACAGCAAACACACATTCTGCATGTGTGAGATCACTTTTTAACTCAACAAGCGAGAGGGAAGGAAGGCTTCTGCTATTTTAATCCTGCATTAACAACCCATTTTCTTCCCCTTCCTCCTCCACCCTGACTGGCTTTGGGAGTTTCCTGCTCCCAGAGGCCTCAAAGTTACTAACACACAGCACAAATAGCTCACTCCAAATCGTGCATCTAGGCAAACAGACACTTTCAACACATCACATTCCATTTTTGCAAAGGTAGCGAGTGGATAAAACTTTTCTCCAATCACCCTCAACAACAACTACTCAAAAGACTTGAAAAAGACCGGGAAGGCACACCACCTAGCATACCTTAGGGACAACACTATTTGAAAATCTGGGGAAATACGGTAACCGAAAAGTATGCCTTTTAGAAACACTCCAGTATTTCTTCACCTGCCGAGCCGTGCAGTCGCTGCCCACCTCAGGGTCCGCCCTAAGGCGACCCCGCCGGACCGGCGCCCTCCCCACCCGGGCCCACAGGCTGCTGCCCGGGCTGCAGCCCGTCTGCCCCGACCCAGCTCCCTCCCACTGCCAGAAGAGACCAAAAGAGCCCCCCGCAAGAGACATGCCCTCAGCGAGGGGCTGAAGACGCTCGGTGGAGGACGGCGAGCTGCTAGCACCTGCTTCCCCCGGCTACCGAGGGGGGCCGGGCTGCAGGCCGGGGAAGGCGAACGAAGCCCACCCCGCGGCCGGCACCGCCTACCCCCACCCACAGACGCCACACGCCCACCCGCCCACACAGCAGAGCGCCGGGAGCTCTACCGCCGCCCTGAGGGAGCAATGCCCCTCACGCCCCGGCCCCCCGCAGTAGCTCCCACCTGCGCAGCTCCCCCGGCTCCCCGCCGCCGCCCCGGCGCCGCGGGCCCCGCTGCCCTCCGAACATGGCTGAGGCGAGCCAGCCGCCGCTGCCCGCCGAACATGGCTGCGCCCGCCGCCTGAGGCAGCGCGCACGCGCGCCGTTCCTGCCGGGCGGGGCGGCCCCGGCGCATGCGCACCAGCTCCGGTGGGTGCTGGCGCACTGTTGGGGCAGTGCTGCGGGCCGGCAGCGGGAGCGGGCCGGCGGGGAGCGGGTTTTACACGGGCAAGGCGCGTCCTTCAGCCCACGCTCCTGTGAGGCGGCGGGGCGCAGCTTCCCTCAGGCCGAGGGCACCGTTTCCCTCACAGCCTCCCCGGCGGCTGGTCCCCCAGGCCCGCCCCGCCCACCGATTACCTCACTCGTTAGCCAAGGATTCGGTTTTGGCCGAGCCAGGCTCCTGCTAGATGTGACGTGAATGAGCTCAGCAAGGGGAGTCGACAGGCTCCACAACTTACGCTGGAGAAATGTCCCCCACATCTCATCCTGCTACTGAAATGCACTGCCTTCTGTAGCCTGGCGCTTGTCAGTGCATCGAAGCAAGGCCACAATAAAAAAGTTGTTTTATACAGGATATCTCACCACTATAGGCCACCGCTCCCCTGGAAAGACAAATTTCTAGTCATCACCCCTGCTGATTTCATGACATCCAGTGTCAATCCCTCCCCCTGCTAGTTAGGGAAAGTATCTTTTTTTCCTGGGATACATACATCAATTTTTTACACACCTCCTTTCATTTGTGCAACACTCTGCGTTCAGGTTACAGTAGGAAAATTCATCAAAGAAGGAATTATCAGGTGCACCTTCAGAAGAATTTAAGTCCTCATTGTATTCATACATTCTAAGCTAAATTCTGGTAAGTCAGACTGCATTCTACCCACATAAAATTTTTACTGGTAAACATAACTTCAAAATGAAAACCAGAAGTCTTATATAAAATCAATTGTATTTTTATTCAGCTCTTCAGAGAATTTTAAGATTAACTACATGTATTCATTAAGCCTTTTCCTTAAAGCCTATCCAAGTAATACTGTCCATTTAAAAATAGGTAAGCTATCCAGGTAAAAAAACCCCAACAACCAACCACAAATAACCAACCCTGCGGTGTATCTTTGGAAGAAAATGCTTGCAATGCATGTAAGAGCTTGAATATTTGTATCTCAAAGTCAAAATTTCTTTAGAAATGGTACTCAGAACTTTAGTTAGTTATGTCTTATTGAGGTTTAACCTGACTAGAACAGTACATAGCTGCAGTCTATCAAGTTTCAACACAATAAAAATACTCATACTGAAGAGATCACATAATAACCTGGTATTTTGGTTTCAAGCTATAGCAAACCTCATGGCAAACAACTGCATTCATATCATGGATCCAAACCAAATCCTGCTTGGACAAAATGCCTTTTTTGGGTCAGCAAAGTATGTTAACCTAAAAAATCAACAGATATGTAACAAGTTTTGCTACTATTTTCCGGAATGCTACAATTACAGAAAGAGCACAACTGTGCAAATAAATAATACAGCCACAGCCCATGTTTTCAGAAACATCTGTTCAGCTGCAGCACACAGGGAAAGTTGGGCTATACATGTATACACACATATGGGGTATTTATACTGACACTGTGCACCCACATATAGATTGTCGTATTGTAATGACATTACATTTATATAACATACTTCAGACTACTAACATTGCCTACCCACAATGTGATGTGGAATTCAGTGACATGGAAAAGCAACACTAAATCACTAGTAATTCAAGAAAATTCTTTAAGTATTTTAGCGCATCACATTACTTAGTTCATTTTTTTCTTAGAAAAATGCTGTAAAAAGGCTGATTCTAAACCCTATCGTTATGTTTAAGAAACATATCAAGATTGGATGGGAGGTAATGTATTTCTTTTTACTGCAGATGGAGAGAGATCTTCTCTAGAAATAGCCCTATATGTGCATGTGGTTCTTCAGGTGATGACCTGAAACTACCATGTAGAAAAATGCCTGTTCTTGTACTCTGTTCTTTTCACGTTCAGTGATTTATTCAAGACAAGTAATATATCACATGACTGTGCTGTGGGAGAGGTCACAGTTTCACCTTCTACTGTCTCTAAGAAGAATACATCACATGCATTTTTACAAGTTGGTTCTCTAACACAGCCTTTAAGAAGCTTACAAACTGTGGAGGCATGCCAGGTTACTTTGAAAATTTAAACTTGGGGAAAAAAATGCTTGTTTTAAGGGATTTAAGCCAGGCACTGTTATTAACATAAATTGTAATTTTATTTTGGTAATTATTACTAAGTTTTCTAAGAGGCACTTCTGTGGATAGAGCACTACCATTAAAAGATGCAAGAGCATTACACACTTATGACTGTTACTTTGTCATACTGTTATATTGGCAAAAGAAGTAAGATGAATAAAAGCAAAGGTCCACTGAAATGAAAACTTCCAATCAATTAAAAGTAAACTTCTGTAAAGAACAACTCTACTGCACAAGCAATTAAGAGACCAAAGCTCTTACTACATGAGATACTACTGGCAACTGAACTACTTTTCTTGTATAAAACCACCTGCAACCACAAGTATCTATTATCTCAGTTTCTCAAGGCCTTTGTGATTTTAACTTTACACATCTTTACAATAAATATTTGTATTCCAAACAGGAAAAAAGCTGTAGGAATTGAATGACTGTCAATGGCAAAACAACTCCAAAATCCTATCTTCTCTTCTGCAACTATTTCAAGGACCGGACCACATACCTTATCTGTGACACATGATGCAAACTTGCTAGAAGTAAATGTTACAAAATACTTATCTGTAAAGGCTGTTGTGTAGTGAGGAGGTGTATGTCAGATGACACTACCCGGGCCCTGGAAGAATCTTCCAAAGGTCAAAAAATCCTGAAGAGGCCATTTCAGACTTCCTAATAACTTTCCCACAGATGTACTGGAAAATATTTTAAATTCAATCACTGATCAGTTCCTTCATTTTTTATTAATTTTCAGACTTGTTAACAAATCTGTCTGAAACTCAGGAACTCAATTAAATCCTATTCAGTTGAAGAGGGACATACCTCTCAAGATCTTTTTTGAGAAAAAGTGACAAAACCATACTACCAGTCTTAATGTCAAATTTTCAGTCTGTACAATCCAAACCAACAGGTACTGAAAAACAGAAAAATCACCCTTATTAATAGGTAGTATAGGTAATTGCATAGTAAATGTATATGTAACAACTGAGATATGCTCAAGCAATTAGCATCCTTAAACCCAAACAGTTTGGACTTTTTTAAGTGTATGACTAAAAAAACCCCACAAACAAAATACTCAACACCAACAATAGAACATATATGTTAGTTCTCCAATGACGCTGTCAAATCTGTTCTCAGTTCCTTATCCCTCTCCAAAACATGGCTTGCAGCCACATTTGTAACCATTTTCTGGCTGGCTGGCTCTAAGTGCAGTTCAGCATCCTGTAGCTAGGCTGAGCCTCTAATCTTTCACGGTTGTGCCTCCAGTACTTCTACCGTTTTTAACATCCTGCCACCTATTCCTGCTCAAAGCAGTTGCCTGTCATGGTAATCAAGACATTTTCATGTAATCACTGACATGTCACCTACAGTAGTGATTTACTGATAAGATCCATCTGATCATGCAGGTAGGAGGTATTAGGGCTTTTATTCTCCTATAAGACCAAAGCTTTAAAACATTCCTTTCTCTCACTATCTGACCCACCTGTCTGCCTGAGGTTACTACCCCTCTAAGGTGGACAACCCAAGCAAGCAAATACCTGCATCTCAGCCCCTGCTGTGTACAGGTCAGTGTAACAACTCACACATTCTCCAACAGCTCAAGGATTTCCATCAAGCAGTATGCCAAATAACTGTTCATTGAAGGGTGTGATGGATAGCTAAAACACTAAGCACTGCATTTGGGTTTAGGAGTAGGGCTTTCTTAAATGTATGGAAATGCTTTTATTGTAATTTACAAATTATTCTGATGCAGATCAGATCAAGAAGTATGCATCAGACCCTATGAATATTAAAACAGTGACTACTGCTTATGATCAGTTTTTGAATTGCAAACCTGAAAAACTTCTGTTAATGATGGTTATTCTTCGGGTATGTAGCATGGCGACTTAGACCTTTGTGATCCTGGCATCTCTTTCAGCGGAAAGGTTACCCCTCAGGAAAAGCTTACAGGCTTTGGAATAGCTGGGCATTCCTTCAGAATATTTAGATAGTTCAGATGTTTGCTGCAATCCCTCCAAAAGTATAAAAAAAGCCCATCACCTAAAAAGCATCGAAATAAGCAATGTAGCTCCTGGAAACTGATAGATTTAACGATGCATAGCATAACCATGTAGGTAGATGGCATATTTTTCTGAATCCTGCTGTTGTTTGAAATAAATGCATCCATCAAAAAATAAGCTAGAGGCAGATTAATGGAATAAAAGCTCCCTATAGGAGTTTTAAATCTTCAAGGATTAAATTCCTTAACCTACAGAAACCTATCCCCTTCATAAGTGTAGGGGACCAGGAGAAGGAATACAACTGGTATAGTTTGGTGAACACTTGCGAAGATTAGTAAGAACTGTACAAATGTATTAAAGAAAACCAAAAGTATCAATGAAGTCTAACCAAAGTAATTTTCTCAGTTAGCCCTTTTGCTGAAGAGTCAAAACCCAAGTTAAACTTAAAAATTGAAAGAATTTAACCTACGTTAAAACTTGAAAAGAGAATAGTACTGAAAAATATAGAGGGATACCCTTATTCCATCCAAGATATAAGAAAGCAAAATATGGGTTAAAAAATCCCAGTAATTACAAAAAATGACATCTGGTGAATAAAATCCCAAGGAAGAGGTAAAAGTGGAGAGGAACTGAAAAGGTTTACACCTGTTTTCAACACTGTAAAAGAAAGCTTTGGAGTCTGCACCCCAGTAGAATATGAAGTCTCAGAAACAAATCTAACAGGCCTTTCAACCAAACCCACTATGAAATACATTCAAATTAAAAAAAGTTAAAACATACCCAAGTGTTATTCATCGTATTATGCAAACATCTAAAATGCAAAATTTGGCTCGGCAAGTTGGACAAGGCACTTGGCTTGACAGCCAGGTCTCTGGGTGCTGCTGATCCTGTCGACTCGCAAACCATTTGCCCATGCAGGTGAGGCACCACATGGGACGACAGTAGCATTGCTGGCATTCCCCTTCATTTGGCTCCTGGCAGTTCTTGACGAGCTTGATGTTAGCGATAGTCTGCATACACCCTATGCATGGCTCCAGCTCCTAAAGGAGGAGAAAAATGTCAAAATAATGAACTGCACAGAATGGTTTCTGTTACTGCTTTTCAAAGGCTTTTGGAAAATTATCTGTGCACAGGCATAGCAGGAATCTGAGTTGGGCAGAGCCTCAAAGCAGAACTGCCCCATCAGAAGACACCAAATGGTTTCCATCTTCACAGCAGTGTTTTATTAGAACACCCTCTAATGAATGAGAACAAAATACCTCTTTAAACAGAAAACTGAAAACTGCTGCATGAGACTGATTAAACAAAAATGACTGGAAATAAACATCTCTCCCTCTGAAGAGCGCCACCTGTTTCCAGAGCACAGCAGCCAGAGCAAGGTATGCAAGTAGCCCTCCTTATCATTCAGACATAGTATTTTTCAAAAAGCATACCAATATAAAGGACAATAAACAAAGTAAACAGTTCTTACCATTTATTACAGCAAATGGCTGTTCTTGTCTTCCGTCTTGGTAAGTAAGAGGCATAAATAACAGAGGAAATTAGGGCTTTACTGAACACAATGGGCGCTCATCTTGAAGAACCAGAAATCCACTTAATTTTTCTTGGCTAATATTAGAATAATTCATATTTCCCTGAAGTTAATTACGCCACACAAACTTGCAGTTGCATATAGGAAGATCATCTTGCTATGAAGTGATTTACAATTAATAAACAATAATTAGCGTTTCCCATGTGTACTCCAGCCCATGCTCCCCAAGAACTTAACAAAATTCAAAAGACAGCACACTGAACAGGCACGGAGACCTGAATACTATTCATACCACTACTGGTGTAACAAAAAGCAGCTCTGCTTTGTGATCTCTAGTTCCCACCTCCACTGTCTCTTCCCTCATCAGCTCAAGTGTCTGTTCAACCACACTGGCAGCTTGACTGTGGGGCGGATCCAGATGAAAACTAGTCATCTTTCTTTGCCTCTTTTAACCTCAATTACTTCCCCCAACCAGGTTCATTGCAGGCAAAGTCTTGTGTCAACATGGGGACAAGGAGTGTGCAGGAAGCAGGACTGCTTCTTTCAGAGGCTGTTATCAGCTTTAACTTAGGAAATTAGGGCTTATCTTAGTTTTTCGGCAGGAAAAACTCTTAGCATAGAACAGTTAAATAACTTTTTTCACTTATTAATAGAGCTCCAGAACAGGGAGGAACCCCATGCTGTATTTTTAATGTCTGTATCATAACTTCTGATGTTATTTATCACTCAATGTCATACCAAAGTTCAGTAGTTCAGCTGACATTTAAATGTGTCACTAATTAAAAGCCCTGCAAGAAAGCAACTCAAGTGAATAGTATCTTCTATTTTGAACATTTCTTTTTGCTGTACGCTGGCACTGCAATCAGAACAAACAACCACATTATGTGCAGACATATCTGATCCAGTTTTATTTTAGCTAGCTCATGTAACCATATAGTGAAGACACCATATAAGCTGCATGACATTACCAAAGATATCAACTACTCACTACATTAGCTGAAACATCTGACACACTGCAAAGTCACCAGAACCAGTTTTATTAGTTACCTCTGGTACACTGAACAGTGCTCTACTCACACTTCCAAATGTTGAACAAGTATAGTAATGACCAGGTCTCCGTGAATATTACTGAAGGTAGGACTCTATGGCGTTACTGACAACTAAAGCAAGATCCAGTTAAGAATAATTCATTTATTTCAGCAGAAGATCCAGCAAAATCTGGCTGTCTAGAAAAGCAAGCTGTAATGCAGCAAACTGCCTAAAGAACAGGCATTACAACTGCGATTCTAGCTCCCCATAAACTTTCTGGAAATATAACCTCACCATTTCCAAATAAAATTTTAATGGAAATTATTATAGGGGACTTTCTTCCACTATGCTGTTTCTCATGTCTTAAAAATGCAATGCTCATGATACAGTTCATCTCCTCACAGAAGGCACAGAAGAAGCTGCCAGAACTGTATTTACTGCATGTTTACTGAAATGGAAGGTAAGCCCTGTGACAGAGGCACCCACACTGACCGACTGAACAGCATTTTGGTTTAGTCTTCACGGACAAGGAGACCTGACTACAGTCAGTCCTGCTGTGCAGACCTTGAGAAATTGTGCTAGGCCATGTCTTCTCAGGAGCTGATGGTGCCAGCCTGAGCTGGAACTATACGAAAATAAAATTGCCACAGCTGCACACCCTCACTGGAGGGGAGTGTGACTACCAGTCAATCACTTTATGCTACAAATATCCATAGCTCCCCCACCCCCCCCCAACCCTGAGTCCATTAAGCTCTCCTGTAAGGCAGCGGGCTGCACAGTGGTGATCTCCCCTTAGGCAGGACGCCTCTCAAGGTTACTCCTTAAGGTCAAGAGACTCCTTACCCAGCATCTCTTATCTACAATGAAGTAAGACATTTTATATAAGATCTAAAGCATACTGTATACAAACTAGCTTAATTATTAGAATTGTAGTAGGTCACGGGGTGTCTGACTGCTGTTTGATTACCATTTAATTACTATTTAATTACTGTTTTATTCTTTTTAAATAATCATTGTTTAATAACTATTGTTTGCTCATAATATAATCATTGTTTAATAAAACTGGTTAACCCCACAACTTCTCTTAATAATTCACCTGCAACAAGGATTGGCATAGTCAGCATTAGGGCGGGCTCAATCACTGACTACTTATGGAGGCATGGGATTAGCCCTTCGCTGAAATTTTTGGAATATTGGGCATGTGAAAACTGGGATAATTGGAATAAGATAGAGGAACAGTTAAACCTCACTAATGGGAAAATGAGAGACGGTAAAGAAGAGGAAATAATATGCAAAACATTGGAAACATGTTTGGAAGCAGCCTGTCAGTATAAGGAATGCAAGGAAAGGGAAATGCAAATCTTAGAAGATAAGGTTGAAAGAAAGCAACAAAAGAAAAAAATCAGTTTATTTACAGCCAATTACTATTTTACAATAATGCTTGCTTGGCTCACAAATATATGTAAAAAGTCCACAGATGTAAATAAAGCCCAATTTGAAAGAAAATGGACAACCTTTTCTTGCTAGGAACTTGAGAGTCCTAATTGTGCTGGCAGTCTGTAATTGCCCTCATACCACTTCCTTTGTGCACCTATACGAATCAAAGAATATTTTGGGTTGGAAGGGACCTTAAAAGATCTAGCCCAACTCCCCCTGCCATGGGCAGGGATACCTTCAACTACATCAGGTTGCTCAGAGCCCTGACCAATGTGATCTTGAATGGTTCCAGGGATGGGCGTCTATCATCTCTCTGGGCAACCTGGTCCAGTGTTTCGCCACCCTCATCATAAGACATTTCTTCCTTATATCTACCCTGTTTCAGTTTAAGACCATTGCCTTTTGTCCTATTGCAACAGGCCCTGCTAAAGTCTGTCCCCATCTTTCTTACAACCCCCCAGTAAGTACTGAAAGGCTCCAATAAGGTCTTCCTGGAGCTTTCTCTTCTTCTCTAGGCCGAACAACCCCAGCTCTCTCAGCCTGCCTTCATAGGAGAGGTGCTCCGTCCCTCTGATCATCTTCATGGCCCCTCTGTGGACCTGCTCCAACAGGTCCATGTCCTTCTTATGCGGGGCCCCCAGAGCTGGATGCAGTACTGCAGGTGGGCTCTCACCAGAGCAGAGGAGCAGAATCACCTCCCTTGACCTGCTGGCCATGCTGCTTTTGATGCAGTCTGGGACACAGTTGGCTTTCTGGGATACGAGCACACATTGCTGACTGGTGTCTGGCTTTTCATCCACCAGTACTCCCAAGTCCTTCTCCTCAGGGCTGCTCTCAATCCATCCAGGAAATCAAATGAGTTTTATATTACTGGCATTTGTCACCTCCTGGATTTGCTCCTTAAGATGTTGATATCTCCCTAACTTTCTCAGCCACTGCATCAGCAGTGATGATGGTTTACTCTCATATCTAACAGTTAAGTCCATCACAGAAGCCTGACCTCTCTTGACAAGTATCATGTCAAGTTTACATAATTAATTTTGATGGTCTTTTTAAATTGGCTCCTGAAATATTACCCGTTCTTTCTTTTTAGCTTCCTCTGCCAAGGTGGTTGTGTCTCTTTACTCTAGCACCTTGAACCACAGCGCAATATCCAATACGGAAAATGTCTCACTCTCTGCTTGACAATGCCGTTTTTAATTAGTGTGTCCTGCCTTACCTCTTGCCAAAAGCTCTCTTGTGGGGTAGACTTTAGCTCTTAATTGTAATTCGGTGATGAGCTTTCTGTGAGGAATATCCCTATAATATTAAATCCAGTTATTACTAATTTTATCCTTGTCAAAGTTGGTAATCCCATGGCCTTGGGATGGCAACTTGGTCCAATTCAAAAATTCCTGCTTTCACCAGTCACAGGGTCTCAGAAAGATGACCTTCAGAGCAGACATCTCCCATTCCAAGACTGGTTCCCCACTGCCCACAGCTTCTGAGATTGACATGACTGCTCAGGGGTCCCAAGTAGATGGCATTTTCTCTTTATCACCACCTGCCATAATCTATAGTTTTTCAGACTCTTTCTCTATACCAGGGGTCCTCAAACTACGGCCTGCGGGGCGGATACGGACCCCCCGGGGTCCTCAATTCGGCCCCCAGTATTTACAGAACCCCCCGCACCCCCCACCAGGGGTTGGGGGGGGAAACCAAGCAGCCGCAGATGACTGCCTCCCACTTCATCCGCACGCCGGCCCCCTGTTTAAAAAGTTTGAGGACCCCTGCTCTATACCTTCTTGCCAGACAATAGATCTTATAGCATCATCCAATGACTGTGTGATTCCTGACAGTCTATGGGCCTGCACACTAGGAATCCATCCAGAGAGCCTGGTAATACCCAGCCCTCCACACCAAGTGCTGGAATACAGGATGGCATCACAGGTACGTGCAGGCAGATGTAACCAATCCTTGATGGCCGCGTGAATTGCCAGATCAAGGGTCTTGTAGGCATGTGGCTTTCACACTGGCTTGGTCTGCTAAGTAAATCAATCACGAGATAGTGTATCTGTTCAAGATGTCCACTTTCTGAAAAAACTTCAACAAAGCCTGCCCAATCTGCTTTAACCATTTGTTGTTTTTCTAGTACTTTTGGCTTAGATATTCTAACCCACGGCCTCTATACGTAGTCCCAGGTATTTTTCCAAACTACTTGGATCAATCATATTGAGAAGCATGCCATTTACTGTCTGTGCCAGACAGTCATTAACTGTGTAAGAATCCTTTGTAGGCTGAATGTAAAAGGCATGGCACTTCTCCCCTTGTGTTTTGAGGCTGTTAAGATTGCAGAAGACCTCTAGAATTTAAATATTTTTCTGCATTCCATCTCAAGATTCACTTCATAGGACCAAGCTGTCTGCGAAGACTGCTAGGTAGATCTATCCTGGCTACTAAAAGATGTAAGCAGTCCAGAGTGATCCTGCCAAGACTTGTGTTATTCTCCCTTTCCAGTAACAGTACTGGAAATGAGACTGGAATGCCTCTCTTGGAGATAGGATTGATCATCAGAGGAATATTCATCCTTCTCACAGGAGTAATTATCATCAAGATGGACCAGATCCGGTTTACACCTCGACAAGCCCGGTGCACAGGGTGGAGGCCCTCACTTCTTTTATTTGTGCGAAACAATATGGTAACTGTAGTACATTCTGCATCATCCATGTTTAAAATTGATGGAAGTACAGGGATATTGGGGGAACCAATAAAAAACCTAACAATGACAATTGTAAAAGCAAGTAAGAATCACCTTATTTCTGTTACACTAGGTGACAAGAATCTCTATTGAATGTAATGTGACAAATTATGCAAAGGAAAACACCTACATGATCATCAAGAAGATAAATCAAACTCAATCAAAAAGCAAAGTAGGCTGTCCCTCATGCCCAAATTGTATTATTAGTTTCCTCTTTAATGACACAACTATAGAAGCAGTGCACCTGTGGACAGATAAAGGGAGAGAGAGTGAAAATGGACTATCCCTAAAAGCATGCTGCCATCTACTCCCTGACCTCACACTATGCCAACAACTGCCGCTACTACCTATCAACCTACTTCCTATTCTATTATTCCCACAACTGACCAAGCTACGTATCCACAAATTTCTGTGACTGGACCCCTACACTAATAAATGTACAGAACAGGAAGAAGTCATATTTAACCTGGTGTGATCCCTGAAAAGGGTAAAACTGTCCATATATACTAATCCATGTAAGAACACTTTGGAAAGACTTAATTGTTGATAGAAATCTTACCCATAATGTGATCAATCAATCAAATGTGTATCTTCATAACTTTGTAAACATTACTGGATGTGACTTCAATTGCACAGCCCCAGTGACCTCATACGTACTGTTAAAGGAAAACTATACACTGTATCAAGACATTTTACCTTTTCTCATCGGAATAAACTTGACACTGTTTCACAAGCTACTTGAAACATAAAGACTTACAGGCCTTATTACAAAAAGTACAACAACAAAGCAAAAATGCAGTAACTGTACATCGCAATAGAGAAGACATACTTCTCTGCATACTAGGAAGAGTGAAGAAAGATGGGGAACATCACTGGTAGGAAACCCTACTATGATGGTCTCCAATGGCAACAGATGTATTGAATGCCAGGTTACATCCTGTAGTAATAATGTTTGCCTTCCTGATAGTTTGTTTTGCTGTTACTGTCTTTTTATATATTTGAGTCTGGGTTTTGGACCAATCGGTGTATCTCATTATAAAACATACACAGTATCTTGCTACTGATTGTATGGACCTATCTTATAATCAACTTACTTTTTTTTTTTTCATTTGTCACTTAACCCTCCAGTAGACAACATGATGCTATTACTGCCTCGTATTTACAGCACAGAGGCAAGAGATGGCTGTACCACCACTCTGTGAAGCAAAGTGAATTGACCGTCATCACGGGGTGGAGTGTGATGGATGCACCCACCATGACCAACTGAACAGCATTTTGGTTCAGCCTTCACGGACAAGGAGACCTGACTGGAGTCAGCCCTGCTGTGTAGACCTTGAGAAACTGTGCTAGGCCAAGTCTTCTCAGGAAGGTAGGGAATCTAAGCCATGTCTTCTCAGGAGCTGATGATGCCAGCCTGAGCTGGAACTAGATGTAACTAGAACTGCCATGGCTGCACACCTGCACATACAACAAAGGGGGGGTTGACTATGAGTCAATCATTTTACACTATAAATATCAGTAGCTCCCCCGAGCCCACCGAGCTCTCCCATAAAGCAGCAGGCTGCGCAGTGGTGATCACCCCTTACGTAGGATGCCTTTCAAGGTTATTTCATGAGGTTGAGAGATATGTGACCTAGCACCAGTTATCTACAGTGAAGTAAGTGACATTTTACATTAGATCTAAAGCATATTGTATACAAGTTAGAAGCTAGCTTGATTATTAGAAGTGTAAAGTTGTAGAGTGTTTGACTGCTGTTTAATTACCATTTAATTACTTTTTGATTACTGTTTAATTACCATTTAATAACAATAATTTAATAAGTATAATTTAATCATCATTCTATTTTGGCTTAAGACTTTAATAAAACCTTTGGGTTAACCCCAGAAGAATGATTTCTCTTAATAATTCACCTGTGACAGCCTTCAGCAAACAGTTATCAATTACAGAGTAATCACAGGCTCAACTATATTGCAAATATAATTATTACAGTCTCATATGGATAGAAGGTCTCACCTGAGTGCTTGGAACAGAATACGTCTGGTTAATTTCCACCAGAGATGTAAAGGTTTCTAGAAATAAGTCACTAAGGCTTTGATGGATCACAACATTAGCTGCATTGATAATAGGAGCACGGAGCTTTTCTCGGAGCTCCCCATACTCTGTGGAGTTCAACCTGAAGAAGAAAAGATGGAACAAAATGTCATCATGATTATCCATTCAAATACCTTGATAGTACGTTGCAGAGGCTAGCATCAGAGAAGTGAATCCACAGAAAAGCTATTTAGTCAGAATATAAGTCACATACTAACCAGAATAAATACACAGCAAGCATTTTGTTTTCTTTTGCTGTTTAGTTGCAGTTATATTAGACAACAGAACACGCTGTCCTCCTTCATATCCCTGTCAGACTACTGACAAGATATGCCAGAGATTAACTAAAACATCATACAAAAATAAAGGATGGCTTTTGAAGTAATCACCATGAACAAAAGCAACACAGGTACATAAATAATGCATTAACTGTAAAGTATTGCACGCACAACTTCTGTCCACCTTTTAATGCCTACTTACTTAGACTATATGTAGTTTATAAACTCCTGAGGACAGAAATCAGAGTTATGTCATGTGGCACATATCACAAGGCGATACAGTACATGTAAGCGTCAGAAGAATGTCAATCTGTATTAGTTACTGTGATTTTATAATACAGGCTTAGATGAAACCTGAAATTTCACAAAGGCTACAAACAGCTGCTGAATGTGACTTGCACTCTGATTCAAGCCTGTATTAAGTTGCGTTTCACACTAGGTTGCTTCTGCTGAAGTCTAAGTAAGGCCCACAGACCTCAAGTGGCATATGAAACCTTGTGCAGACCCTTTAATGACACATTACTGTTGTTACCCCTTTTTACTATAACAGTTTTAAATGGTAGATTCAGAACTCCCCAGCTCGATGTTTCCATTCACTAAACAGCTTTCATGGAGAAGCCCTGGGAACATCACCCTGAAATTCCTCGTTCTTCCTACCACTCACTGACTGGATTCCAGTACAATGCAACGCTGGCTTAGCTTTAGCTCCCGGTGGTCTCCATTGTTTTAACTACTATAGGATAATGTTGTTTGTTAAAAGAAGCTATCTGTGCAAATAACAGAGACCTTTCTATCCTGAGGAAAAATTCACATTGAACACATGGGACCATGTGGCCTGCCTGCACAAAAATGTTTTTCTTCCAGAAACACCCCACTGTATCTAATTCTGATTCTGGATATATGCAATGATCCTATATCCTTAATAGGGGAGTTTTTTCCTATGCCACTTAAATCCTCTATGACTGCATTCTAGCAGAGGTTTGCTATTTCTGACACATCTTATTATAAGAACTTTGAAACACTGTTTCTCAGTGCTGTTCTGTTTAGCAACAAAATATAATTTTGGGGGTTTGGATTTTTTTTTCCCTAAAAGGACTTGTCAAAGCCACCATGATTTTTCTCAGCTGGAGATGTAGTTTTATCACTCTGGCACTGAAGCACTTGCAGAAGAAAATCATTAGTTGTTTGATACTTATTTGGTCACCACTCTCACAGGTCTATAAAAGTCTCTTCTTTTCTTAGGATTGTCATGCTTGCCTTAACTAACCTCTCGTTCTGAGCTCTGTTCACCTGGATCTAACAAAACCACCTCTATGCCTTCTTTATGCTTGCCAGGACCCCTCTGCTAACCCACAAGTCTGGTCATATGCCTACTTTCAGTTAACTAGTAAATAAATGCTGCCGATGTACAGATTTACAGCAAACAGGTATTCAAATGCCTTTTCAAATATATAGTTTTAGGAGCACCAACGTGGCTTTGTGTAGTCCTTTTAATGACACAGTAACAACAGACTTTAGCACCATTCTACTCAGTTACGGGTTTCTGCAGTTTGTACTTTTGCCTAACTACACAGAGAGACTGCTGAAAAGAATTTCATGGGCCCTTGGAAAACAAGCCCTAACAGTTCACAGCACGTTTGCTATGATTTACTGCTACAGGAACACATACATCAGAAATGGATCAAAATTACTTCCTTGCTCTGAGGGCATTTGGCTTGCAGTAGCTCAGCGAGAACTCTTCTGAGCAGTGACAAAACTACGAGTCTTGAGCAGAAGGAAAAGAAGTGTCATGGGTGAACAACAGCCAGTGTTAGACAAATAACTATTTCTCCTCCTCCAAAATTGTGAAGCGCAAAGACTCTCCTCCCTTTCATTCCTGTTCTCCATCTTTCACCTGTTTTTCTAGTTACTTCTTTCTGCATCCAGTACAATCCTCTTAAGAACAGATCAAACAGGGAAGTCCCTCTGTTTAACTATTGTGCATTCAATACTGCAGGTGTGTGAATCCTTATAAATAACCTTTCTTCACTGCACCGAGTGGCAGAACTGCACATAAAACATCTCTGAACACCAGACAGGGAGCAAAACCTGGAGAAGAGACGAGACCCAAGAAGTCTTTACATCTGCCACAAAAGCACTTCATTAGCACCATCAGACGGCATATATATAATATAATTGTATAGTTGTTTTACCGGATATCAAATGCCTTCACGTAGGGATTAATACTGGCAACACGGATGGTGAGGAACTGCACAGGCATATTTGAGTCTGGGGTGAGTTCATGCTGTCTGGAGTCTGTCACAGTCAAATGAATGTCCTGCTGCTGGGCAACATGTAAACAGTAGGTGGTCACTTTAATCACCCATGTGTCCGTAACAATCACCCTCGCTCCTGGGGCTCCAGTAGCAAATTTGTCGATTCTCCTAAATTCTGTATTGATGGAAGAAGCTACCTCCCTCCAACCAGACTGTGGGAGAGCATGAACAGCAAGTGTTCGGGCTAACGGATGATTATTCCAACCTTTCCGTGACCAGTAATACGCCAGGGCACTGGTGACTGCTGGAAAGAGAACAGCAAAGAAGAAGAAAGTTTTCCATCCTTTTGAAGCCAGGTAGAAAAAGCAAAGATGTTTTTCAGGTGCAGCAAAGCACATACCAAGGTAATAACCTGCAAGGAAAAAGACTTACTTTCAGAAAGCAATTAAGTACACACATAAACACATACCCCTGAATCATACAGCTATCTAACCAATGAGCTCACCTCCAAGAGAGCTGTTGTACTTCCAGATGACAACTCAAATTCAAGCCTCTTGTCCTAAGCAATCGGAGGTAAATTCTTACCTGCCACTGATTTTTACCAGAATTACATAGCTATATGAAGCTGATTTGAATTTGCAGGTTAAATAAAATTACCTGTAAGATGCCACTTTTAACAGAATTATATACTTAAAAGGAAGCCAATTTGAATTTGCTGGTTGAATAAATTTACCTGTAAGGTGCCACTTAGTTTTAGCAGAAGTATATGGCTAAAGGAAGCTGATCTGAATTTGCTGGTTAAATAAAATGCTATTCCTTTGTAACTGCATGTATGCTGATGCAGCCAACTAGTTACAAAGTCTAGGGTATATGCTGCAAAGAAGCTTGAGCGACAGTAAAACCCTGCATTTCCAATCTGTGTAGCCTGATTCACCCACACCTGCGTGCACCCAACACGCGGACTCGGGTGAAGAACACCGGGCACAACAGGTTTCCGAGCGCAGGCTCACCCAGCAACGGGCTCGCCTCTCGATGCAGTCTCCCCGCTGTGTCTTTGCCCGTGGGGACCCCCCCCGGCCCCCTCGCCCGCCGCCGGCCGGGGCTCACCCAGGGGCAGGAGGGAGTGCGCCAGCAGCGTGCCGGTGCTGCGCCGCAGGTGGTACTGCACGAAGGCCGCGTCCTCGCTGCCCAGCCAGGCGGCCAGCAGGCTCTGCACCGTCAGCCCCGCCGAGCGCACCTCGTCGGGCGGGAAGACGAAGCAGACGGCGAACACCAAGTAGGCCAACGTGAAGGTCACCGCCGGGCTCTCCATGCTGCGCCCCGCCGGGCACGGCCCGCTCCCACCGCGGCCCGACCCGCCGCCGCCCCGCGGCTCCCTGGGAGCGGTAGTTCCCGCCTCAGCCCCGGATGGACGGCGCGGCCGCTGCCAGGCTGGCAGTTCCGCCGGGGCGGGGCGGGGCGGGGCGGGGCGGGGCGGGGCGGGGCGGGGCGGGGCGGGGCGGGGCGGGGCGGGGCGGGGCGGCGGCGCGGCCGCGGGAGCCCCGGCCGGGTCTGGTCCCTCCCGCTGGCGGGCCTCAGGCGCGGAGCCGCTCCGCCCCGGCCGTCCCGGGGCGAGCCCCCGGGGCCCCGCTCCCGCTGGGGACTGGCTGGCTGTCTCACCCCGTCTGCCCAGGGCTGGTCAGGGCTCGCATCTCCCAGCGGCCAACCCTCCCCGTGGCCTCACGCCTTACAAACCTCTCAGGTCATGCTTCACAGGCCTGGCAAAAGAGACCAATTCCCATGATCTTCAAGGTCTTTTCCAACCTAAATGGTTCTACAGTTCTGTGATTCTAAATGTAAAAGAACTGCAGAATGAGGGCAGCATCCTGAAGTTGGCAAATGGCCTGTTCCACTTAAGGGTCTGCAAAACCATTTTTTTTCCTGGTATATTTTATGTAATGTTTTCTTCCCAGAATGATTGAGACAGGGATGTAAGCTCTTAAAGGGCCTTAAAGAGAGACAGATTTTAAGACACCTTTGTACACTCCTGAACACAGTACAAGGGAGAAGCCTGACATCTCTGGTTGGTATTGAAGTACAAATAATAACTAACAGTCACAAAAATCACTATTTCTCTTAGAAAGCAACAAACCCACTGCGTGCACCCTGTAATAACCATAAATAGCCATTATTTGTCTCTTAGAGAAAGGGGAAATTGCACAACTGGAAAAGCACAGCAGAGGAAACAACATGCAATGTTACACACTACTGATGGGGAACTAAATCAATAGGAAATGCAGCCCACAGAATGCAAAATTTTACACTGGCAGATGGCTGATGTGTAACTGTTGTTGATGGACATGAGGAATCCAGTGACAGTGGAATAAAACAGTTGCATCAGTAAAGTTATGCCTGGATTTTGGGCATCTTATTTCATTCTGAAAGACGTCATTGTTAGCAAGTTTACTGTTTTAACAATCGTTTCATTGTTGCTGTCTAACGACTCAACAGTAAGGACTGTTTTTGCAGAATGGACTACGAAGTTCAATAATAAAAATCAGGTTGTGAAAGAGCAAGTTTTCTTTCTGTGGTTTTATTCAGACAATTGTTGAAGCAGAATGACTGAGACGTGGATGTGCTTGGGGCTACAGGGGACCAGTGGGTTTATTGTGAGGGGCTAAGAGAGGTAACATGCTCTAACAGCTACATGAGACAGTTGTGCAAAAGTCCTGAAGATGATGGAAGTTTATGTCGTTTATTTATCATTCAAAATCTAACTGTGGACCTTCTTCCTCCAAAAGCTTTCCAGCTTCTGGGCTGACCCTACATTAACTTCTGTGTCAGCAACTTTCATTTACTTTAAGAAGTCTTAATAGTATCAACACTATTTCATGAACTCAGCACAGGACTGAGTGTTAGGGGACATTCCAAGTTTACTCATATTGACCTCTTTTATGAAGCTTGTGTAGGCCCCCTGACACAATACCTCCATAGCAGACACCTACAAGAATAATACTGGAGTCTACATCTCAAATTCTGGCCCAGTCTTGCTTTGCGCAGAAATCAGAGTGTGCATAGCATGCAGCACTGAGAATGGGCAAGTGCCTGCCTGGCTGCCTGAGCAAGGTGACGGAGAGGCTGATGCCCAAGAGGCATGCTGGGGTTTGTGAAAATCCATATGGGCCTTTAGCACTTTGTCCCAGCCCTCTTATTTTGTTCCTTCCACTGCAAAAGGGTTCGAGTATTAAGAGTTCGCATTTCTAAAATTTCGTGCCAAAGGGTGGCATTATTTACCTCAGAATTTGCAGACACAAGTATCTGCTCCTAGAGACAGTTAATGCCTGTGGGGCCCGATCTTGAACTAGCAGTAACGCCAGATACGACACATGGTTCTTCCCGAAGAGCACAAAACGCGTAGTTTTTGACCCAAAGCCAGTACACGCTTGCCCGAGCATGGGTCTGAAGCAGGACTGCGCTGCGGACCGCTAGCAGGCAGAGGCATTCAGCCGCCGTTCCCGCCAGCGCCACGGCGATGCCCTGCGCACTACACTTCCCAACATGCCTCGCGCGGGAGCGCACTCCCGCGAGGGCTGATCAGCCACGAAGCGCGGCTGTCCCGCCTCCCTGCAGGACGCGTTTCTGATTGGCGGGCGCCTTCCGAATGACGCTTCCTCATTCGCGGGCCGTGGCTGCCGTTGAAATTTGAAATCCTGTGACGGCTACCGAGCGGGTGCTGCCCGGCGGTGGCTTCAGCGGTGGGGAAGGTTGAGGCCGCCAGGACCCGCGTACCGCCTCAGCCGAGCGTCCTGCGGGCTCGCACCTGGGCCCCGCCGGCAGGTAGGGGTCCTCTGAGGGGGTGTGGGGAGGGGGCTGCTCCCATTGTCTACGGAGCTGTGGGCTGCCCCACTGAGTTTGGGAGGGGGCACACAGCCTCGGGGACCCCCTCTGTGAGCAGCTTGGGGTGGTGTGGATCTGGGGGGTGAAGTGGGGGCAGGCTCGCGGACCTCCCTTTGTGAGCTTGGGGTGGTGCGGGGCTTGGGGGACGCACACACAGGCCCAGGCCTTCCCCGCCCCCCCCCCTCCCCCTTTGAGCTTGGGGTGGTGCGGGGTCTCAGGGACACTTGTGAGCTTAGGGCTAGGAGATTTGTGGGAAACTTTTGTGAGTTTGGGGATGAAGTGGAGCTAGGAGCTGGGGGGTAACGGAGGGGGCGGGGGGTGATGGAGTGGAGCTCAGGGGCTCCTCAGGAATTCGGGGGTGAGGTGGGGCTCAGGAGGACCTCGGGAGCATCTCTGTGTGTTTTGAGGGCGATGCGGGGCCGGGTGGGCGCTCTGAGGGGATATACGCGGGCACTTCTGTGAGGCGGGGGGGACTCCGGGGCCGAGGGAGGCTCTGGTAGCCTAGCGGCTGGGGGGTGTTGGGGGGGCTCTTGTGGCCTGGAGAGATTCGGGAGCACTGGGAGCACCCGGTGAGCTGGGGGGCTGCGACAGGGGCGGTTTGGGCTTTTTTGTTTGGGTTTCTCTTGCGCCTTAAAGCACGGCTAGGCGCACTGATGGACAGGGGCGGCGCTGCCCGGCCTCGCCGCTCCCCCGCTGCCCTGCCCGGCCCGCGGAGGCCCTTCACCGCCGACTCCCGCCCCGAGCGGCGCCTCCGACTCGGCCACTGAAGGCCAAGGCCACCTTTTGTTCCCTCGCAGCCACTTGCAGGCCCGAGTGCCTGTTGCGGGGGGTACCGAGGCCGGCTCGGCTGGGGCTCGGCATCTGCTGCCTCCCAAGCTTGGTTTTGGCTAAAGCTGCTGCAAATTCCCCTTCCCGCACTGGTGTATTGAGAGTCGGGGGAAGGTCGTGAATATGAAAGAGTCGGTTAACCAGACAGATTTGTTCTGAGTTGAGATGTTTGCACTAAAAAAAAAGTAGTCAGCTTTGTGTCACTCTGTATGGAAATATTCACAGCCTATACTAAGTTACTTTGTCAGTGAGCAAGTGTCTTGCATCTTGGCTCCTGGCGAAGTTCAGAAGGGTAATTAAGTAGAAAAATTCCATCTTTGCCCTGAATGTTCAGTGGCACGTTTCAGGCATTAGAGACCAAATTGGTGTTTTGAATGTTGTGCCCCAGTGTTCATGAAACAACAGGTAGTTGCTATGAAGCCCTCAATTTACATACAACAGGTACCTGAGGCTTAATTATCTGATGTAATTGAATTTTATGTTCATTCTCAAATACAGAATGACAGACTGCTGCTTGTGTGCAGATAAATATGCTTCTAAAACTAGGAGCAGGTTCATTTTTTTGAACTTTGATAGGCCGTAGTGGAAAACTTGCTGCCTTTCACAACACTTGCATGCCTTAGACACTGACCACTTCAAACAAAAAGATGTCTTGAATAAAGCTTCCCTTTCACTTTATCACAGCTGCTAGCTAACAAATTTTTAAATACAATTTAGATCAAATCTTGATTGCAAATATCTTAAATGCTGAATTACTTGCAATAATTTAATCTTAGAAAGGAGGTTTTGGGGGTTTTGTGGGTTTTATTTTTGGATTCAGTATCTAAAATGCTGGGCAAAAGTGGTGTAGGTATATGGTGTCAATTTACTGGATATTTTAATGATCTGAATCTGGTTTAGCAAGGGTGTATGAGTAGCTCAATGACAAACCTGCAAAAGTATCAAAACAAACCTCCCCTGCTTATGAGGCTTGTTTTAGAAGGTGTTGACAACTTTGTCCTGTCCTTGGCTTTGTTTCTAAAGTAATTACAGTAAACAGCAACAGTTTTTAAAGATTTACTTGACCTGTTGTCTCAATTTTAGTTTGGAATGAAGGAAAGCAATGAAGTTCACTTCAAGTTCTAAAAGTTGTTAATGTAAAAATGTCTATGTATGAAATAACTTGGGCTAAAGTATCAATATGATCAAGAATAATGGAGGAATGAAGAAATAGCTAATACAGGCTTGTTTGCTTGCCATTGCTTTTGTAGCCATTGTTTGCATTCCATTACTGATTAGAAGTGCTGTTGTCAGGCTTGCAGACAGAGCAGCTAGTTCACTGGACAGTATGAAGCAAATTTTCCCATAAGGATTATTGTAACAGTTGGAAAACACATATGGAGGCTTAAATACAGAAATTTGAATATATCAGAGGTATATGAGACTGAAAACATAATTTAAAACTTTCAGTGGGAGTGTTCTTATTACCTCTTTATGACAATGAAGACAATCATTTGAGGTCTTCCTCGGCTTATTTCCTGGATTAATCTTGACTACATGATGGAGGACAGAAAAACAAAGTAAGGATTAGACTTCTGGTCAAGTTGAGCATTTGAGATCACTTGGCATGGTTATTCATTGCAGAAAGCCAACATCTCCACTTGATGATGCTGATTATCTTGCAGAGGTGGTACAAGATAACACATCAGTTCTTATGAAGGAAATTGCTTTGTTAACAGTTTGTCAGTTAACTAACTGCACTTCTCAGGGGTCATACTTCATGGACAGTGATTATGCCTTAACAGGCCTTCTGTGCTCTGGTACTTTTTGGTGGGGTTTTTTTTGCTGTTTTAAAGAAACAGCAATAGCATCACTGAATATTAATGTTAAAGCTTTAAAGAACTGCAAAGGCTCCAATGGGAATGAAAGGCTGACAGAGTTAAAGTACCTATAATGTGCTGGTTTGCCTGGCATATTTGAAATGTGTTCCTTCTCCAACTTATGTTCATCCGAAATCTTAGTTGTGATGCAGGCTTTAAAGTCCTTCACACTTGAAATACTAGTAAGATTAATCAACCTCTATGGTCTACTAAAGCTTGTGCATGTCCAATGCAAGAACAAAATTAAAGAAATACCCTTTTAATTTTATTTTCTTTCTGATTTGCATACCAGTAATGCCTGTGCAGCAAAAGGTTCTCAAGTACTGTGTCTCTTACAAAAGCAGCACATGCTCAGACAGTGTAGGAAAATGCCAAATGATTTTATTCAGAGCTCTGATCCTAAACACACCCTAACTAACAAAGTTTGGTTTTCCTGTTTGCTGATGTACAATGTAGTAATGAGACAATATGAACAAAATGGAGAATTACTGTCATCTGCCCCTTGCAAAAGCTGTCATTTTGCGTAGCTAGATGCACTATTACAAGATGCATGACTATGTCACTACAGGCTTTAAGGGGTCGGAAATGAAAAAACTTGCAGATGGTAGAGTTCCCCTTAAAGGATGGGCAGCTTGATTAGTAAGGATATAATGTTAACTGTGGAAAGTGTAATATCAACAATTAACTTCTCAGATGTCTAACAAAAGCAGAAGGCCTATGCAGTGCTGTGCTTAGATGCTTTCAGGGTCTTTTGAAATATACCTTTTCATATGAAAATATTTAGTATTTCTAAAACTTCTTTTGAAGCTGTTAATCTTCGAGAGCAAGTGGCAGGCTTCCAACTTCTTAAACTATCTGAAAGTGCATCTGGCTGACCACACCCTCTCATTCATGCAGATGTTATATGTGTTGATGTTCTAGAATGAGTCTGCAGATTTTAAATGCAGAAAATGGAGAAAATGGAGCAAATGTCAAGGATGACCTAACAGCGGAAGACTCGGGCTTTTTCTTTGCACCAGAACCTACAGGGAGACCTTCTATTCTATGCCTGTCCCAGAAAGAAAACTTGCCACGAAAAAGTGTGGCAAAAGCTATGAAGGTAAGGTAAACTTGTGCTTTTGTGTTGATTATGTTCTTCTATGATCTCTGCTACTGAATGCATGTGTTATTTGGAGCTTGAAAATACTGTGGTGTTCATGTTCTACGTTTTTTCTCCCCTCCACCCCTTTCTTAAAGGTAACATTTCAAACTCCTCTAAGAGATCCTCAGACTCGAAAAATCTTAAGTCCTGCGATGGTGGACAAACTTGACACTACTTTCATGCTTGGTGATTGTAGTGAAGCCTTGGTGGATGATCTTTTATCTGTACCTGTCAATGTTGAGTAAGTAATGTATTCACCACTGGTAGTACTAGCTATGTGGAACACACTCAAGTGACTTTTTCCCCGTTATAAACTGCACAAAATTAATGTTGACTATGTTGACACTGATGCGCTTTTTTTAAAGATAAAATTTTCTCAAAAGTAATGGCAATTATATTGATTGTAATATTGAATACTGAACTCTAACTTCTCAGTAACTGGTTTCTTAAAGCTGACTTATGTATAAATAGCTTAAGGGACACCTTGGGCAGAGAACACGAACTTTCCTACGGTAAGGTTTTCATGTGAGACTACAACTACTCTGAAGCTAAACCTTAAAATTTCTTCTCTTGTATGTTAAGTACAGTTTTATCTCTTAAGATTTTTTTTTTTTCTCTATAAGGTAAATCTTCTGAAGGGTTAGCTTGGATTGACACCTCAAGTCAATGAGTATTAAGATTAAAGAAGATCTAGCGACACAAAGTGAATATAACATCAATCCCAAGTACAAACAAGTTTGTGCACCTTTATAGTTTAACAGCCTGTGTCTAAGTGGCTCATGGTAGCTGTCTAGAGAAGAGCATGAAGTCTGCAGGGTTTCAGTTTGGGGTTTTGCAACTGTCCTTTACTAGAACTATTATAACAGGTTACTAATACAATGTTATTTAATAGGCTTTAATACTGACTTTTTTTAACCCCCTTAAAAACTTGTATAAGCATCTGACAACTGTAATTCCCAGTGACAAGAAATCTCAGATCTTAGCTTTGTCTTCTGCAAGGAAATACATCCTTTTGCTTGTTTTTATCTACCCAATACTTTCATTTGACCATTATTGTTTTTGGGAAGGGAAGAAGGAAGAAAGATGGGAACACTTAAATGCTCTTTAAATGTATGATTTACTTCAACTGTTAACTTGCATGTATCCTCCAGTTTAGAAAAGTGCTTGTGAGCTAGCTACCACAATTAAGTGACTTAGTTGCATTTAGGCCCCAAACTTATTGCTCACACAAATAAATGAAGATTTAGTACATAAAAGGTTCAAGTGAGTTACAAGGGCTAGCACAGAATTGGTTTTAGTGAGGGCATAACTATGTGTGAAGACATGCCTTTACTTACTGTACGTGTCCTTTCTACTTTTTAAAATGCAAGGATTTGTTTGTAGCAAATAAATTTAAGCACTAGGTGTTGCTAGTCACGTTTGACTAGTGTCAAGTAATTCAAGTTTCAAGCAGGTGTCTCACTCTTGACTGGCATTTATTAGGTTAAACACTGAAGGAGAATGGGAGGGGCTTGAGCAGTTGAACCAGCCTGGGGCTGAGCTATTGCAGGGAAGAGGCACTCAGACGGGTGAGAAGGACTTCCTGAACTCTTATCTCCTGCCTTTGCTTTTGGGTTTATCAAAGTGGTGTTTTTAGTGTGTGACTTCTATTCATGTTCTGTTCTACAGCAGATTCGGATAGCAATAGAAGTAATAAGTTTACAAAGGGGCAAAACAATGGGAGGAAATCCTGTTTCAGGAAGTCATGTTTTAACTCTCAGCAGTCTGAGGCCAAGCCTCTGAATTTGAGTAGGGTTTGGGGAATCGAAGTGGAGAGTGGTAACTTGTAGAATACTCGGCAGCAGTGAGTACACAAACTCTTTAACCTGTTTCTTCTTCTAGAGAATCTTATTTTTCTATTACCGGAGAAGTATTTTCTTACGTACCACTTGGATCTCAGATCTGCTATGGTACAGAGTTTAAAGTGCCTGCAGTCCAAGTTCTGTTTTGGTATGTAGGCCTTCATAGATGAAATGCTGGTGCATACTTTGAGGAGAAGAGTAGAGACTAGAATGGGAGGACCTGAATCATGACTCAGGTTGGTCCTAGACTCATAGAGGAATCTACATGAAGATGTGCTACTAGTTGTGCCTGTGTTTGAGCTGCTTACTGTTAGTAAATATTCCTAAGAAATGTATATTTCACTGTCCAGAGAAACGGAAATCTGCTGTAGTGAATAAAGCAGCAGTCTCCAGCAACGGCTGGCATGAGGTCACATAGCTGTGTAGAAGGGGTAGCTTAAGAATACAGACTAGTTTGAAGGATTGATCTCCCTATAGTTCATGTGTACCAGAGCTCATAACTTCTGTTTAGGTGGCAGCTGAATTCTTGCTGTTACAATATTCTTTTTGCTGCCAGCAGCCTTATGTCAAAAAAATCAGATTACTCTGAGTGTGCAAAGCTACTTATGCAAATATATTTCTGAAGATGACTTCAAATGATGTCTAAAAAATATAGCATGTGTGATCCTTTTTTTTAAATGCAGCACATGTCAACAAAAGCCTGAAACTGGACCGAACAATACAGTGATAAATACACAAATGCCAGAGAAGGTCAGCACAGCTCCTTACCCAGATGATGAGATGCCAGTGAAGAGTCGAGGTTCCTACAATATTGATTTTGATAACTTAAATGACATCAATCCTTTTCAAAGTGCAGTGCAATTGCAGCATTCTCCTGGAAACCTGCAAAAGTCTCCTGTAAGAGTATCTAGCAGCCCTGAGAGAACTTCTGAAATAAGTAGTGATTCTGTTCTGCTGGATGATACAGCTCCTTTTGCTTCAACCACAGCAAGCAGAGACTGCCCAAGTGAAGAGAAGACTCTTTCCTCTGGAAAAGAATCTGTACTGAGAGAGTCAGAGTCTAATAAATCAGAGTTGTCCCTTAAGCAAGGAATCGGTGACTCTGTGAGGGATGTGAAGTCTGCTTCCACAGGCGTGAGTCAAATTGATGATTCGGCAGGCTTAGAAGAAACATCTACACCTGCTGTGCAGTTATCTGGTAACTTGGGTCCCAGTGATACTGCTAAAACTGGGGAATCAAAGCTTCAGAATGTTTCAGTAGCAGAAAAAGCCTCTGTGGATGAGCTGGCTGTCTCCGAAGGGGAACCTGCAGAAAAGCCTGGTGTCACCAAGGCGGGACCAGTAAAATTGGAATTTGACTTTGATAATACCACTGTTAGAAAGCCACCTCTGAAGAAACTAGGTAAAAGACTTGGAATTAAGCCACCTTCCAAAAAAATTCCTGTTACCAAGACAAAAACGGAGAAAACTGAAGTGCAAAATAAGGGTCATGTGGAAGGTGAAATCCCTGTTCCCAAAGCATCTTATAAGTTTGACTGGGACAAACTTGATGATCCAAACTTTAATCCGTTTGGAGGAGGCTCTAAAATTTCCAGCTCACCCAAGTGTTCTAGCCCTCAGAAAGCTCACCTGCCAGACGAGGAGAAGGATAGTATCTCATCAAGAAGGGAGCCTCCTTCAGTGGAGCAGGACAACAGACCAAGTACCTGTGAAAAAGAATCCAAAAATCTGTAAGTAAATCTAGCTGAATGTAGAAGCACCTTGAACTAACGTGAGGAAAAGATAGCTAGATGTTATCTCTAGCTACTCCTACCTCTGACTTAGTCTGAGGCTAGCAGTCTCTTGCATGTTGCCGTTGCAACATATTGTGTTTAAAAGTTAAAAGATCTCATCAGGGAAACCATCCCAGCATGGCTAGCTCTGGGAAAAAGATGTACTTAAATATGGAGGAATGAGAGGGAACAGGCTTACGTGGGAAGAGCATTAGTACCTTGGTCAAGTGTCTTTTGTCAGTCCTCCAAGACTAGACTGAAATGTTAAGAACTGACTGAGTGTTGATGTCTTTCAAAAAACAGGTAAGTAGGCAGCAGCATCACACATCATACATCCTGTGAAGGGACTAGGCAATTCTGTTCTCTCCTTAGTGTCCTGGCTGAACTTTGAGGTACTGTTTCTTCCACACATGTTCTTGGTATCTGAATGCAGTCTTCAACAAAAAGACCTGTGCATTTTTTTGGCACCACATAAAACTTTCTGGAGAATAGAACATGTTGTGTTGCTTTTCCTAGGAAGTCTAACTAATGAAATGTCAGCATTACTTGCGGATAGCCAGGTATGTGCTTACCAGAACTAGATTGGCACAAAATGTTAATTTGACAGGAATGTTTGCTCTCTTGCTCCCTGTATTACATGATCAGCTAGTGTTTACCAAGGCAAGAAGTTAAGTTTGTGCTGTCAGCAGTAGCTAAAATATTAGGCTTCACTACTGAAGTTCTGTGTTTTACACCAGTAACCACTGCATTACTTTGGAAAGAGTAGCAGGCTGCTTGTAATTCTGTTCTTAAAGATAGGCTTTTTTTTTTAAAAAAAAAAGCTTAAGAAATGGAAATAGAGTGTTAAGTGAATGGGAATAAGTGATACTGCTGTGACTTTCTTCTTCCCAGATAGCACTGCTTCTGATTGAGGAAGGACTTTGTCATTTAAGTTGTCATCAGGCAAGCCAGTGTATTTACATCCCTACCTTCTGTAAGACTTGCTGTACTGTGGCAGTAGAAACTCTGAAAGAAGCTTTGTTCAATGCTTCAACGTATCTGGTAATACAGAGTTCAGAACTGTCTATGGCTTGGATTTTAACTTTTTTCTTTTTTCTTTAGGGAAATCAGTAAACAGAATGTGGTAGAAGACAAACCCAGAACTCAAGAAGACAAGCCAGGAGTTCAAGCAGAAGCTGAACTTCCAGGAGAGATAGCCATGGTAAGGTATAGGAAAGGTAGCCAGTTCTTCCCGAGTTGTTCCAGGAAACAGTTCTTTGACTTAACCTTATCAAACCCATGTTTGATATTTTGTCTAAGAATTAGTGGGTTTATGTATCTTCAGCAGCTCTAGAATGGGTATCAACTGTGCAGACTTGTCTTTTGAAGGTAACATCAGACAGCCAAATTGGTGCCTTGGTGTTTATCTTTTTTGATCAGCAGTCACATATAAGGGCAAGCATAAGGGTGTGGACTCTAAAAAAAGCGACTCCTTTATAATATGAGCTGTACTCAGTGTTGTTAGTTTAGTTTCTATGCTTGTGAACTCTTGGTTTATTACACTGACTGCCCAGTTGGTTTATGACAAACAAATTTGATCATTATTGTGATCTTTTTACTGTTAAAATATTAATTTAAATGGATTCTGTTTTTCTCATCAGGAGAAACAAATGAGCCCATCTACAATGTCTCTAGCTAATGTCCTCTCTCAAGATAATTTGGTTTCTGCTGACAGTGGAAAAAAGTCAATGTCTGCAGAAGAAATTAAACCTAGTTCCCACAGAACTGAAATAGCAGCAGTTGAGCAGACAGCTAACACTAAACCTGAAGAGCTCTTCAGACCATCGTCAGAAGGTAAGGACACTTTAAAACAGGCTGAAAAGATAGTGTTACAATATCTGTATATGTATTTCTCTGCTTCAGTTCTGTCATTTATTCTAGTTTTTGTCTCATCTTGCTCTTCTGAAAGGAATGTAAAACCTATAATGACTAGCAGGGGTGGGAAATGTACCTAAGCATACTTAAAATTTTCTCTGGATTAAGCTAAGTTCTAGAAGCCGACTATTAACATTCAGCTGCCTGGAAGGATGAAATTTAGGCTGGTACAGAAACAATTTTAGAGTTTTATTCACAGCTTTGTGTGCTGAAATTATTTCAAGGGACCACTTTTTCTGGTAATAAAGACCTTCAAAGTTGAGAGCACTAGAGATAAGCAACTGCTTTCTGTATTTGAGTATTATAGATTATTGCAGGCCTTAGCACTACTTGAACACTGGCTTCATATTGCAGTGTGGATGGTTGTTCTGGACTTGCATGCCAGTCTTGAAAGCTTACTGCATAGATGTGACAACTACCTGGAAGGGTTATTCCTTGTAGGATGAGCTAATGATTTGACTGCAGTGCAGTCTGTTACTTACCTTAATATTTCAGTGGAATCGGTGTATTGAGAAATGGCTATAACTTCACTGCTCACATCTGAGCTGTATGCGAATTTTAATGGGGAGATTGCCAATGAGTAGAATATCTGAATGTGTGTATGCTGTGTGTTCTTTAACCATAGAACAGCAAAAGTTCTTTAACAGTGTGATAAATTCTACATATCCTTACTGGTATTTGGGGACAAATGGAAGCTGTATTTTTTGCTTAGCTCAGAAATCTTTGCCTGCCTTCTATGTTTTTTTTAAGGCCCAGATAGAAATACAGTACTAGCGAATGAAAAACTTGGGCTCACAAGATGGGAGCAGGGATTTATTTGCTTTATATACGTACCTATTTGTTTGCACCTGTGGGTGGCTTCACTATAGACAATATGACAATATTGCATCTTCATTGTATCATTTCCTTCTTTTCCAGTTCTAGGAATGGGCATAGAAATAGACTATCTGGAACAGTTTGGCACTTCATCAGTGAGTATGGTGCTTAAATGTTTGCCTCCCTGGAAGAGGGGAGAAGAAAGGAAAATGAAACTGTCAAGTCTTAAATGTTTTCATAAAAAACTTCACTTTGAACTTGCCCACAGAAATACAGGTTCTGTTCCCAAGGAATGTGTCAATGAGGCTGGGCATGGTGTGGTGGTAGAAGGAGATGTAGTTATAAGCAATTTGGCTAAAGTCAGATGTCTTTTGCTTTCATTTTGCAAAGGTGCTCTTTTTCTTTAGTAGCAGTGAAACTGAGATGGCTGACATTTTGTCTCTCTGATTGCCAAAACTGCAAGGGCATAGCATAATGCTTTGAAAGTGCAGGATCATTGTTTTGAAAATATTTTTTTTCAAAGTTCTTTTGTTTTATGAGCAGTTTCAGGAAATTTGTCTCTAAATTGGGCACATCATGTTTTAATCAGTTCAGCTTAGTTCTTTCTCCTACTTTGGTCCAGAGTGGGAGTGGCTCTGCATATACAGAGAGTACACACATTGTTTTTGATCATGCTGTGTTTGTCCTTATTGTATGAGCAGAGACAATGACATACACTGCTTATTCAGCTTACAATACTATCTTTCCCTTTCAGTGTTTTCTGCTTGTTTTGAATAGTTCATATGTGTTTGCCCTTTTGGTTCTGTCTGTGAACAGATTGAGCTCACTTGATATTACATAAGGACTTAAGCTTGTGGGCACAGAGTTCTCTTACGTAATTTCTTTCCAGAGAACAATGCTCTGGTCACTGAAGAATAGGCTTACCCTCTCCCCAGAGGATTACTTGTGTGTGTGTCATGCTATGAAGCAGCATATCTGCCAGTTTATTTCTCTTCCCTTAGTTCAAAGAATCTGCCTTGAGGAAACAGTCGCTGTATTTGAAGTTTGACCCTTTGTTGAGAGACAGTCCAATTCCTGGTACTGTTGAAACAAATACAAATATCATGACGGCTCCACTTCAGCGTGGGTATGTGTTGAACTGGTCTAGGCTATAGTATGTACACTCATAGAATTGTTTATATTGGAAAAGACCTTTAAGGTCATCAAGTCCAACCATTAATGCAGGACTGCCAAGTCCACCACTAAACCATGTCCCTAAGCACCACATCTACAAGTCTGTTAAATACCTCCAGGATGGTGACTCAGCCACTTCCCTGAGCAGCTTGCTCCAATGCTTGACCACCCTTGCGGTGAAGAAATTTTTCCTAATATCCAGTCTACACCTCCCATGGCACAGCTTGCAGTTTCCTCCCGTCCTGTTGCTTGTTACTCGGAGGACAGACTGATGCCCAGCTTGCTACAACCTGTGAGGCAGCTGTAGAGAGCAATAAGGTGTCCCACTTCAGCCTCCTTTTCTCCAGGCTAAACAACCCCAGTTCCCTGAGCAGGTCCTCATCAGACTTGTTCTCTACACCCTTCCACCAGCTCTGTTGCCCACCTCTGGACATGCTCCAGTGTCTCAGTGTCTGTCTTGTACTGAGGGGCCCAAAACAGCAGGATTTGAGGTGCGGCTCACCAGTGCAGAGTACAGGGGGATGATCACTTCCCTAGCCCTGCTGGCCACAGTATTTCTGATACAATGTTGTGTTGAAGTGCAGCCTTTCTTTGTAAAGCTCTTGTATGTTTGTTCATTTTTAGCCCTGTTGCTGATTTAAGTAAATTGCTGAAGGAAACTGAAAATCCTGCAGTGAATCTTCAAAGTGAAGACAAACCAAAAGGGCTAGATCTTCTGGGAACATTTACAACTTCTGTAAGGGTGTTCAGAATTATCAGGTTTCATGTTGATACTTCAGGAAAGGGGCGGCCTAGGTTATGGACTTAAGACTTACACGGATATTGTAAGGATTGCAGAATGCTTAATGCTTATTTAAACTGTTATCTTAAAAACCAGCTTGGATAGTCACATAAAAGTTGAATTTCTTGATGTACTTGTTTTCTTAAGTATTAAAAAATCATTTTTGTGGAAACTGGTGGCATTTCACATGGTCTAGGAGAATTCGAGCCATTTTTAGAATGCTTTAATCAATCTTTTTCATTCAGCTGAAGCCACAAAAATAAGACAAGCTTGTATTTATTTTAATAGCACTGCTGGGATGAAAAGCACTATTTTGATTAAACTCGATGCTCTACAGTCTAATGTTTATAGTTTGAACAGCTCTTATGTACAGATCTGCACACAGCAGTTCATCCTGAAGTGGTGCTTTTTTACTAGCGAGGAACAGTGTGGTGTTACCTACTTTGTTTCCAATAGCTATAATTGGTGGATAGCAGTTTGTTATGCCTTGTAGATATCTTTTAGAAGTATGTAGTTATCTTTAAAGTAAGAAGGTTACGGTAACAAAGTTACGGAAGTATTTTTGGTGTTAAGTAAAATATTTTGACTTAGGTAATCTGCACACAGCTAATCAATGGCATGAAAATGGGAACCTGCTGAAACTGTACTCTTTGCTTCTCACAGGACACTGGTCCCGTAATTATAGATTCCCTGACTAGCGATGTTCCTCCACTCCCTATTGCTGCTTCGGCAAACAGTGCAGTGGATGCTATTATCGATGTGCTAAAATATAGCCAAAAAGACATGGATGCAGCTGTTGAACTGGTTCAGAGAGAGGTATGGCGAACCTTCCAAAGCAGAACATTGCATAGCCTTTAAAGTCCCTTTTGTTTAGATTATCTGGTATAAATCTCTATGCTTGGCAATTCTTTCCATTATACTTGACATAAGCACTTCGTTCTAAAGAGCTTGCTGTGCACTTGATAGGAGCTGTAGGTACAGAACTCCTCAGAGCTAATACCTAAGGAGGTATGGTGAACTTCAGTATTAGCCAGGTTCTGCCTTAGAACTGGTAGGTATTAAAAAGCATCTGTTGTTGGATGGAATGGTTAAGCTTAATATTGGTGATCTGAATACCCTTTATTTAACTGGGCAGGAAATAGCCCTTCCTACCAATGGGAGGGAGCAACTTCTTATAACTATTTCCTTAAAACAACATAAAACTGTAATCCAATTTAGTGCAGTGATCGGTTTTTTTGTGGGATGGGGAGGCAAAGCAGTATGTCTGGCTAATGAAAATGAGTGAGATCTGGAGCTCGCTCTGGAGGAGAAAGATTAGTGGGAGAGAGTAGATTAGTGGTAGTTGGGGGATTTCAAGCATGTTCTGTAGCTACAGAAATTGCTTTTGAACCCCTGATGTCTTAATGATACAAGAAGAGCTATGTATCCACTCACTTCAGAAATTTGAGTACTTGATTCATTACAGATTCAGGATAATGAATGTAACATTACAGATACTAAATGATGTAAGAGGAGTACCTAAGCGTAACCCCCCCTTAAAGCTAATCATGTAACTTCAAAATTAACTTCAGAAGAAAATGGAGCATTTAATATACCTAGTCAGGAATTTTGCAGGTACTGATGTGAAGGACACCCAGTTATTCTTTCAGAGTGAAAAGATACTCACTTTTCTGGGAGTAACTTTTGCTTTTCCTCATTTAGGAGGACACTTTTCCTGTACTAGACAATATGCTGGGTAAAACAAGTGCATCTCTGGCAGTGGACAGCTCTTAGTGAATTGATCTAAAAGGAAGACTTTCTATAGTAACAGGGAGTAAAGCTTGTAATATTTTAAAAACTGGTGCTCTAATCTCTTCTTTCAAAGAACTATTTTAAACATGCAAACATAGTTGTAGCGAGACAGGTGTGACTGGATGACTCCTGTTGTGTGTCACTTAAACAACAACAACAAAAATGTATGGAAGTACTATATTAACCTGAAAGGAAGGCAGGCTAAATCTTAGATTACTTTTTGCTGAAATAACTCAGGAGTGGGAGATGATGAAAAAACTTTTCCTTTTTGGGAAAATACAGCACTTCATGGAAGCATGCTTTTTTGGGTTTACTAAAGCATTTCTGTTGAGTTTGCAGATGGAAGTTTCCATCTTCATGTACTTTTGCTTTTGTAACATCTGTTTCTAGCCTAACTGCTGTTAATTCTTTCTCTTCATAAAATTTTGGTACCTTTTTAAATTTGGGCCCCACTTCCTGTCATATGAAATATTACAATACATTTAAAATTACCCTAAATACTGAAAATCAGTGTATTTATCTACTGTGCAACTTTGAGGGGGGAATCGGCAGTAATCATGTACTCTGACCTTCTCTTTTTTAAAAAAAAAAAATTCCAGGCAACTTTATGTATTTTGGGCCTCTGTCTTCAAGGCCTCCCATGCTACAGCCAGCTGTCAGTGTTATAGCTCTGAATAGAAAGCCCAGGACAAAATTAAGGTTATGGAGTTAGCACAAAGCATTTGTGCTTATACTTCTAATACTGTTGCTGTGGACTGTGCTTTAATTGAGCTAATGGGAAACTAATAATGGCTATTCTTAAGTGAACTGTGTTTATTCTTAAGTGAACTGAGATGTCTTTAAATTTGGAGACATGGTAGGGGGAGGATTGAGTGTTGAATATGAATTACTCCAAACAGCAGCTTGATCTTGACTAGACTAGACCTCTGGTATTTGTGCTTTCCTGTGTTAAAATTAGCAGATGTGTGGCTTTTTTTGTCTACCTTGTAAATAAAATGAAACATGTATCTTGAGAGAACCTAATGGGCCAAGGAACGTATATGATTAAGAACATAATTGGCCAATGATGACATCTATGATTAAGAGCAGGCGAGAGGTTGGCCTGTGGTTTTGCCATCTGAAGAAACATTGGTAATATTGACTGGAAATCATGTATGTGAAATGTACCTATCAATCTAAACTTGTTTGACTCAAATCTATAAAGAAACACTTAATTTTGATTCTGTTAAGCAGTTAGAACTTATTTTTCTCCATATCAAGTTACAAGTATACCTAAGCTGCCCTTCAGACTGTTCTGAGTATCAAATCTTGTATCTCTTCCTGTGTGATAAATAAAGGTTTACTTTTCCCCTGAAAGGTTCAAAAGAAAGAGCTGGAAACTCAGGAATGGAAAAAAAAGTATGATAAGCTTCATATGGAATACAAGGAAATGGGGTATGAATCTGTCCTGATTTTTATATCTCCTTGTTTATTCCAGCTGCTTTTTCTAACTCTATGTTCAACATTTCTTTTAATGTTTTTTTTAGAAAAATAGTTGCTGAGTTTGAAGGTACAATAACACAAATGATGGGTAAGTTCCATATTTATACTTTGAATGGCTTGGGGTGAGTGGGGCATGCTTAGCCTAAGGTTAGTAAGTGGAATTAGTACTCTGTCACTTCTGATAGTATTAATATTTCAAGTGCTTCCAGGGTGAGTGTAAGGTTTCAGACAAGGTAGTTAGAATAACGTATTTATGAAGACATGATATCACTTGATGGGTAATGATGACTTCCTGAATTAGGCAAGAACACAACTAACTTATTTTCCAGTGGAGTGTGAGCTGTTGGTTTATTAAAACTGGCACATCCAGTTGTCCGCACCTTCTGTTTAACTGTTTATTATCTGACCTCATTCAAGTTATGTCAGTAGGCGTTCTTGCTGGAAAAATCTAGCCTTTGCTTCAGTTAAGTTTGTGGCCTCAAAGCTAGACAATGGAAGATATTCAATAAAACTCTTGTTGCATGAGTGCATTCTCCTAGTTCAAGGCTGAATAGCCAAATCTATGCCTTGCTTAATAAGGAGACTGAACATCATGTCAGGTTTTTTTGTGCTTCTTTAAGCCTAGTTTAAGGGAAACAGCTCAGGTGTACTAACAAAAGCTTGTCCTGACAGAGGTTACTAAAAGAGGTTGCAATGCTAGTTTGGCTTGTTATACTAGATCTCTGCTAGATATAAAATGCATTCTATTTTACATATTTAATGAAAACGAGTATTATTGAATTCCTTGCTTCTGTCATGACATTTGAGGCTCCTGTTACGGTAAACTTGAGCATAGTATTTTGACTACGTTGCAGGAGAAACATAGCTTTGGGCAGCACCTTATAATCTGTGTTTAATGACCTTCGGGTTGGTGTGAAGCAGTATGTAACAAATAAAGAGAATATGGCTGCTTCCTTAAAAGCAAAGATATGGTGTCCTTTCAAAGGAGAGGCTACATTGAGACCCTTTTTTTTAGTTTAGGAGGAAGACTTGAGGGTGTGGGAGTTATCTGTGGAACTAGTTTTATGCTAATGCAGTAACTACTATGAGTGTAACCCTGTTCATTCTTCAGAGGATGCTCAAAAGCAGAAGGAATCGTCAAAGAAAGAGATGCAAAGAATGATGGAAGAGAAGCAGCAAGTTATTTCAGATCTGAACTCTATGGAGAAATCTTTTTCTGAACTCTTCAAACGATTTGAAAAACAGAAAGAAGCGCTAGAGGGTTACCACAAAGTAAGATGCTATAATGCAAATAATATCCTTCCAAGACAAATGAGGCTTAGTAGAGAGGAAATGATGAATTTCTAGAGCAGCCATTAATTTGCTGGTATAGGCACTATATGTAAAACCAGGTGCTAAGCTGTTTATTTAAAGAATTTAAAAATTACTTGTTTGTTATATTTGGTGCTTGGCTTAAAGTATGGTAATGACTGCTCTGTTAGAACCCAAAGTTACTTCAAACAGAAGAATGAGCTGTTTCTTGCTGCATGCATATAATTTTTCTGTTGGTCATAGAGGCACTCTTGTGTAGCAACTGCTGTATAAGGGCAGCTCAGTTCCCCTATATATTGAGTGCATGCTGAAGAGGATTTGCTGTTACAAGTCAAAATGATAGTAGTTTATTGGGTGTTCTTCAGCTTTGTTCCTCCAGTCTCTGAAGATGCTGCAGAATGCAGGCCTGAGTTTACCAGTTTGGGTTTATTAAGCTAATGAGCATATGCTGTGGCTTCTTGCTGCATAAAATGCACAAAAATTGATTCAGTTGGTGTTCAAAAAAGTGCCTTTAGATTTTTTGCCTTCAGTTATCCTTTTAATATCTCCTATTTATTCAAGCTTAGAACTAGCCTGTTATAAGTTTTGTGGTAGTCTAGGTTTGAGAAATGGGCGTAATGTCTGTGTTAAGTCTTAAGCTTCTGCTTTACTAACATGTCAGGCTTCATTTTCCTTTCCATCTCCCCACCCTAAATTTGGAAGCCCTTTCCTTAGCACAGAGTTAAAGCATCACTTGAAAACAGTCAGGAGCCTCAGCACTTGGCTCAAACAGTTCCAACTAGCTATAATAGCTAATAAAGTAAGGTGTCTTTGCCTACCAAGATGATTTTCTTGCTGTTAATGTTGGATTAATTTGTCAGGGTCCAAAGCCTGAATCTTTCCATGGATTCTCTGAAGTACTTGGATTCCTAGCTATTCTTGAGACAACTGCAAGCTAAAACAAAGTTGAATTAAGAAAAAAAAAAAACCAACCCAAAACGCACACAACTGCTTAGTGATGTTTCCCCTTTATTAAAAGTTTGCAGCCAAGTAAACAGTATACCAGGAGGGAAGTGGGGTGAATAAATCTTATTTTGCAAAGTTAAGAGTTGAAAGGGGGCACTTTAGTCCCTGTGTAGGTCTGTGGGACTTCAGTTGTTCCTGTTATTCTGATGAGCAAGTATTGCTACTTTGGTGTAGTCACTCCATTTGTGGAGAGACTCTTCCATCTACTAGCACATAAAAAGCTAACTAAGCTGCTTGATTTTGGGACAGAATGAAGAAGCTCTGAAAAAATGTGCTGAAGAATACCTGGCTAGAATTAAAAAAGAGGAGCAGAGATACCAGGCACTAAAGGCACATGCTGAAGAAAAACTGCATCGGTAAGTACCATGTCAAGAAACCAAGTACTGGTAGTAAATACATAGTTTTCACAGTTGCTGCAGAATGTGATGCACTAATACCAAAATTTGGCTTAAAATATTTTTAGTTTGGGGATTGATCCAAAGTACAAGCATCTAGTGTGATTCTGTTAACAGTGTTGCTGTGCTGTCTGAAGCACGTGTAAACACAGTCTTGCTTCCATTTCAGAGCAAATGAGGAAATTGCCCAGGTACGAAGCAAAGCTAAATCAGAGACTGCAGCACTACAAGCCAGTCTCCGCAAAGAACAAATGAGGATCCAGTCTTTAGAGAGGAGCCTTGAACAAAAGGTTAGTGAAAATGCCATGGCTGAATTTCCAAGTTATTGCCTTAGACTAGGTCAAGAACTATCTTGTACTGGTGCTAGAAGCAGGCATGCTAACTGCTTGTTTTGGTGGCTGCTGTCCTGGAAAGCTTTGGGAAATAAGCATTGAAACTTAAAGGCACAATTGTATGTCAAGACTCATCTGTATGTTTAGATTATTTGGAGCAAAAGGTTTGTTCCCATAGGTAGTGCACAGAAGTGATCAATTCAGGCTGCTGTGTCAGGATGTTATCTGACCTTCTGAATGAGATGGTGATCTAAGAATTAAGCATAGATTCATAGAATGGTTTGGGTTGGAAGGGACCTTCAAGATCATCTGATTCTGTCCCCCCTGCCATGGGCAGGGACATCTTCCACTAGACCAGGTTGCTCCAAGCCTTGTCCAACTTGGCCTTGAACACTGCCAGGGATGGGGCATCCACAGCTTCTCTGGGCAGCCTGGGCCAGGGTCTCACCACTCCCACCATAAAAACTTCTTCCTAATACCTAATTTAAATCTACTCTCTTTTTAGTTTAAAGCCATTACCCCCCTTGTCCTGTTGCTATGGGCTGTACTAAAAAGTCTGTCCCATCTTTCTTATAATCCCCTTTTAAGTATTGAAAGGATTAAACATGTCCCAGAGCTGAATCTGGGAATGAATCTTGACTGTCTGGTTCAGCTTGTTTGTAAACATGATTTGTAAGCTATTAGCACTGATACATGCTTTTGTATGACTGAACTTTCAGTACTGTTCAGGCCATTAATCCTTGATTTTGATGTTGGTTTGTATTGCTTAAATAAAGTCTTAGAAAGTGCATCAATTTCCTTTGCTAGAATGCTTCAAAGGAAAACTTTTTGAGGGTTAAAAGTCATGCATGCTATTAGCTTTACTGCATCATGGTTGTATCTGCCAGCATTGAAGACTCAAAAATAGATAATTGCTGACACATTCCCGTTGGGGAGAAGTCTCATATTCGTGTTAGTCTTCAGGCTTATGACTAAGGTTTGCATAGCTGAGGAACCAGTAAGCCTGTAACTGGAGAGATGAAACAAGCCATCTAATACAGAGCTGGTTTTATTCCTGTTATAAATACAGCAACATCTAATGTTAAGAACTCTAATTGACCATATAAGGAATTATTTAAACTGGAAATTATTGCTGTATTTCAGTTATCAAAGCGTCCTCTGAGTTGTCTGTCTTGTGAAGATGAAAATCTAAACTGTCACTATCTTGAATTTCAGTGTATCTAACAAAAAGACTTTGAGTCTGAAAAATCTCATCTCCCTAGTTGTCTCCATGTATCATGGGAAAGTCTGTGGAAGTAAAGACAGTATAATTTCCTTTGGCTCTTGAGGCTGCCATGTGACTCTCTACAAAGTAGACTGTCCTTTAGAGTAAATTTGCATGTGTCACTAGTATGTAAATAGACTTTCTATTCCTTATGTTGGCAACCATGATTTGTCATGCCTCAGCTCACTCTGGAGGTCTTAGGCATACCCAAAACTCACACTTTTTCTTTTTTCCCCTCATCTTCAACAGGCTAAAGAAAATGATGAACTGACAAAAATCTGTGATGACTTGATCTTGAAGATGGAAAAAATTTGATAGAGGAACTGTCTTGTACATATGTCTAGTGTCTCTGACTTCCTGTCTTGTGTTCACTCACTTTTACTTTTATGTGGGGAAAAATAAAACACTTTATTTGTACTTGTCTTGCTTATTATTGTCTGTATCTTTTTGTGCAAAATTTCACTGAAATTCAGTTGCTGCTTGCAGTAGGTAAGTCTTGCATTACATTTTCGCATGTTGCTTAAAGGAAGAACTTCCAATTGTCTTGCCCTCAGTCTTCTCCCTGTGTAAGAACATCATGGTTCTGTACTCATGACCTGGCTTTGGTGAGGGTCAGCATGGGCCACATCTCTATTTTGCAATGCCTGCTGTCTCACATGAAAACATTCTGGAGTCACAAGATTGTAATAAAACCTGACCTGTCGCAAATGCTATAAGGTATTCAGTGATGTTAAAAAAAAATAAAATAGAACTTCACTTTGTGAGGAGCGGGAGTGATTTGTTTTTGCAGACAGGCTAAGCAGAGTACTGAACAGCAGGACAGATAGCTTGCTACTCTTATTTTCATGGTTTCTTCTGTGTCATTATTCTGTCTGATGCTACTGAGTTTCCCGTTGCCAGTTAAAAGCTTTCTGCCACCTGCCTGTAACAGTCTTGAGAGATGTAGGCTGCAGGTCACAGGTTAGGATGAAGTCGGCTTTAATTAGGGCAACAATAGTCATCTGTGTCTGTTAAGTCATAACAGCTTAACAGGATTGTCTTGTTGCAAGTTACAGTGTTTTATTTCTAATATTAATGGGAGGTCCTTCCCCTCCTTGCCTGACTAGTAGCTCTTCTGATCAGAAGGGCTGTTGCTGCTGGGTGTGCTTGTGGCCTTACTTGGAGCCCTTCCCTCGTATGGAAGGGTAGTTAGTCTGCCAGGGCAGGTGGAAAAAAATGAGCAGCAGTGCTTAGGAGTCTGGGGTCTACTCCTCAGTTATGTAGCTACTGCTCAGTATTGCTAAGTGTATTGGCAACTGTAGCAGGAACACCCTACAGAGTGGAGCAGGTCTACAGTTAATTAACATGCTTCACGTTCATAGTATGTGGGGTTTTCTTTGTGATTTTTCCACTAACCTGGGAGAGTTAGGTGTTATTACCAGTAGCAACAATATTGAATGCCTAGCTGCCGCAGAAGTGCTGCTGTATCTTTGTTTTGTAGCTTAGGAAAGTCCCAGGAGTACCAGAGAAAAATAATTGTAGAACAGTGTACAAACCCAAAGTTTACTCCCTGCCTCAATGTCAGATAGCAGGGATTACTCTGGACTTTGTCCCTGTGTATATAGACTTGATCACACAGATGAGAAATCCTGGTCTAGCATGTGAACTGTTGCCCATGTTGTTTAACTAGGGAAACTGATTTCTATTAAAAGTCTTCAGTGTTGGGGTTGCAAGCTGATGTTAGCCTATAACTAGATAAGGTTCAGCACACAGCCGCAAAGGTTAGGATTGCTTTTTCCTCCCTGGTGGATCACATCTCAGTGGTGTGAGCCAGACAAACCAGTCTTTGGGAAAGGGTGTTGACTGGATGAAACTGTTTTGCAGTGGATTAGTGTGCTGTGCAGGGTCACTGTGTACATAATGCATAAAGAGGGGGGGTAGAAAAGGGCAGAGCATTTCAGCAGAATCCCCGATTAGATTACTGCAAAGCTGAACTTGCATTATGAACTTGTAAACTGGCGTTATTGGGGAGAAGCCTGCAATGCTAAATCTTTCCACAAGATGTAGCTGCTGCTCTTTGAAAGATTAGACTGGGCTGTGCTCCAGCACACGGCAGAGCTGGACACTGACTAGCTTCTCTTCTCCGGTTAAGCTTAATGCTGATAAGAATTGTGTTCATAAACTCCTGTTGGAAAGGATAGAGAGCTACAAAGTGATGTATGCCAATGGACTGATTGTAAATAGTGACAACGCTGTCTGGAGGTTTTGTGTTACAGGTGCCAGAGTATTACACCACTGCATGCACCTTTAGGCAACTGCTGCACGAGGGAACACTGAGATCTTCCTTACCTTCCTTTATTTTTTCAAGGTAAAATGTCTAAGATTCCCTCTGGCTTTCTACCATATTAATGTGGAATATCGCTGGTCCGGACGTTTGCTGGGTGAAGGGAGAAGAGCTGCTAGGTGGAGAAGGGAAGGGGAGACTCTTCCAACTGATCTTTTGTTGCTTGAGTATAGCAGCCTTAGACATCACTGTCCCCAGTCTGTTGATGGAGGTGGATACAGCAGAATTCCAGCAGAGACCAGCATACCAGATACAGGTGCCTGACAAATCCCATTGGATCTGATACCAGGCATGTTATTAAGAATTACGCTTCGGTGGTCGGGTATTGTCTGTTGGCATTAGGTAATGGAAATGGCACTTCAGTGTAACGTGGAAAGCCAGCACGCCACGTTCCCGTGTAATCTGTGAGCACTGCCTGTGAGATCTGCTTGGGGCTCTCCTGTTTGCTGGTTGTGTCGGTACTTACAAGGAAGCTGACAGTGTGTTAAACCCAGTGCTTGAATGGAGATTGGTATAAATGCCCGGACGCTGCAGAGGGCAGTTCTTGAACATGTGAGCTCCCAAGGCTTAACTTCAAGGCATTGCGTGGTTTTCAACCTTGGTAACTATATTTTTCTTGCCAAAGGCTGGGGGGCCAGGAAGGCCTCTGCATCTTTAAAGTGCTTAAAAGGGTTGGCTTATTTTTCCCCTGCAGTTGCAATATGTACCTCCAATTTAAATTTTTACAGATGGTGTGAGTGTTTAATATTTTGTAATTCCTGGCTGAAAAGTACTGTTTAAATGTTACCTTCCTTATTTTAAGGAATTGTGCTTGTCATTACTATCCTTCTAATGATGGGCAATCTCCTTCAGAAGAATTCTTTACAGCATACAATATAGATGGCCAAATGCATGTTAATGAACTTGGGTGAGCTGTTGTATGTAAAAATTATGTGTGTTTCAGTGGGGTTAGTATGCACTTAACCGAGATAACAATCAAGCTGGTTAGTTTGTTACCTGATTGCCACTTACTTACTGGACCTCATCTGATGTGAATTGGCCTCTCTGCGAGCAGTTAATAGGAAGGAAAACTGATACTGCTTGGTTTTATTTATTATTTGTAGAAGGATTACTAGGTGCTGTACAAATAGGATGACAGTTGTTCTTCCAGACAGCTTGTTTCCAGTTCAAATATGTAGGAGAATGTATTTTATTTCAGAGCTGATTAGGGTAGATCAAAAGTACTGAATCTGTTTGTGTGGTTTAACAGCATTGGTGTGTTGCTGTCAAGGTTTTCCACAGGTATGTGCTTTTAACACCTTTTCATGGCATTTCTTGGGTTCTCCAGGAAGTCTTGAGGATACACATCTGCTCTTGGACTCTTCTTGACCATACTACCATGCAGGCAATCTGTGCCAGATACCTGCATTGATGTTGGTCAAACTGTTCTGTGATGGGACTTTCTCTTCTCTTTGGCTTCCAAAGCAAACAACAGTGTAGCTTTGCCTACAGAGCCAAAAGTCACCTTTCCAGTCATTTCCTCTCCTGTTCAGCCAAAACCAGTTTTCAGCAGAACACTTGTCATGGTCTGAGCACAGATTTTAGTCTCTTGCATAGTTAAAGACTTTGATTTAGAAGCTATGGCTTAAACCCTGCAGGGCTCAGGGAATGTCTCCAGATTGATCCTAGAGTCGGTGGGCTGGATTCTGACCAACTTTCTAGTCCTTTTGTGCTGTTCTGACAGAACAGAGTAATTAAAGAAATGTCATAGCTTGACATGAGGGAATTTCAACAGTCATCTTGGTGTGAAAATGAAACTAGATAAGGGCTGAATCAAACTCTGAGGTTTCAGCTGGACATCTAAATGTACAGCTTCACTTCTAAGGTTGCAATTTATGCCTCCAAAGCAGGTATAACTCATCTCTTTCCCCTTCATGTTGTGAAAATCTAAATTGTGTAGAAGAAAAGCAGAGAAATAATGGACCATCTATTTTCCTTCACTTGGGAGGACAGATTTATTACCTGAACCAGAAAACAATAGAATGTCTTAAAGCAGAAAAGGGAAATTAATACTGTTTTTCCATTAGAAAACAAAATTATAGAGCATTTAACTTCAGCATGCTGTCTTTGGCTGTATGAGGAGCAGTCTGTCTTTTCAGAAGTCATTGGATCATGACATGACTAATCGTTTTAAGGTTTTGAAAGACCTGTGTGGTTTTGACTTTGTCAAGTAGATCAGTCACAGCATCTACTTTCTTAGAGATTTCTTTTCCTTTCCAGTGTGCCTAATGCAGACAAACTAAATCTCTGCAGGAGTGAAGGGGAAGGAAGTTCCTTGTGAGTTTTGTCTTATTTTTGATGATAGTGCCAGTAAAATTAACTGCAGTTAACATCACATTTTTGCTTTTCCGTGCTTGCTGCCAGGTTTTTGCCAATGATGTTTGAAAGTCCCTCCAGTAGCTTGCAGCCTCAGAACCTCTGTCAAGGCCCTGACTTTTCTCTTGAGAGTTTCCCAGTGGTGGTGATCTGCTGTCCTTAAGAGGGTTATGGTGTAATTTTATCCATATCCATGGAGTCTCTCTTAGCTCTTGGCATGCAAGAGGACAGTCCCTTGGCTAGTGTCACCTGTCAGAGTGCTACAGGAGTTGATGGAGCTGAGGACCAGCTTGTCTGGCTCTGTGAGGTATATCTCAGTGGCTCAGAAGCAGCTGTGACCATTTAGTGGGTCTAACACATGTTACAGGTTGCAGCAGAGCACCAAGCGTGCTTGTGTGTTGTGTGGCTTATTAAGCTTGAGGAAAGAGCTCCTGAGAGCATGAACATGTGGCGAATCTTCTTCCCTGCATCCCTTTAAGTGTACTTAGACTTTGCAAGGCTTGGGGTGTGTGCTTCCAGAACTCACTTCCATACTGCTGTAGTCCCAAACCTGGTGGCTGGCCCTTCTGTACAATACCAGGGTTGACTTCAGACTATTGTGAAGGAAATGTTGTAGGATGGTATGGAGCTATCTAATGAATCATTTAAACTTTTTTCTTTATTTTTCTAAGCTTGCTGAGCAATATTGCGTCCTGGAGCCCAGTTAACTTCTTTACTTTTTGATTTTCAACTTTTTTTTTCATGTCCTAAAAATAAGATTGCTTTATATTGTCTGATTTAAGTTGATCCTCAAAGAAATAGTTTCCCTGCAGTGCCGTGTCATCTTTTCTATTTTTTTTCCAAGCCAAGAGCCTATGTTGCTGCCTCTCAACACAAGTAAATGTTGTGCTTGTCAAATTCAATCAACCCAATTCCTTTTGTACAAGTTCTTCAAGCCAGTTCTGCATTGTTTCCTCTGGGGAATGCACTAGCCAAAAAGAGAACAAAGCTAACAGAAAGGTGATGCTGTCTTTGGGGACCACGCAGCATGTATTAATCAGTGTGAATAGGCTGTGCATCCTGGAGTGCAGGAGGGTGCCAGGCAAGCCCAGGTGGTGAGGGAATCCAGATGTTTTCCACTACTTCCATGTCTGGAATTTGTCCTCAGTTTAAGTGAACAGATACCGCTAAGGAAGAAAAAAACCCCACCAGCAATAGATGGTAGACCTAAGAATTGAACTTTTTTGGGGAAGCTAGTTATGCAACATTTCATCATGCAGAAAGTTCCACTGCTTGTCTGCCTTCTGGCATGTAAAACAACATCCCCTGCCTTTCTTTCCACTAGCAAAGCCAGCTGGCCTGTGCTTGGGAGACAAGTGACAAGCGTTACCCTGGCTTGCACCAAGGAGTTGTGTGGGAGCCTGTGCCCAGCAGCTGATAATGTTATTTATAATCATGGCACCATGATTCACTGTTCTATTTGAAATCATTGTTGGTATTAAAAGGGAGAACTATATTTGGGTTGGAAGAGAGGTAAATGCTGGTCTAACAATAGATCCTCAGCCTAGCTTGTAAGCTGTGCTCAGCAAAGCTGGGGTGGCAGGGATGTGATGGCTGTGTTTTCCCAGTCACAGGATCATCTGCTGCTACCCTGATTTTATTGTTGCTATTCACTATGGCCCCCAGAGCCTCAATGCAGAAAGTCATTGGGTATAATCCATAGTATCAGTCAACAATGTTGTTTATTGGATCTTGCAGTTAAAGGTGGGGTTTAGTCCATTGCAGTGGGTAACAGTCCAGGTGATGGGAGCTGAATTTGAGTGCTGGGAGCTGAGGGCTGAGTAGTAGTGTGCTCTTTGAAAAACCACTTTGGTGCTCTGCACCTCTGTTTCCATGGTGCTGGCTAGAGACTAACAATGTCTGCCACTATTACGTGACGCACTTGGAGGTTTTCAAGTTCCAAAAGCTGAGTATATTACTAATGTTTTAATTTTTACTATAATCTGATGGGCAGCCTGGAGCTAGCACTTCAAGCTTTAGCTGCCCAGATCTTGTGATAGGAAAGCTGTTGTTCTGATAGATGTACTAATTAACAATGAAGCATCACATCTGGTTGAGAAATCTCTGCTGTAGTTTCTATGGAGATTTCTGTAAATAAATAAAATCCTTTCCAAAACAGTGTTTTGATCAGCAGTTGCTTCCAAACAATGGAACTCATATCTGGGTCCCAAATCTGAAGTCTCCAGCTGAGACCTAGTCCCACTGGAATCCAGGATATCAGGGCTGGAGGATTTGCTGTAGATTTAACTCTTTATTGGAAGAGAGGTAGATTAACTTCCCCCTTCCAAATAGAAACCTGATTTAAATTGAGCTGGTGCTTTTTGCTTTACCCATGACAAGCGATGCAGAAACTGCCTCTGTTCGTAGCTCAACAGTACCTCTAAAATACAGTGCAGTAAATATCACCTATTTATAACAAGAAAAATGTGCTGCTTCTAAATAAAAATGGAAGTGCCCCCAGGTTTTCTGTAAAACAAGGGCTTTGGACCCTGAGCAGTCAGTGCCTGGGAGCAAGGCAGAGGCATCTCTTGGGCATCCTGGAGGACTGGCCGTTGCAGAGTCTGCAGCAATTGGTGTGTTATGTACTGTTTATTTAGCTGGCACTGACAAATCCATTGCTCAGACTTGTGCCATTTCAGTTGTTGGAGTGATTCAACAGAAGCACTGAGTGTTACTAACCTCTCTCTGGTGCCCAAGGCCCTTCCAGTGACAATTATGCAAGGTGGAGTCAGTTTGTCTGCTAGGGATTTGTCTGTAACTCATTCCTGCGAGTGCTGCTCTCGTCTTTTACTGTAAAGCCCATCTGAGGAGCCCTGGGAAAGCCCTTGTGCTTTTGGCTTAGCTAATGACAGCGTGAAGGGCAAAGGAGGGTGCTGGTGGTGACACTGGCTGGCCATGTAGAACAAGGTGACTGATCAATAGCTGGTCCAGGTGTGAACGTACCATGAAACATCCTTGTATGGATGGTATTCTTGGTATGGACTGAGAATATGCTGTCCATTCAGACTGCGCAAAAGAAAAATTAGGAAGTATCTGTGCGTACTTGAGAATAAACACTGTGTTTGGCTGGCTCCTGACAGGGAGGGAGTCCCATCTGGAAGGGAATAAGTTTCCCAGTGCCCTTCGGAGTTGGGAGTACCTAGTCTTAATTTCCAGGGTTAGGTCTAATCTGAGCATATGTGTTTACCTGAGCAGGAGAAGAACTGCAGTTGGGGAAATGTTGGCAGCATATTTGTCTTTTTCTGTTTACATTTGTGTGTGTGTATATATATAGGTATATTTGCATCTACTCCTTGCTTTCTGTTTGAATCTTTCTAGGACACCAGCAGCAGAGGATGTGGTATGTGTCTGTTGGGAAGCACAACTAAGGGTTGTTTTTAATATCTATCTATTCATTTTTATCCCAGCATTAGCTGGGCAAGCTGCTGCTTGTTGTGGGATCTGTTGTGCAGACCTGGAGCTGGTGGTCCCTGGTATCTTTGCTGGGAAATCTAAGAGGATGAGGCTGGCTGCAGAGAATTGACTATTCCCCCTTGCACAAGAAGATTAAGTCACTTGAGGTATTTTCAAAACCATATGTGAGAAATAGGCATGTAGATTTTATTGCTTTGCAATAAAAAGAGTCGGGGTCCAACCATCTTCTGAGTACAGGTGGCCAAGCTTCTCGACCCTACGGGCAATATCACAAAATCTTTGTGTGCTGAAAGCCACCAGCCTTGAACCATGTGCCATGGAGGAGAGTAGCTGAGAGGCAGGTGATGATGTTTATCTCGGAGGCCCTGTTACCAAATGGGAGTGGTCCTGTCGGGCAGCCTGGTCCCAGCTACCAATGCCCTGTGCTGCCAGGGATGCGGAGTGCCCCTCACGGTGCCCCTGGGGCTTACCTGCTCAGAGAAGTCCTGCCATAGCTGAAGAAGGATCCTGATCTGCTGACAGGAAGGCACTCTGCGTGGCTGCCACGTGTATTTCAGCTGATTTGCACAGGCGGACAGGCAGCAAAGCAGCTTGGTTGTCATCGACAAGGAATTTGGCTACCTGTACTGCCTGTCCAGCATGAAACTGCTGTGCACTGAATTGCTTGCTTTGCTGACAGTGATACTCCATTTCTCAGCATTGTGAAGAATATTATTTACAGGAACCTTATCCTCCTGGTAACCAACAAAGTAATTACTTCAGACTGCATCTTTCAGTTGGATTTTGCTGTGATTTGTGCCTGTGAAATCCAGAGGATGTTAAAGAAATGGATAAAAGGGATTTAACATTCTTGCAAGTACAATGAACTGCAGCTTGGGTTTTAGTTTGACTAATGATCAGTAAAATACGAAGGAAAGGGCTGTAACCTAGAGACTGCAGGAGAAATTAACTGTATGGGACAGTGAGAGTTCCAGGTCTTCTGGTATGGCTCAGGTGGGGTCCCTGTGTTAGCAGCAAGCCTGCCTCTAGGTCCACACAAGCGTACTGGGAGGGATCAGAGCTGTGAATTCGTGGTAGGCGATGGTGGTAGGACCCCAGTTCTATCCCTCTGTCCTATTCCAAGTCACGTCCATCCTGGCAAAAGCAACAAAGAGCCAACACCTCCTTGCACAGAAATAGAGAAACCTGCCTTGCTAGAAGAAGATAACAATGTCTTTATGAACCACAGGACAGGTCCATAGAGCTGTGTGTGTCCTGGGGCATGTCCCTTGCAGAGACACCACAGGTCCTGGAGTCTGCAAGAGTGGAGGAAGCAGAATTGCAGCAGTGAGGGTCTGAGGTGCTGTGGTCTCCAGCCTGTTTCCCTGTGGCTGCCCAAAGTGCACGGTGTGTCCATGGACAGTTTCTGGCAAGTGGCTGCCACCTGGGCTGGCTGGCCGTGTCTGCTGTCCACAGGTAACAGACCCAAGTCTTGATGCAGAGGGACTTGCTGAGCCAGGGTGGAGTGAAGGTGGGGAAGGTGATCCAGGAAGGAAGGCAGACATCTCAGCTCCTGCTTTCTGTTGCAGGTGGGCATTTGGACATTTCCTGAGCCAAAGAAATTCTTGCAACTGACCTGAATTTTACTTAGAACTCATTTCAGAAGCTTGATAATTCCAAATCTAAGAGGCTGTTTCAGACCCAAACTTGCTGAGTGAGAGGGAGAAGAAAAACAAGGATTTTATTTCCTCCCTAATCTCCTTTCTGCAGCTACTGGTGAGGGAGCAAGAATTTTTTTTGTTTTGTTTTGGTTTTTTTAACCCTGTTTTGCTGTCAGACTTTTCTGCTGGGGGGAGGGTGGGTTCTTTTCTTGTGCTTACTATGACGACTGTGCACACCAGCAAGTGACTCTGCATAATAAATTGGAGGTGACCTGAAAAAAAAAAAAAAAAGGATAAGCTGCCTTGGAGTTCAAAAAGCATATGCTCCAAAACCTGTTTGTATATTGACTGTTATTTCTAATTGCCAAGGAACTGCATGTGTGTGTCTGCTTTTTCAAAAGCGCATTGTGCGTGTTGTTGACAGGAGGCACTTTGGCTCCGAAGTACTGCTAAATAGCCTTGTCCAACAAGGAGGGATTTTTCTCTCCCTTTCCCTTCTTTCCCTTCTTTCTCTCTGTCCCCCTCACACCTTCTCCCTCTTCCCTATCCTCACTCTTTTTCCCTCTGATATAGGGTATGGGGTGAGAGGCTGCTGTGTGCAAAGGGATGGATTTCAGACTTTGCCGTGCCACTTGTGTTTCTGACTTTTTAACTGTTGAAGGACCCAGTGCAATGGCAGTGACCTTAACAAGGTGACAAGGCCTTTGGTGTCATGCATGAGCCATGATTGCCTGCAAAATGGCATGAGAAGGTGACAGCCCTGATGCAGAAACACCAAAGGTAGGGAGATAAACACATGCACCTGAAGGCAGGTGTTGCTGACGGGGTCCTTAGCCTTTATTTAATATAAAATTCTTAATATTATTGTGCTTAAATAATTTAAATACATACTTTTTTTGGAGTTGTGATTAGAAGCAACAAATATTACTGAGAAAGGCAAGGAACTTAAGTTGTTATTTTGGCTCAGGAAGTGTAATATGAAAGGCAAAGGTAGATAGCCTTCTCCCTCTGGATTTTGTGCCTCTGGTTGTAATGTTCTGGTTCAGGAATGTCTATTAATATTAAATAATTCGCTTGGGTGACTTTTGTAGGTGGAAACCAGAACAGATTTCAAAGGAATCCAAAGGAGGCCCTTCATAAAGGAAACAAATAATTACACGTTGTTTTTTATTTTATTATGTTTTTACCTTATTTGTGTCCAAGAAACTTTAAATAGGCTTTCTTTGTTTGTCCACACTGGAGCAATATAACCAGGAAATTTGGCAGAGCCCCAGATCCTGGCAGCAGCTGCCAATAAAAGCTTGCTGAGCAAGTACAAAAATAAAATCACACAGTATCATTTTTAACTTTGATTAAGTTGTGCTGAATTGCTCCAAGGGAGGTAATGGTGAGCTCAGAGGGGTTAGGACCAGCACGGGATGTGAAGGATGTTTATCTTGCAAGTGTTTGTGCTGTATGTGTAGTTCCCACTGCTGGGGAAACACTTCGTCAAAAGCCCACTATTAAAAGGGTTTGGGGAATAAACATTGCAACAACAGGAACAAATAAAAACCTTTATACCGTTATATGCATAGCAAGCCACTGTCAAAGAAAAAGGCTGAATATGCTTTAAAATGCTCCCTGCCATCCAGCAATGGTGCTGCCTTAGTTTTGCCAGCAAGTGCCTGGGTGATGCTGGGGACCATGGTTCTTGCTCTGTTATGCTGCAGCTGATGTGCCATGAGGAGCAGATGGGTGAAGGGCATGGGCATGGTCTTGCTTTAGGGTGGCCACAGTAATGCTACTGTTCCTCTGCAGTGTGATGCTATTTAGCGTGGGATGCTAGGGAAGTTGGCACCTGATATTTTGGCCTTGTGTGCTGTGAAAGGTGGCAGTTTGGGAGGTCTCCTGGAACAGGCATGTCTGAGAAGCAGAGGAAGCAGCCAGCAACCTTAGGGGGTTGTCTGTGGGTGCCAGTGGAGCAGTGCTTGGGACACTTGGCTGTTTGTGTCAGCCAGGCTCATGTCTGGTGTTTGGCATGGTGGAGAGTTAACATGGGACCATGTTCATGAAGCCAATGGACTGTACCCATTCATGGGGATGTCCCTCAACCTTGCCCAAGGCCCTGGGGGCTGCTGGCGGTGCACTGGGGTGTGCTTATGCCTTTTTCCTGCTCTGGTCCTTGGTTGCTCTGCTCTGTTGCAGTAGTTCAGGGCCAGTCTTCTGCTTACAACATCCTTTGCTGGTTTCAGATTCTCTCTGTGACCCATCTTAAGGAGTTATCTCTGAGTATATGTTGAGAGAGCTGTCAGCCTTCAGATGTTTCACATTTACATTTTCTTTAGGGTGCAGGCTTTTCCCTGCATGCCTAGGATGTTTGGGATATCAGGTCAGCCTGTGCTGCTCTGCTCCCTTCCATAAGGGAAGGCAGCACAGCTTCAGAACCATGGTTCACGATTGCCTCTCCCTTGAACATAGAACCTTATCTGTGTTCTGGAGTAAAAACATCTTTACATGGAGGGGAGAGGAAAATCCTCTAATTCCATCTAATTTCACCCATCTTTGAGACCTGCTTGGACACATGCTGTTACACTGGAGAGCCCCAAAGTCTCAGCCACCAAAAACTTGGGGGTTTTTTGCCTGCTTCTGGCAAGGAAGGACTAGCTGGGGACATGAAGTAAGCCTCTCTTCCCCTGTGCTGTTGTCCAGAATTTAAGTACTTTTCTGCATCACTGTGCTGCCCTGCAATAGATGATTTCCCCATTCATCTCTCCATCCTGATTCCCAGCCTCCCTTCACCAGAAGCTGTGTACTTGCTCAGCTCAAGTGGTACCTGTTTGCATCCTCTCCCTGGACATTTCTGCTGGCCTTGCTCTTTGGAGGTTTAGCCCTGCTGCCCTCAGTAATTCCTCCTGAAAATCTTGGGTCCCGTGAAGAGTGCTCTCTTGAGTCAGGAAGTGTTTGTGCTTCCCAGTTTGTATGTGGATGCCAGAGTTCTCAGCTGTGCAGCCAAAGTCCCTACACTACCCTCCATTCCTTGGATACAAGGGGGGGAAAAAAAACCTAACCAACAAAACCCAGACAATTGTATTTCTTTTCATTCTTCCAGTTGGTGGAGTCTCAATGATCATCAAATGACTCCTCAGCTTTTGCATTCCTTTGGACATCATTCTCCAATGCCCCACTTGATTCACATGCTTTTCATCACAGTGAGACAGTAAAATTAGTTGCGGTGTTGTTTCCTCAACTTTATCCCATCAGCCTGTTATATACACTGTGCTTGCTTACACATTGCTCTGAATGTGGGGTTTTTTCCTCTAGAAATCCATCACTCCCAGGAGTCCTGGCACTGGTTTGCTTCATTTCAATGTGGTTTGCCTACTAACGTGCTGCTCCAGAGCATCTCTGGCCTGACCTTCATCATCATGTCTCACAGACACACAGGCTGATGTAACTTACACACTTTACTGTGGAGAGGTTTTTTTTTGTAAACCCAATGAAAGAGCGTAACAATTGCAGTGAAGACACAGATTTTAACTGGGGCTGTGTTTTGCCTTTTTGAACGTGTCCCAGGCACAGTAGGACTGCTCTGTGTGGGGCTGCAAGTCAGTCCTTGTACCATGAGCTTCCCTGAAGGTGACAAACTCCCTGCTGACAGCAAAGGAGTGATCCCATCCCCAGAGACAGACGTCTCGTGCTGGTGAGATGAACTGAGGTGCCAGCAAGGTCCTGAGCAACCTGTTCCAGCTGATCCCACTTAAACAGGGGTTGAATGAGGGGTCCCCAGGGGTCCCTTCCCCCCACAGCTGTGCTGTGACTCTGTGATAAGCAGAGGTTAGGGACCATCCCTGGGATGCTATTGGGTTAGGACTAAGCCTTGCCCAAGCTTCAGAGGTCCAGCTGTGAGGAGATGGGGTTCCACTGCAGCGTGGAGACAGGGGTCAGTGGGAAGGATGCTGCTTGTGGCAGAGCTCACCTGCATCAGCTTGTCACTCCTATAAACCTGTGTTAATGCAAATAGGGAACGGCTGTACTTATCCTTCTGTTTCTGGAGCAACTCCACTCTGATTTTACCTTAATTTTGTATCTTAGGCTACCTAAAATGACCTGACCCTGTCCTGTGGTCTTTTCTAGTCATGGAAGTGGAAAACTCATTTCTTTTCCCTCTGCCTATACCCATTTCCTTGACACTTCATCCCTTGGCCTCCCTTTTTGACCTAACTTAAAAACTAAGTCTATAAAACTTTGTCACTATATTGCTATATCCTGCTACAGCCCCTGTGTTCATTTCCTTTTTATTATCTGTATTAGTAGTAATATTTTTACTCTGGTACAGCATTTGGTCTCATCGTGTTCAGGACAGAAAAGGAGGGAGCTCTGTTAGGGTCACATCATGTTCTTCAGGTTTGGGGTGGTTAATCACCCAGAGGAGGTTGTTCTTCAGGGCTCTGCAATGATGTAGCCAGCCTGTGACTGCAGGCAATACCACTGGAGGACTCAGAGCCATGAAAAGCACTGCCAAATTATAAGAAGAATTAATTGTTGAAGTGCTGGTTGTAGCTGCTACTTAAGGCATGGACATACTGGATTCCTGCTGCTTTCTTTGGGCTCTTCCCTTGGGAAACCTTGTCTCTTCTTGTCATTCCTGGGCAGAGAGCAGCTGTTTGCAGGATCTGACCAACCATTTGCTACTCAAGGCTGCTGCAGCAGTCATTTGGTGACATCTTTTTACTTTTCCAACAGTGTCTCAGTTCTGCCAGATCATATTTCCTGGTTATCTCCAAAACCCACCACTAGCAGGGCTGGAAGAGGGCTATGTCCATGTAAGACACCTCCTCACAGACCTGTTGCAGCAGGGTCCCTTCTCCATGCTTCTCCTCATCACTTATCTACAACTTTGTCACGGTGGAGAAGAAGCTGTGCTGCAGAGAGAGTACAACTTCCAAGCCCTTCCATGGGGTGCCCCAAGCTGCACACTGAGCAGCTGTCTTCCTCCTTTCTTCTCCACTGTTCACTGGGTTCTAGTCCCAGATTTCAGATGGGTTCTGTTGATGTGTGGAGTTAGTCCTCTTCCCTGCTACATCAATGGCAATAACCTAGTCAGGCAGCCCACAGGACCAGAATCTCTTGAGGTGTGTTTCTGTGTCATTTATGGCATCTACTGAGCCACCAAAAAGCGCAGTGCCAGCTCTTCACGTGTTGTAGCTAACAGGATTTCGCTGAAGATGCAGAGGTGTGTCTGTTGCTGTAAGCCCATGTTGGGAATGCAGCTGGCAGATCTGGTCAAGGACATTCGTTGTGTGCCTGGATGCCCAAAAAATGAGAGGACCCACCCAGGAGAAAGCAGGGAGCAGCCATGCCCAGTGCCCATGCATGCTGAGTGAGAGATATCAGCAAGGCGATCAGAGGGTGCATGACTCCAGGATAGCCCGTGATGTCTCTTGTCTATCAAACCTGGCCAGGAGAGCAGAGGGACTGGGGCTCGTTGTTGATGTGTATATTCAGCAGGCTCCCATTATTCCTGTGCTTGAGCAGCAGCTTCTTTTAAACCTTCACCTAGGGCTGGTTTAGACAAAACAGGGCACAAATGCCTGGCCAGCCTGACGGCTCTGTGAGCAGCCTGGCTGGAGATCTGCCAGCCCAAGGCTGAAGGAGGCACCTGACGTGCAAAATTTATCATGACGCTTTGAATGACAAATTCTCCTCTTGTGAGTGCACTGAAGAGAGGAGAGACATTTGCTCTCATTGGTTTTCTTTATGAAAAACCACAGGTTTTCTTTGGCTGCTTCTGTAGCACGTTTGAAAACACAAGAAACCATTTCGTAGGGAGCAGCCAATATTGGGCAATGAGCCCTTTAACTCCCAACACGTTTCCATTGACTTTCACATATTTTTGTTGTATTTCTTTTGGCCTGTGCTATAATTTAGGCACTTGCTTCTATACCTCTTTGGTAAAGGTTTAAACAGAACTAAAATCCCATGGTGCTTTGCTGTGCAGACTTAGGCCTGGATAAATATTTTAGGATTTTTATCTCTGCTGATTTTTTTTTTTTGTGTGTGTGCTGCATAGCACCATTGGTTAAGAGCTCTACTTTTGCAGTAAATGGCAGCCTGTTTGCGTTTATTGTGTTTACTCTTGCAGGAATGCCAGTAGTCATGAGAGAAGCTTCACCAGCAGAGGTTTGTGTGATCAGTGTTATTGTACGCTGGTACTTCTTCTTTCAGTAGTGGTGGGTAGGATGTATGTATATGTGTTAAATAGCATCATTCCTGTGCCCCCTCCAGTGTATCTGTGGTAAAATGATAGTAGTGTAAAAATCTCAGAGGGAAGCCCTGATTTGCATCACAGAGATCGTCATCACAGGGGATAGACATAGAAGACAATAGAAATTAAACTGACTTTCATTTAAAACAGGATAATGTCCTGCAGTACAATACATTGTCCTTGGGTGTTCATGTTGATAAATATTATAAACAGCATCCAGTCAGGTCTGTGGCTTTGAGGCATCCAAAACTGCCAACCCATGAATATTCAAAACTGCAACATATGCAAAAAGCACCCTCCTTGCATGCATGGATGTCCCATTGCTGCAACCAGGATGCAACCAGTGTCCATCACGCATGCCTTGGTCCCTTGCTCAGCTCCTCCCCAAAGGGACTGCTGGACACACCAGTGGGGGTTTTGTTCCAGCAGAGATTACTAATTTCTTTAAACCTGTATTGTGGTTTGGGAAATTTCCAGATGTACCTAAAAAGTCCTAAAAATTTAATCCATTTGAGGTTCTTACTGCATATTTTTTTGACACCCCCCCCCCCCCCCCCCCCCCCCCCCCGGTGTTGTCTGATGCCTTTGCTGTTCGTTACTAGCTGAGCATCTTGACTGCAGGCTTTGCAGCTTGACAAGCAGAGCCCCATGTCAAAGTGCATGTTAAACTAGTGAGAGCTGGAATCTGTGCATGGCTGTGAACTGAACATAAGTCTGCAAGGCTGAAAAGCTGGCATGTTAACCCACCTTGCCACCCCTTTTTATAACAGTGACTGACAAAGCCTGAAAGGATGTTTATGCTGGAGCCAGCTCCCATTATGTGAATTGAACTTCTCCTCCCCCTTCCTCCCTGAATCTGGCATCAAAACACTTCAGCATAATAAATATAACAACTATGTAAACCCTGCTATTTACTCTGACCTGCTTGTTTGCTACTTTACAGCATGCTTGCTCGGTTAAATCACTGGCCACTCGCTTGGGGAAGCTCAGCCCATGCTTTGCTGCTGGAGCGCTTGGGATACATCCGTGTTGTGAACAGGTCCCAGGCTGCCGGGTTTGGGGCAGTGGTGGGCTGCGTGCAGGAGGGAGCCTGTTCTCAGCCGTGCCTGTGCCAGGGTGAGCTTTCGAAGCTGTGGTTGGCAGTGAGGTCCTTCTCCTTAAGTTTTTTTTAGTGGCCGAAGTTTTTCCTTAGTGAGACGTTAGGAACCAGATGCTTTTCAGTCCATGTTGAAGCTGAAGTGTGGAGGAACATGTTAACCTCCAGCTGGGGTGAAGTGATTTGTACGTCATGCCACAGCCATGTAGGGACTGCTGGACCTGGAGTTTACTGCTAAATACCACTCCTGGTGCTAAGAACCTCTGCCCTCACCCAGAATTTGACACGTTCCCACTCCTTTGACATATCTCTTAGAGCGTCCTTCCATACTCACAGAGGATGAGGCTGGGTTTAATCTTCCTGGATGTAGCTTTTAAAAAGTAAGGTACATGCTTAGTGTGAGTTAGTTGTCTTGCCCCTTGCCTGGTCACTGGGGAGGGATGAGAATTTCCAGAGGGGGACTCATCCTGCTCAGCATCCTTGTTTAGGATCAGATGACTCACAGCCCCAGAAGGGCTGAGGGGAAACTCAAAGCTGTTTTTTGCAATCCCATGCTCCAAGGCAGGGCTGGCTCCCATAATCATCTGAAGCATCCCCACATTAAGTTCTGGGAGGAGGTTAGCTTGGTGTGGTGAATCCAGAGCCATCCCAGCACTCTTGCCCTCTAGCCTCTCCCTTCCCATGTCCCCATGGGGTTTTGCCCCATGTGCCTGCAACAGTGTCGCTGAGGACCACAGTCCTGGAGTCCCTGGGGACTTTCCAGTCCTGCCTAGATATTTCAGCCAGCCGTAAGTTTTCTGACAAAGGAACAAAGCCACACTGCATATATCTGCATGTCACAAAAACGAAGGGCAAGTTTTCCTATGCATGCATATCTATTGTATCAGAAAATACTATTTTCATACACTGACATCAGCAGTGCTGTAACTTCCCACCCTGACTCTCTACAGGGGAGAAGGTCTGCAGAGATGTGACTTAGCTGAATCAAGTGCCTAAACCTGTTTGTACCCCAGTATTATTACAGCTCCCCCTTAAAGAAGAAGATTAGCACTCCATTTAACAGCTCTTTGTATGACAACACACCATAAATTAAATTCAGCATAGAAGGAAATACGTGCATGCCTAGACCTAGTCTCTGAGCCTTTCTGTTAGGAGTAAATCAGTATCACAAGTTAAGATGCTATAAGGGCTCTGAGCTTTGCCACAATTAAAGCATCTTCAGGTCTGAGCTGTAACACAAGACAGAAGCCTGTGGATCTTTCCGCTCTCTCCTGAACAAAGCCCCAAAAAGAAATGAGAATAGGTTGTAACAGGGAACCTGGCCAAATTGCTTACTTTCCAGGCAAACATTTTGGGGTGGATGAAAGTGTGAAATATGTGGGACAAGTAGAGGAAAGCCATGAATAAAAGGCCATGTGTGGGTGCAGGAAGGAGGGATTTGGAGCATTGCCAGTGGCATTCTGAAAAAAATCAGGAGTAGCAGCTTTGGATGCTGCTCTTGTGCCTGTGGGACCAGCGATTGGCCTTGGGGCTGAGACCTCAGGCAGCCAAAGGCTGAAGAAAACCCGAGAGAGGTGCTTTTGAGACCTACAGAGGGTTTAATGGAAAGACAGTAGGAAAAGAGGAAACTGTGTGATTTCCTAAGGGCTATCAGAGCTTTTGTGTCACTGGAAATATCTCAAGCTCAAGAACTACTCAGTCAATGCTGATTCTGGTATTATGCATTGCCAGATGAGACTCAGGTGGCTTGACTGGTATCCTGCAGTGTACACCCTCATTTTTTGCAGAATGGTGATCATCACCAATAAGAGGAGGGAAAAAGCTACTGGCAGGAGGCTGGCCTGACAAAAGAAGGCAGACTGGACACTTAGACTACAGTAAATAACAAAAATCTGTGAATAATTCATGCAAAATAGTGGACTGAACGAGGAGTGCTGGTATGACTAGTGGCACTCCCTGCTGCAAGGCACCACGAGGGCTGGATGCTCAGCCTGAGGAAGCAAACGAGCAGACCTTGGAGGAGGTGGGGAAGACTCAGAACCTGGTTTCTCACCTCTCCTCTTGTCCTTAAAAGAGTCCTGTAAAGGACATTCACCTTCATAACTGGCTGTAGATCACCACCACCACCCACCCACCCTGAGACAGGCTCCCACAGAGGAGAGTTCTTTGATACTGGTTTGCTCATGCTGTCTTCAGCAGTAACAGATGCAAGACAAGGCTCTGGGCCTTGTGAGGGAATGTTTCAGTTCTTTTAGAATTCCTTCATTAAGCTGGTTGAGCCCCATTGTGAAGCCTCCTGGGCTGGGAAAATTGGAATGGGAAAACTCGTTCCCCTCTGATTCCTCTGCACAGGCAGGAGTGGTACCAAAACAGCATGTGTATATATATATGTGTGTGTGTGTGTGTGTGTGTCTATGTCTGTATCTATGTGTGTGTCTATATCTATACACAGACACGCTGGTACATAGGGCTCATAGTTACAGACCCTTCATTGATCTGTGCTCACTCAAGGATGTAGTCACTGCATACAGGCATTGAAATGCCAATAACTTATCACTGCAGCGTTTTTCAGCCAAAGAGCAATGGGAACAGAAGTATATTTCTGCCTCTTATTAAAAATGCACGCTTTCAAACACAGGGCCTGTCCCGACCTCAGTGACTTTGAATAGCTCATCCACTGTAGGGGAGGTAGTCCGGATTATGCTGTGATATAGAGATTGGGATCTGTCCTGTTATCTGCTGTTATATTTTAATCTAAATATAAAAACCATTGAAATGATGGCTGATCTTTGAAATAATAGTTGCTCTCATGAATTGTTCCAACTGTGGTTCAAAGTGGGCTGTAGAATTCATAATCAAAAGGAACGTGCAGTTTCTAGTCCATCCTAGATTCAGCTGCAATTAGCATCCCCATTAATATGCTGATTTATTCCCATACAACCCCTTTTTACTCATAGAGAGAGAGAGGATGAACAAGATCAAAGATGCACGGGTCCTGGCGCTTCAGCAATCTCCTGGGAAATCTCTGCTCCCTCCTGCCAGGAACTTCTGCTTTGCAGTTGTGGCTCTTGGACGTGGTCATTGCTACCCCTGGGTACACGAGCCTGTGATGTCCTACTGTATATAGCAGCTTTCCTCAGAGTGTTTAAAGCAGTTCCTCAGGAGGGCAGAGGGTTCCATCCAAACCACCTATGGGGAAAGCAGATCCTGACCACATTGCTTTGCTGTTCCCCAGCATCTCGTGGGAGGCCACGGACACTCATGGGACTGTGGACCGTGTCTTGCTCCCATCTAGGTTACTGGTATGAATGCAGCCACAAAGTACAATCTGTGCTCCAGAGAGCTTTGTCTGATGCGTGCCAGTGGGGTCTTAGCTCAGCTGGGGCCGGTACTTCCTGCCTTCTGCGGAGGAGAGGAAGGACGGGACGATGAGGGAGAGATCTATCTGTTCCCTTGGGTGTGCTGGTCCATGGCTCCTGTAATGCCAAAGCAAAACACAGATTTGTTGCAACAACAGACAGGATCGATTAGGATATTTTGTTCCATTTTTTGGTGCACCCAGCTCTTCCTCCTGCCTTTCTGTGTGTGTCACGACGCAGATGTACACAGCTGCTGTGATGTCCTCCGTGGCTGTGTGCAGCACCGAGGCCATGCAGGACTGTCCTTTCCTGTACAAACCCCGCTGCTCTGCCTAACCTGTTTTTCAGGATATGATGTTTCCAGATCATTCTGGGGAAAGTAGCGCACTACCCCATGCTCATTTCTAGGGTACTGGGTCCCCTATCCAGCTGAGCCCTTCAAAGGCCAGCCTAGCAAGTTTAAAGCAATGGGTCATGACAAAGGGTTTTCCCCTAGTCCAGAAGACAGAGGGAAGCAGGGATTTTTCCACTTTTGCTCTCCTCTGTGTGACTATGGGGCACACTCTTCTTGCCAGCATTATCTCAGACCTTTGTTTTACAAATCCCTTCCTACTGCAGAGAGCTGCAAGAGGTTATGCCCTGGGTTTCTCCAGTTCTCTTCCAGTGGCATGTTAGAGTGATTTCACATGGGTTTGTGCTCTGAGTTAGAAGTTTGCCTTGTCAGTGGCCCTTGGAGGTGCTGCACAGAACCAGTGCATGTCAGGGTGCACAGAGGGACTGTGCCACGGGCCCTTGTTCTGACCTGGGTGGATGTTTTTAGGACGTCGAAGGCAGTGACCCTCTCCGTTCACCTTGGGAAAACTTACAAAGACCCTGCTGTTGGCTGGGAAATTGTAAGCGGTGCCACAGGCTCTGGTCCTAGCTCTGTCACCAGCTGATTTTATAACTTTTCCCAAGTTGTTTCCTCCATTTTACATCATGGAAACAGTATACAAGGCTCATACATCCCCCGTCGGAGGAGCTGTCTTCTCTAAAGGTGTACAGTGCTACCTGAGAACAAGGTAACAGCTACAAATCACATCCTTTTCACCTCCGACTGTACAAAGCCTACCTCCCCTCTTTCAGCACATGACACCAGCTGTGTATGACTGTATATCTGCTCTTCTAGCCCCAGAGGTGCTGTTCGGTCTGCCACCTTCTCTTTTCCAGACTAACACGTGTAAATTATTTGTGTCTCTCTCTTTTTATTTCCCCAGCCGTCGATGGCAGCAGGCGGCGGTGGGTCCCGCAGGCAGGTGCGGGCTGCACCAGCGGCGAGCCGCACCAGTAGCGGGCTGTAGATGGTGCTGCTGGCCCAGGAAAGCAAAGCTCGGCTCGCCGGTGGTAAAAGCTCCGGTAAAAGCAATGAACAGCAGCGACGTGAACGAGTCGGAAGGGCAGAGAGAACCAGGGCGGCTCAGAGCTGTCGGAGCACCTTGACGGATAGATCCTGAGCTCTGGTGCCAAACGCTGATGAGTCAAAAATGGGATGCAGAGGGACGGTGGCGAGCGATGGGGGACCACTGTGGGATCCCCAGGGTCTCCTCCGGCTGCCCGCTGCAGAGCCATGCCCGCCGACCGTGAAGCCGTACTGCTTTGCCTGGGCGAGCACTTCTTGGGCAAAGGCTGGAGGCTCTGGCAGGAGCTGAAACAAGCTGCAAGAGATTAGGAATAACTGAACCTCAGAGAAATTCCTTCGTAATCCCCATTCACTGGTTTAAACCCTGAGGATTTTGATTTCTTCCAAACCTCTTATTTTTTGTTTGTTTAATACTGGCTCTTATGACCAGCTAATCTTGTTAGCCATAAATACAAGCAATTCTCTTTTGGATTCCTGCTAGATTTGTTAGTTATGGGAGGAAAATCTCAGGCAATTGAATTATCATGGTATAATGAATTACCACTTCTCCACCGAGCTGTGGCCACTGCCCATCTGTGAGCTTTTAGCCCTCTGCAATTGCACAGTGGAGCTCAGCAGCAGTTTTAACTGAGATTTAACCTGCATTTACAGAAGGGTAGGATCTGCCCCAGCACCAGACACTGTTTCAACATCATCCAGTGTGCTAGGGGACCATCCATGACATGCTTATACCCAGAGTCCTGGTAATGTCTTGAAGCAGAGTTTCACAGGTCAATTGGACTGTATTTAAAGTATTTTGTAACGCTGGTAACATGTCTGCAGCTGGCCAGGTGCCTCCAGCTTTCCTGTAACCTTCTAGCCCATGCAAGACAGAGCCAAGATGACCACATGGAGGCTTGGCCTTGACTGCTGTGACCTGACAGGAGGTTTTCTGCCCCAAAACACTTGCCAAGCCCGGCACACCCTCACCCCTTTCTGTGTGGAGATGCTTATGGAGCAGCTTTCTGAGCCCTTCATCTGTCCTGTGCATGATGCTGGTATTTGTGCCACTGCAGCAGCAGTTTGGGATGGTTCAGATGGGGCATTTTCTTGTCACATGGCTCAGGGAATGCTAGGTAATGCTGAAACTTCAGGGCTGAGTCTTTATTTAAGGGCTGGCAGGACTCCACGAATCCTGAATAAACACCTTCACCAGTCCCTTCAAGTAAATTGAGAAAGCCAGCCCTCCTCAACTCCATTTCAGGCTTGCAAAGACTTTTTCTTTTTGCCTTCCCTCTCTCAGAGGAAGTTTATATCAGAATACTGCTGAAATTCAAGATTCCTCATCTGCCTTCCCCCATAAAAAACAGAGGCACAAAAGAGGCATTAAAGACACCGAACATGCAAATAATCGAATGTTTTCATATGCAGAAGAATGGTTGCTTTTAGTAACTCATCCTAGAACACGACGGCATTAGAGGTTTTGGAATGAGGGCCTCCCAACAGCATCAATAAAGGGAAAAGGTCCAAAAAGTAAGCTAAACAGTGCTTCTACTTGAATATAGCCTTTCATTCAGCCATCCCCACACCGTTTCGGGCTCATTTTGGAGTTTTTTTTGATAAATGATGGAATTTGTATTTTTTGGCTCCCATTCAAGAGTTTATATTTTCGTTCTATAATTTTCTTAAACGTTTAATTTCCTACATTAGTTGACAGTCTCTTGCATCTGCCGGAAAATTAGTTCTGGTGCTTCTGTGCCTGCACTGGGAATTTATTTTTTTTTTGGAAGATGCAGAGAGAGCGAACCCACCCATGGGTAGATGCTACTGTACACAGACTCGCAGCTTTGTAGATGATACAGGCAGTTAAAAAAAGTATTTGAGTCAAAGGGCTCTGCTTTTACAGTCATTGGAGGACGTTCTGTTTAGCTGTAATCCTGTGGCCATCTCCAACACATCTGAACTCAGAGGTGACAAATACGTGGGTAACAGAGTTTTCGTACAGATGTTGCCATTGACCTGTGGAAGTTGCTGCTGTGAGCTATTGGTGCCACCATTAACCACTGGGAAGTGTTTCTGCAAGGTCTCCCCATTCCTCCTCCATCTGTTCTGCTCTTGCTTCCCAGTGCTGCCTCTGCAAACGAGGTGTTCCTCATTTCAAGATGACCCTCCCTAAGATGGTGGAGCTGGCACATCTGAAAAGTGGTGATCCCAAAAAACAATATGAGGAAATATTTTTTATAGTGTCAATTAGGACTCCAGGGAAAGAATTAATCTAGCATGGAGCATCAAAGAAGGCACTCAGCATCATTGCGAGAGAGGCCCTGGTAAGGTCTGGGAGCAGTAGGAAACAACTGTGTAGATAACAAATTAGTTAGGAAGAGAGTAAAAAAGGTGAGAGGTAAAATTGTGCTGGAAAAATGTAGTTATGTAGTGGATCATGAGAGTGATTAACCTGATCTGTCAGACAACGTGGTACCCTTCCCTGCGTGACTGAGTACCAAAGGGGACCCCCTCCTAAAGCCAGGGCCAGCGGGCAGCAGGCAGGGTTGCTCAGGCTACTGTTGTCCCTCTCTGTAAGTGCGTTTGGACATTTTTTCCTGGAGTTTGGGAGGGGACTTTGCATCTGGAAATCCTGATTCCTAGAATCCTGAGGAATCACATGGTTTGAGAAACATCGTTTGGCTTTGTGCTGTCTTCACTCACCCCCTGTGTCTCAAGCAGAGACAAGGGTTTTTGGAGGCAAAACCCCTGGACCCAATGCCACAAATACATATTTTCATGCTACTGCAGGAGTGGGAAGTAATCGGTTCTATTGCCCTGACACCAGCAAATTATTTCCCACATGGAGTGACTCCTCACCAGTTCCTACTGGGCAGCTGTAGGATTAATTTGCAGTGATGCAAAATGATAAGATCTGTCCCAACTTAGATAAGTTGTGCATTATTTAAAGGTTACTGAAAGGTTGAGAATTCATGATTTCCTTGATGCTTGGCTGGAAAGAAAGCCACGTGCTTCAGCCCTTTGGAGTGTGGAGGACTGAGTGTTCTTGGCACTATGGCAAGGAAAAAGAGGTGAAGTCCTGGCCTGACATGGGATCGGACATCTGAATGAGCAGACCTCACAGCAGTGGGACCAGTTGAACCTACTCTGTCAGCAAGTCAGGTGCTTTCTGGCCAGGTTACAACATTTCTAGGACTTAGGTCTGGTGAGGCCAGTCTGTTCTTAACAAACAGTCCCGGTCCTTGTAACAATCTGAGCCTGCCACCCTGGTGTCCAAGAAAATCTGATCTGGTTTGAATTAGCATAGCATTATAGGAGATAAAGGCCCCCTCCCAATTAATATCAGCTGATATTTGCTACAACAGACATTTTTCCCAGTCCTTTGTTAAGTACATCTTCCACTGATGGGACCTGAGAATGTGTCATATCTTGGCGGGAACGGTCTGATGGAAAGCGTAGCAAATTCTGCTCATTTATCAAGCCCACAACATGCACAGTATGTTTGTGGCCATGGAGACTGTGTATCAAAAATCTTCCTACACCCTGAAAATACTGGGAAGATCAAGACTTGTTTGAAAGTAGAGAAAATGCTTGCTGCAAGGGATGCACAGAGGGCTGTGGGCTCCAGGAAGGAGCTGCTTTTGCTGGGTGAACACCTGCCTTTGGAACAGAACAATCCTCTTCTTCAAGATGTCTGTCCAATGCATCATTTCTAGCTTTCGGCTGGATGCATTCTCACAGTCTGTGATATATATGACTTATGAGCTATGGCAGAAATCAAGCCGCCTGTTACATCAGAAGGTTAAGTCCACAGTAAATGAATGGTCGTGATCCTAACTCAGCAGGGTGTGATTGTTTGGCCTGCCAGGAAACCCACAGGAATGCAACCCAAGCCCCTGGGACAGCCCCCCACCCCACCAGGAGCTCTGTAAGGGGCTTGGACCAGCCTTGGGGCTGAGCTGGCAATGAGAAGCCCACTTTTGTCTCCTGCTGTTGTAAGACTTTGGCCCATGGAGAGACCTGCAAGGGGTCTGAGAGGAAGCAATAGGCATGCCAGCCTGCACTGCCTGCCCAAACTGGGGCTCGCGCCTGGAGGAATCTCTCATGTAGAGCTCTAGGATGCAGGTCGTGGGCCTTTGTCCTTAGTCTGTCCAAAGCCCCACTCATTTTTGTAGGTTTTTTGATCTGAGCAAGGGCTACACGGTCCTTTCCTGCTGGAATCCTGTTGGATTTCATCTCCTTCCTTTCTGCACAGTGTGTTCGTTGTCTCCTCCATCCCCCTCTTGTTCATCAGGCTGGGATATTAGAAGATCTGTGTGTGGTCCTGGCCAGCTTCTGATCCATGCTTGCTCCAGGAGAAATTGAGGTTTCGAAGGTAAAAAGGGGGTGTGTGTGGAGTAAGGCTTATTTTTCTTGATACCAAAAATGTCTGGAAGAATGAAATTTGGCAAGGAAATTGCTGTACAAGCCACAGGTCACCTGAATTCCCAGAAACGGAATGGTTGGAGAGCACAAAAATGTATGTGAGAAAGTATCAGTCATGGAAAACATACAATAGCATTTCTTAGGCCAGACATGTTTGAAAAATTAAAATTCACAATCAGTTCCGCCATCCTTTTCTGTCAGGTGATGTGAAATCTGGCGCTGAGACTGGCCACCAGAAAAAGGTACAAGGGCCCTTGTACCGCTGGGATTTTTATTACGGTCCGTGCTGAAAAAGGTTTTTCCTCCATTCTTTCAAAAGGTGACTTTCTTCCTGATGGCCTCACTCACTGCAGGCCCCACACCCTGATCTCCTCTGGAAAACTGGGAGGCAGGACTGGGAAAAGTGACCACAAAAGAAGGGCAGGTTTAGTGAGAGCTTAAGCAGCAAGCTTAAGCTAGAAGCTTGATCTCTTGACGATGGTGGTGGAGAGAGGAGATGGACAGATCCAGCCCCCAAAATGGATCTGGGTCAGGGACGTGCTGGCATAGACAGGCATTCCCAGTGCTGGCCACCATGGTCTGCCTCTCCTGCCTGTCTGCATCACGGAGGAGAAAGCAAGGGTGCAGTTCTGCTATGCAGTTTGAGGTGGGGATGTCTCTGGAGTGCTGACAGACCAATACACTATTACAGCTCGCTGAGAATTGTCCATCTTTTATGCTAACAAATAAACAAAGCCAACAATACTGAAATAAAATGTGTGTGTTCAGCTGTATTAGACATTTATGTATGCGCAGCTCACACAGGGTGGAGACCTGGTGTCCTGTTCTCTTAGATAGACCAAGTCATTACCTGGACTACATACCCCATGATGAACTGCTGCCTCCTGCCTTGATGCATTTCTGGGCTGTGCTATGGGCCCTGGTGATGTGTTTTGGGTCAGAAGGCTGGAGTGTTCTGAAGCTGGTCTATAAAGGAGCCTGAGACCACGAGGCACTTGCATGGTGACCTCTCAGCAGCTCAGCCAGGTGCAAGTTCAAGTCTGAAACATGTCAAAATGACGTACAAAATATTGCTTCCCAGAACACTTTATTCTATGAAAATGCTTTGATATTTCAACATTTTGTCCCAAGTCATAACGGAAACAAATACAAAAATATTGGAAATTCCTGTGGGATGAAATTCCTGTGAAGCTCATTTTTGCACTTAGTGAAAGTAAATACAAAAATGCCTTGTGGGTCATTTTTTGTTTTTGCTCCCTTAATTAAAGTTTCCTGATTTTTCCACAGTGTGAGGGATGGTTTAAAGGGCTTACTCCCTTCAAGAGCCATTGCACGCAAATAGGCCTTGGGATTTTCCTGTAATGGGAAGGGAGATGTGCATGGAAATCCAGATTATTAGTGAGAATAGTCCAAGGGTAGGGAACAAATCCTCCTTCTTGAGTGGTTATGGGCACCTCTTTGCAGAGTGCTGATAGTTGCTTTGGTTTGTTCGCTGCTTTGCATCAATGTGATACTGTCAGGAAGAAACAAAGATATGCATTTTTAATTCATTTTCTTCCTGGCATATATAAAATGTGCTGCTTTGTTGGAAACGTTTTCAGTTTATTTTTAATAGCAGTGTGGGACGTCAGGAAGCATTTGGATTTCAAGCCTTGCACAGTGGCAGAATTCACACTTCAATGAGGTTTGAGGGAAGGCTTCCTTTGGTCAGCAAGGTGCTCGCCAGCCCTGGTGTTCATCTGCAGGCCAATTCCTTCTCCTCCCCAGTCCACAGCTCAAGGCATGATGGCTGGTAAATTCATTGCTACCGTGTTAACACCAGACTGGGGCTTTACAAAGCAACTGGCATTTTTGGCAGGCTTAGTCCCTCTGCCCCCTGAGATTCCAGTTTGAGGTCTGATATTTAATTTTTGTTTTACTTCAGCGTTCACAAATATTAGTGAGTTGTGCTGTCACTTTTTTTCTCCAGGATAGGCCTTTCCCATCAGCCAAGGACCCTTAACCTCTCTAGCTCTCATCAGCAAGACCATTACCCCCTTTCCTCCATGCAACACGTGGCAAAACATATAACAAGGGCATGTCGTAACTGGCAGCGCGTGGCTGTCTGGCAGCTGGACTCCAGCTGTTTCTGGCCAGCCTTTTCCTGTGTACATGAGATGCTCTGATCTGCTGATTACATCTTTCCTGAATGGCCACACAGGTGGGGAGGGTGTCTGGCATTGCCTTTCCATTTCAATATCCCTCTCAATCTTCTGCATCTTTGCCATGTTTGGAGTTTGCAGGTTATCCTCTGAACAGGGTAAATTTGGGGGTGTCTGTGCTATCAGGGTGGATCGATGCCACACAGATCCCCTGCTTTTGCCACTCCTCCAGCACCAGAGCTCCCCAGCATCAGTGTTTCCCAGCCTGGAGCTGAGGGGGCAATTTAGGATGGTCAGCACTCAACACAAGTGGACTGTTTTCTTGAACACAGAGTATTCCCTAGCATTTCCAGCATGTTAGAAACCTGCTTATTATGTTTGTCCTCGGAAAGGAAAGTATTATGTACAAGAACAAAGTCCCAGGTTCATAATACTTGCAGGGTATAAGCACAATATTTACGGTGTGGTGAGCATGGGGAGACACAGAGGGAAATGAACTCAATGCTCTTTATATGTTTGGTGGGGCTGTGGCCCCACACTAGCACAGGTCCAGAGAGGCGACTTACCCAAGTGACTTTGAACCCACTTGCGCATACAGACTCTCTTGAAAATTGCTGTGCTTCCTGTGTATCTAATTTGGGATTAGTGGGTCAATACTGTGGTAATTTAAGCAAGTGGTTCTGGGTGTGCGGCCCTCTGAAGGAGCTGGGGTGGCTCCAGAAGGCACAGCTGCTTTTAAGCCCTTCTCTGCAGGCTGACAGGGGACTGCTGCTCCTCAGGTGGCTATCACTGCTGACCATTGCAAAGACAAGTTATTTAGGGGAGAAGCTGGGAAAGCGATGTGTTGGAGACAAGGAGACAGGCCAGAGTCTCTTTTGCAAGGGTGCTGCCAGCCAGAGCCTCCACTGGCAGTGCAGCCTGCAGGGATGGGTGGCTTACGGTGATGCCTGCAACTCAGGTCTCCACAGCATCCACCCTCTCCAGCAAATTGCAGTCTGTTTTCCCGAAGCAGTCAGAGCAGCACCCCCTCAGGACCATCATGTCGTTAGGTGACAAAGCTGTTCCGTTGCAGACAAGCCATTTGTCTTGTCTTTGCAGGAGAGCAAGCAAATGCAGTTTTCGTGAGCGCCATTGTGCTCAGGGGAGGTGCTGCTTTGGGAAGTGCACATCACACAGGACTCTCGCTGAAGGACCAGTGTGAGTTTGACAAGTGACATGAAGCCTCGCACTTTTTTTAGCCAGAGCAGCAAATTCAGCATAAATGCCCCCCTCCCCATTGCTACTTCACCTTCCTACAATAATCCTTCCCATCTATACCGGTCATGACTTATACCTGCCTGTCTCAATCCCTTTGGTTCTTGGGAGGAGTTAACTGTAGGATATGTCAGGCAGCATAAAATAATTAGTCATGTGGGGTTATTTCACTATATGCAAAATAACTTGAGGCGCAGATGTACCAAATTGTTAGGCTTCTTTCACCCTTGACCCCATTAGAACGCAATGTGCGGTGTTATTTTAATACAACACGTGCTACTAACCCACAATAGTAATGCTCTGTCAATGTTATAAAAATGCCTTAATGCTAGATTAAGCACAAAATAATTAAAAGTTTTCCGCAGAATAATTAAACTTCTCTGAAATCCCATATGCGTGGGGAGATTTCATCCCCAGCTCAGGTGTGGTAGGACCAGGAAGACAGATCTGATAAAAGAGTGATCCTGGGCAAATGTGTGTCCGCTGACAGCAGTTTCACACACTCCCTGAGCTCATTGCTGCCGTGGTCCATCCAGCAAGAGAAACAGCTGTGCCAAGTCCCTTTCAAGTCACTTTTCCCCATGTTTTTCTATTCAATGTCCAAGAACTAGTTGCTCTTTTGTGTGCAAAAAGCAGTGTCTGACATGATAAGACCATAATCTTGATTGATTTCTGGAGAGATAATGGTAACAGCAATAATATTGATGCTCACTAATGGTTCAGAGAAGGGACACGTTGCAGGGGAGATAACTGTAGATTAATAGAAATCACATAGATATAGTATTGGAGATATTTGTTTTTATTGTTTTCTTGAGACTGCTAGATTTCAGATTTCAAAGTGCTTGCCAGACACAAAAATAGTAAATAATTTAGACATCAGAACAACACAGACGTTACAAGAGTAAGAGGAACGGAGGGTGGCTTTTAAGCTGGATGAGAGTTGTGAGATATTGGTATGCTAAGCACAAAAAACTCGTCAGCAAATTCAAAGAGTCCAGAGGTGGGGGGTGGCTGATATGGCAAACATTGCCTTGGGAACATACTTCAAAAGGTGAATGCATGGGGTGCTGCCAGACATGGTGAGAGAAAACAAGTAGTAGCAGCTATCACTGTCTGTGAGATTTTCCTAAGGGGACCAGACGGTTGGGAGGGGAATGGTGAGTCCCCAGAGTCTTGCTTGCACAAGCCTTTCCCTGGAGGACAGCCCCTCTGCTCCCCCCACTCTCACAGGCACAAGGTGTGCATGTCAGGGTGTTGTGATCAAATGCATTGCCCTTAAAATGTGTTTTCCTCCCCTGTGTACGGACATGCCCAGCTGAATGGTGTTTGGAGCTATATAAACTGACTAAAATAGAGTGGAGAAAGCACAGCTGACACTGATGACTGTGAAAGAAACATTTTTTTTTTTAAAAAAAAAAAATATTCTTTTCACATGTCTGTTCCTCCCTTGGGCATTGAGGAATTTGCTCCCTGCTTCATTACCTTCCCCGCTGTGCTGTGGGTCATGATTCAGAGCAGACCTGTCCCACCTTGTAGACTTCACTCTGCTCCAACCTGACAGACTGAGCAGTCCATGGTGTGATGGAAACCCCTTCAGGAGAGACTGCCCTACCCCGGGAGCTTCTTGCCGGGCTGGAAAGCTCTGCCTAATTCCCTGTGTTAGATTTGGCTTTGAGAAACCACCCACCACCTCTTAAAGGCTGCACTGGTTATGCACGGGCATCCTCCAGCTGGAGACACTTCCTGGGTTGACAGATCTCCCTGTGAGGAACCTCCATGTGAATCTACACCTGAAGGATGCCTGCCCATGCAGTCAGCATGCATCCCTCACCACCTTCTGCTGGTGGGCTTTAAGTCTTCAGTACCCATCCTGTAAGAGCTGGAGTGAAGCTGTTATTTTGTTGGTGCAAGGTGCTGTGCAAATGCAGAACACGTGGGAAAATGAGCAGAGATCAGCCGGCACTATGCTGGGTGATCCAGTAACCATGCACATTTTTCTCTGTGGTTCGTGTTCCTTTTTATCACAGAGGAGGTGTTTTTTGCTCCTAAAGCAGAGGGAGAGCGTCTATAGAACCGCTGGTATTTGCTTAACTGCCTTCCTGTAAATCTTCCCTCTTTCTTTCTCTCTCTATGGGGGTAAAACATTCAGCAAATCCCCTTTTTCAAGTCAGGGATCAGGTATATCAGTAGGCACAAAATGAATTTCGCATTGGGTTTGGATCTCCTCCTCTGCAGGGATCTCTGGGCCTGCTAAACTTTCACACTTGATAGCTGAAATCTGCTTGTGATTAAAGGAGAAAACGAAAAGCAGATGGTGGAGGTGAAAGGTGCAGAGCGCTCCATTTTAGTGCCCTGGATGCAAAACCAAAGAGAGCATCACATCTTCCAGACAGTGTTGATGAAGGGTAGTATCCAACCTGACTAGCTACAGGATGTGGCTTTAGCATCATAGCAGCTTCTCTGTATAGGGAACTGAGGCAGAAAAGCTGGGTAAAAGGTACTCGCTGAATGTTGGCCACTGGGATGGACAGGCACCTACTGGGGCACTGTGGGCTAAACCCAATCTGTATACCAGTCAAACTGCCGTCACAGGTGGCAGTATCAAAAAGAGTGGAACAGAAGAATCAATAAATCAGTGAGTGGTGGTGCCCAGGGTCCTGTCACTTCTTCCAGAGGAGGTACCTGAGATCCTGGTGGAAAGGTGTGACATCCTGCTGACATTAGCAATCCCGGCAGGAGCCAGGAGGGCAAAATTGGCTGATGCAATTTTTAAGCTCAGGCCCAGGGTGATGGGGTGGAAGGAGCAGACACCAGACAGGTATTTTGGTACCCAATGAATCAACCAAAGTGGCAACATTTGTAAACAGAGAGATGGTTCCAGCCCTCACTTACTCCTTTCCAAACCCTTCCCCTCCTGACTCACTTCTGCCAGCTTGGCCGTGCGTTGGGATGGAGCTGGGGGTTGTGCTCCACCTGGGCTGGCCAACAGCCACTCCGTGCTGCAGTCTGCGAACCAGGCACTGAGCCAGCACACCCCATCCCACCCGAGTAAGTTCACCCCATCCCACACGAGCAAGTACATCCCATCCCACCAGAGCAAGCACACACCATCCCACCCATGCAGCCTTGCAGCCCCAGGGCTGTCACCCCCCTGTCAACTCTCAGGAGCACCTCTGCCTTGGTGGTGAGGCACAGCCCAAAATACAAGGGTCAAGGTGGGAAGTTTGGATTAGACAAGCAAAGTGAACTTTTGCCTTGACTTTTGTGCTAGCATCTCTCACCAAAGTAGATGAATAATGTTTTTTCATGAGTTAGAAAACTTTACTAAACCTTCCCAGACAGGCATTGATGAGCACTCATGAGGCACAATCACTGCTCTTGTCTCAATCAAAATAGACAGGCTCTCATGGTGACACAGGATGTCTTTCTAGCTGTCTTTTCAGCTGGGGGATGGGAATTAAGCATATTAGACCTCTGTGTTTTTATGGGCTCTCTGAAGTGCACAGCCTGAGAGCTCGTACTATGAGGACCAGACAGACACTCTTCATATGAGTAGATGAAGTGGTGAGAAATTATTAAGAGGATTAGCTGCTGGTCCAAACACATGTCTGCTGGAGCACCCAAAATACTGCTGCTGGTTCATAAGCTTCCTTTTGTGTTGTCTACAATTTCATAATCTGGGGATTCAGAGTTCATAGGGGAGTTAAACCAGGGAAGCAGCAAAAGAGTAGATTTCTGTAACAGATCCTTGAAAGCAAATAAAATAAGGAATGTGATTGAAATGTCACTTGCTGTCACTACCCATGGAGCCAAATCCTGGCACGGACCAAGAAGGGTCAGGACAGGACTCTGCCAGGCAATTGCAAGAGGCACAGCTGAACAGAGCAGCACCCTCTTCCCTGCCCCCTGCTTCAGCTGTTTTTATGGAGGGATAAACTGGTATCATCCAACATTTTCTGGAGCCCTGAAATACTTGCAGAAAGGGCATTCTGGCTGAGTTGGGACAAGTCTTAGGCCTCACAGAAGAGGCTTCAGCTCCTTTTCTGCCCACCTTTCCTCCTTCTTGCCAGCAAACTCCTCCTTCAGGTCCTGGGATGTATTTGCTCAGGACGTTGGCCCCTAGCCCAGCAATATTCCTCTGAAGCCTTTTATTTCTGAGCCAGTCCATATTTCTTCTTCTCTTATGTGATACAAAACCAAGGGTGCAGTTTATCCAAGTTTCAGCAGTGGTTCCTGCCAGAGTAAAGAGAGGTAAGAGTCACCCAGTTGCCTGACTGCTTGCTACGAGCCTGAGACCTCAGATCTGCGTTCCCTTAAGGGTAAGTTGAGACACTTAGGTCCCATGTTTAGCTTAAATTGTGGCTACCAAAAAAAAAAAAAAAATCAGATTTAGGCTGGCTGGCACTCCAGAATTCAGGACTATGAAGACTTTGGTTTCTTAATTACACATTGTTTTCATATGAAAATAAGACAGGCAGTAATGAACATAAATTACAGGAGAAAATCAATTTAGACATTAGGAATAGTAGAAAGGCAGTGAAGTGCTGACAGTGTCAGCTGTGGGATCTGCTATGGGGATCTGTGGAAATGAACTTAGATCTTGTCTTCATAGAATCAAAGAAAATTTTGGGTTGGAAGGGACCTTAAAAGATCTAGCCCAACTCCCCCTGCCATGGGCAGGGATACCTTCAACTACATCAGGTTGCTCAGAGCCCTGACCAATGTGATCTTGAATGGTTCCAGGGATGGGCGTCTATCATCTCTCTGGGCAACCTGGTCCAGTGTTTCGCCACCCTCATCATAAGACATTTCTTCCTTATATCTACCCTGTTTCAGTTTAAGACCATTGCCTTTTGTCCTATTGCAACAGGCCCTGCTAAAGTCTGTCCCCATCTTTCTTACAACCCCCCAGTAAGTACTGAAAGGCTCCAATAAGGTCTTCCTGGAGCTTTCTCTTCTTCTCTAGGCCGAACAACCCCAGCTCTCTCAGCCTGCCTTCATAGGAGAGGTGCTCCGTCCCTCTGATCATCTTCATGGCCCCTCTGTGGACCTGCTCCAACAGGTCCATGTCCTTCTTATGCGGGGCCCCCAGAGCTGGATGCAGTACTGCAGGTGGGCTCTCACCAGAGCAGAGGAGCAGAATCACCTCCCTTGACCTGCTGGCCATGCTGCTTTTGATGCAGTCTGGGACACAGTTGGCTTTCTGGGATACGAGCACACATTGCTGACTGGTGTCTGGCTTTTCATCCACTATAGTCCTTCTCCACAGGGCTTGTTTTCTTGGGGCAGCACAAGGCGGTACATGAATCCTGGGATTATTTTCATCCCTTTTCTCTGATTCTGTACCAAGATTTTCCCTAGTTTCAGCTGGGTGCAAATTTTTTATTGATTTCTGGTCCCAGTGTTTCTGTTATTCTTTCTTGACTTAATGTAGGCTAAGGCAATTTATTTTCTGAGGAAGGTGAAAATACCTCCATATATTAATCTATAATCCTGAATTACTTTGGGATGACTGTAATAATGTAAGTGTAGTTATGATTTATTATCTTCTGTGCCTGACACATAGATGTCTCACTGTACTCTTTGTTTGGAGTTCATGCCATGCCCACGCATTGCTGCTCCTAACAAAACTGTTGATTCTGGATTTGGATTCACAGCTTTCAAGGAGATCTGCTGTCTTTGTAGCCTTGAGCAGTTTTCTTCATCAGCCCTTTGAAACCCTCTGGATTTATTTTATGCATATAGATAAAGCTTATTCTGCAGTTCTTTTAAGCATGTTAAATATAAGCGGGGAGAAAGAACAGCACATGTAGAAGCATAGAGAGTAGAAGGAAAAAACCTCTTGTTGAATTGTCAGGGCTCCTGTGTGTTTTTATACCAAAGCTCTGCTTGTTTGAACTTTTGACCATTACCCAGATCACGATGGAAAAAGAAGCCACATTTTCCATGTTTATCAGGGTGAATGAACGTCTGCCACAAAATGTCAGACAGTATTTCTTAGTCTTAACCTGGCTGGTGCAAAGTTTTTTGCCAGCTTGAGACATGTTTTAATGAGTCTGTGAGTAAATTGATGTCTATCAGAATTATTTGTATTGCTATTAATTGTAGCTACCCAAACTGCCATTTTAACTCTCTGCGGGGATAAGGCAATAACCTTGCAGCATGAGATCATGACAGCTATAGAAAGCTGGAGGAGAAAAGAGCTCCCTGCTCTCGGGAAAAAACAGCGGGATTAATCCTGATCCTGCTGAAGTTCACTTATTACTGATTTCAAATGCCCTGGTGTCCATGCAGGGCTTCCTTCAGGTCCCTAGGACCTTCCTACAAATCTACACTTGTTCTACAAATGGGTCTACAAACGTTCATTAGCCAGTGCCAAGCCTCATGAAATCCTTGAGTGTCCAGGGAGAGACTTTGCAAGACAATAATTGCTTGAAAATTCCCAAGTGATGGCATTTGGGATTTCCTCTTTATCCTGAAAAATAAACTGCTTAATTAAAAGGAAGAGTGGAATTGATAACGAGGAAAAGACTCTTCAGTAGGTCATGAAGGCTACAGTTTGTTGCTTGGCTCAGTTCAATGAACTCTCCTGCACTCAGTGGCTCAATTAGCTCTGAGTATCTGGAGCAGTTTTGCAGCATTTCCTAGCCAGCATAGTGTAAAGCTTTAGAATACTTACTAGAAGTACTGAAGATTTTTTTTTTTTATTATTTTTTTTTTTTTGCTTTTCCTGCTCAGGCTCAGGGAGGCGGTATAAGGAGATGACAAACTTGGGCATTTTATTTCTCTCTTGGAATGATGCTGTTTAAAAATTTCCTTCATCTTATCAGGCCAGCCAGAGTGTCTGCTCTCTTTGTTTGTGTTCCCTTACACAATTACAGGAAACAGCTGGAGTGATGGAAATTGTGAGCTGATCCTACCAGAAATGGTCACTGGCTGAACTGACTGTCAAAGAGCACCCTACAGTTCCTTATTGCCTGGCTTCTGTTTTTCAGCGCCAGATGCAGGTGGGATTTGAAGGTGATCCCTGTTCTCCAGAGGCTCACAGAGGGGAAGATCTTTTCTTTCTCTGACTTCAGCAGGGGATTTCTGAATCTATTAGCTGAAGCACCACCTCAGTGCTCCCCTCATATTCAGGACCCTCTCACAAAATGTGAACAACTCTGTGTTTCTCTGAATTGTACCTGCATCAAATTGTGAGTGCTATTATGAAAAACAAAAAAGGAAATCCTTGGATATTTCTAGACAGAAGCCAGTGTCTTTCTCACTGGACTGAAGACCTGGCAGCAGAGATGAGAAACCATGCCTGCATCCAGCCTGCAGTGCCTCAATAGCTTTTGTGGTGTGAAATCAAGGTGTCTATGTACCTGAAGGGTTGAGAGGTGATAATCTAGTTGTCAAAAGAACTGACAAGTTTGTAGGGTAAAGAGATGATATTTTATTAGGTTACTTTATCTAGATAGAAATGTATCAATGAGTAGTTGAACACACAGGTCCCTCTTCAGGGCAGATCTGAAGAAGAGCTTAAACTCCCCCCAAACATGGCAGGTCAGCTGTACAAGAAGGGCTGTGTGCCCTCCAAGCTGATTTTCAATTCCAGCATTACTAGTTGCCGCCTCTCTGAAGTCTGCCCATCACTGCCTGTGACGGCTAACACACAGGCAAACTATGTCGTCTTGATTGCTGGGGAGGTGCATGTGCTCACAGCCCCGACCAGACAGCCAGGAATTGAAGTGAGCAGAGACCTTGGTGAAAGCACACTGTGGGACATGAAGAATAACAGTATTCATTGCTTTGAGGAAACCTGGCAGGATGGGCAGTTCCCCTTGTATTTTGGCACTCCTGCTTCTGATCTGGGGACCCTGAAGAACTGAGGGGAAAAGAAAGAAGAGAGGAATAAAACCCAAACCCTTATTATTCAGACTTTTAAAAACCTCCATCAAAGGGTTGGTTTGTGTTTTGGACATGTCTCAATGTAGGTTGTCATTAGTGACTGACTAGCTATATTTGAATAGATGCAGTGACAACCCAGAGCCTTTTCCCAGCCTTTTTTTCACTCTGGTATGTAGGGGAAAAAAAAGGTTCATTGCAGTCTAAAATACGTCTGCAGATGGTGCGTGCTCCTTGGCTCCAGTTGGGGCTCAAAGTGAAACACCACAAAATGCCCATTGTCACTAGCACTTTCTACCCGGCCGTGGTAAGAAGCCCTGTTTGCTCTCAGCAGATTTTGATCCTGGTTCCTGTCCCTAACATATTCTTATGAACTTTTTTGGATGGCACACCAAACTTTCTGAGGTTTGGTGGTTTCTGATTATAGGCTGGTTGTTCTTGGGAATGGGAAAAAAGCCATAGTACCAATTCTCATCCTGTCGCAAATGTGGACTGCATCCCAGGACCCCTGAGGTCAAGCAGATCAGCAGCAGTGGATGTTAGAGGCAGTATGAAACCACAACAACTCCGCTGAGGCCCTTGGAAGGTGGGTAAAGTACATTGCCGTTACTTCCAGTAAGTCAGGAATTTGGATCTTGATCCACAGAAGCATTTAGGTCCCTGATTCCCAGTGGTTTCCTAGCTATGGTGCAGGTTAGGGGCTGACTCCGTAAATAACTGGTGGGTGTGAGCCCAGTGCCTCAGTGTGTTCAGAACTAACATTAGTTGTGGTATTGCTGTATACTGAAGTCCTGGCTGGAATCCGGGCTCCTTGAAAAAGAGTCAGAGACATATAGGCTGGGATTATAGTGGCCAAATATTGATGTTTACAGTGTGGGTGCCTACATTGGAGCTACAGGCAGTGGAAACATTACAGACAATACAGTTTCAGTAGAAAGTGGGGCATCATGAAGTAGCCACCTAACCCTGATCTTCTGAGAAAGCTTCTTTCTCTTCACCGACTGCAAGGGAAGCTGGAGTGGCGCCTGTGTTACTGATGTCTAAATTTAGGTAGAAGGTCGCTCATCCAGAACAGGACACAATACCTTCTTCAAAGAGGTCGTCATGCTGTATAGTCAAGACAGCTTGGTCTGGGAAGTGAAAAGCAGAGGCAGTGAATTGTAGTTAAGACCAGCCAGCAGAGCCAGGAGTTGGTACCATCTGTGTCAGTTCTCAGGTTTGCTATCCACTGCCCTGCTGCCAACCCCAGCGGTGACTCTCCACTGATTCACAAATGGGACAATCTGTTCTTCCTTACGCTGAAGTCTTCAGAAATGAGACGTCCAAGGTCATCAGACACTCTTGAAATCTTTCTCTGTCTGGTGTTTTCTCTGATCCTCTTCCCCTCTCTCCTCTCACTCTCTGGCTCAGTTGTTTTGATTACATGAAGTGCAAAATTTTCTCTCTTGAAGCTTTTGCCCAGAACTCTAGCAGGACACTTTTCCCTAATTTCCAATATCTTTGGAGCAGATCAACAAGTTTTAGAAAACTAATTCTCCATGGTAGTAAATCGGAACATTTCACCTGAGGCTATAGCCTTTTACCTTCTGTGATGTGCTTTGAACAAAGATGGGGAAACATGAAAATGTTCCCTGAACTTTGTTTTATGGATCATAGGAGACTTTTCTTTAATTTCTGAGTTGTCAGGGGGAAAATACCCAAACCATCACTTTGCATATTCAGTTCAGAAGCTGTCAGAGCAGATGGTGAGAGTATTTTTGCTGCAGTCTCCATGTGCACTCATGCAGTTCAGTGCAGTAGACCCTGATCCCAGCTCAGGCCTGTGGCGGTTCCTGCAGTACACATGACAGCACATTTTCTTTTCTCGCGTCAAATGCTGGGTGTGTTTCCATCCCTTAGATAAACTTTATACTGTTACTATTTCCCTTTCCCCCAGGGTACTGATTATCCCAGAAATAGATAGGAGCTGGAAAGCTCTGTTCTGGATCTGAACTATTCCTGTGTTGCATCTGGCATTGTGACTGGATCCCTTTTTGGGGCTGTGTTAATTTTGCATTTGCCCTTGTGCCAACTCTTCTGTCTTTAAGCCTTATCCTCTTTCTATCCTCTCCATGAACTGGACTGATTTTTTGTCATTTCAAGGACTTCTTGTTTGAAGCTGCCTCTTTTCTTCTCAATCTTTCCACTTGTGTATCTTCTTGACTCTGTCATTTGTTAACTTCTGCTGGGTTGCTCACCCTGGGCTCACAACAGGGGCTGCCTGAGCTGAGCCTCCTGCAGTTGTAACACAGCCACAGTGGGGTACAATGTTCTTTAGGGAAAAAAAAGAAGACAAAGGCCGTCTTTAAGCTTAGCCCTCCCTAAAGAGAAGCTTAAACCCTGGGTGAAATGCTCACCTGTTGATCACAGAGAGATTTCAGCACACTGCAGTTATTCTTGGAGAATGTGCAACTTCTGCAGGACGATGTATACTGGGTTGATACGGAAAACTTTGGTGTCCTTCTGCGAAGAGCAGTGCTTCAGTGTTGGGTCTTCCACTCAGGTGAGTGTGAGTTGTCTCTCCAAAGCTGAACCCCAAGCTGCAGATGATTGCTGACTTTGGTCTGTGTCAACACTAAGAGGAAAGCCTTTGTGTGTGGCCTGTGGAGGGAGTGAGGACATAGATAAATGGATATTTCTTGTTAAAAGAAAGCCAGACAAGGCAAATATATACATAAGGATACATGTAGCTCTATTTATTATGCGTCGTATGTAGCATGCCGCATGGAAACAGGATGTGTAAGTATCACACTGATCCTTTCAGTCTCTTTAATAGGACACCATGGTCATCCCATCAAAAGGAGACTGACCACTGGTAACACCAGTAAGGTTGGGATGAAGCATGCTTAACTGGTGTCATGGCTTAGGCAGAAGCTGAAAGGGAGGGCTTAAAAGTTTCCTTGTATTGTTTGGACATATGGAAAATAGATAAACCATAGCACAAGAGAGGAGAGCACTGAGGGAGTAAAAAGAGAAAAAACATCTCAATCAGGTCTTTGAACCTTTATCTTCATGCCTTTGAGGTCAGCTAATGCCTGTGGAGATGATGGCAAAGATGTTCCATTGTTTGGGGTTTTTTTGTTTGTTTCAGGAAAGACAGTAGAGCCAGAAACCAGACAAGTTACGTCCAGAGTGAGCACCCAGTAGCCAGAATGGGCTGGAAATGGAGTGATCACAAAGGGGCAATATAGCACAAAGTGATACCAGAGTCCTAGACTTCAGGGATTTACTGTCCCTTCCCTGCACAGCATGCAGCCATTGCCAGAGCACCACGCTGCCGGCCTCGTTCACCAGGATTCAGCCTAACACTTCTGCAGACTTCGGTTGGCATTATTTTCCCCAGTTTTGCATTTCCCAGAGTTTAAAGCCAAGTGGGCAAAAACATAATGTTCCAGGATGCAAAATGATGTGTAAGGTCATATGGGAAGGGAATCTGGGTCTTCCTGCTCATCTCAGATTGCTGCACTGAAGGGATGTCAGGGACAAAAAAGCTTCTGCCTGGAGTAGGGAGACTGACCCTTTGAACAACTAATACCACCACAGATACATGACCTGCAGCCCTTGGAACTGGCCAAGCTGCTCTAGCTTTTCTTTTTGAGATGTTTTCCTTCTCTAGAACATATGACAAAAAAGACAGGCAACCCTTTGCCATATTCCCAAATGATCTACTAGAGTCCAGGAAGCTGGATCAAAAGGTGAGCAGGGCTGAGCTGTGTCTGCCTCTGCTTTGTCAGCATAAAGGTCCCATAGTCTGCAAGTGTGCAGTGTGAGGCAAGGGACCCCCATGGATTTTAGGACAACGACCCTAATAGGGGTTAAGAAGTGATGGACTGATGCTTGAGGATGGTGGTCCAAGGATAATTTTCTAGAGTATGTTGCCACCTATGAGCTGATATTGACTTAAGACTTTAGACCCATGAGATTTTCCAGTTGCTCCTTGAATACCTGGAGAGCCCTGTCTCTCCTTCTCCTGCCCTTCCTGCGGGAAGGTAACTTCAGCCTTTGAGGAGACCGCTACTTTGGGAGGCTCCATCAGTATGAACTTGGGGCATCTCCTGCCAAGGAAGGCAGGATATTTTCCATGATTTACAAAGCTCTTTCAGATCCTTGGGATAAGATTATTATTTTGATGCTGTTGTGAAATCTCAAGGGTCGTGACTCAAGAAATAATTAGCCATATGGAAATCAGAATGAGTTATTTCAGTAGATGACAGGACTATCCAGAAAATAATCGTAACGTTTTAAGACTAGATAAACAAGAGCTATGGGAAAGACATAAACTCTTATGTTTAAGGGCATAACTATTGCGGGTCAGGAAGTAACTCTTATTTCAGGCCATTTATTCTGCAACTGGTGGCTGCAACTGGAGCCAGACACCATCAGAATCAATAACCGATGGCAGAGGCACCTCTGATTGTTTGTTACTTCCAAGTTTTGCAATGAATTCATTGGGATAAACAAACTTTTGTTTTCCTCTTGCAAATTCAACCACCTCCCCACTGCTTGTATTCCCATACTTTATATTCTTCTCGGCACTAATTGCATGCTTTCAGTCAGCGTCTTTCTGCTTTCCAAGACCGTAAGCCATGACTTGGGGGCACAGTCACATTTACATCCCTTTGCAGATGGCCTGTTTCTAGCACTGTCAGTCCTTGGGTTTTATTTTTTTGCTGTCTTTATGCTGAGGAACAGACACTGCTCAGTGGGTCTTTGTGATTCTAATCTTTTTCATACAGTTTGAGGAGCAATGAACTCGAAAAACAAGATCCCTTTCTCCTGGGGGAGAAGGCACCTGAATTTAGGCCTGTCTTTGCCACCCACTAAGGATGTGCGTGACAGTTTAGAGAGGGCTGAGAGCAGCGTGTTTGTCGTCTCTGTAATGCCCTTTGTTGTTCCCATATAGCTCCCATTTCTGTAGGCACCATCTGTTTGTTGGGAATTTTTTTTCTGCCCCGTCATTGCAGACTTCAGGAAATGCCATCTTGCCAGGTGGCATCTCTATTTGCTGCTGCTACAGGCGCTCTAGAAGCAGGTGCAGTTTGTGGCATAATGTAGCTTTGTGCCAGCCCATTACAAGCCATGGCCCATTCAGGGACTTGGATTGGGTTATTGCTTTAGCTCAGCTCCATTCGAGACGTGGGCACTGCATCTGAAGTGCCACTGGCAGCTGACTTCTCGCTTTGATTTATGCTAACCTTAGGGCTGCTGGTAATTACATGCATGTTCTTGTATTCAGGAAGTTATGCAGTCGCCAGGGAGCAGGGACTTCTTCATGCAACACCGGGAGGATGAATTGTTCATTTTGATGAGCATCTTGGAGACTTTGGGGCATATGAAAAAGCCTGCTTGTGTGTTCCTTCTTGCGATGGCGGAAGGGCTGGTGGAAGAAGAATTGATAATAATACTGCAGCTCTGCTCTGCAAGAGTTTCTGGACTGATTTGTTGGTATTTCATCAGCCAAAATAATGTGTATAGAGTGATGGGTTTGCATAGTGTGATTCTGTGGCTCAGTAACCGGGTTGGATGACCAGCTGGGTTTCATTGTTTTCTTGGCATCCCTTACAAGTAGTGCAAGTGGAAGAGTGGTCACTACACATTTTTAACATGGCACTTAATCTGCCCGTTTCAAAAGGGCTACATCAGAGAAATGGTCAAAAACTTTTTTCAAACTGGTGCCTCCTCTGTGAGTGCCCAAAAGATAACATTTAGCTGCAGTCTTACACAGGAATATCTGTTCTGGCCTGGGCAGTGACCACTAACCTTTCTCTTCTGAGCTACCAGGCATTTCATATTTTAGATAACATTTCTTCAAACAGGTTTGTAGGCTCTCATTGCCTTTTTCATGCACTGCTGGAAAAGATTGGAACCAGCCAGGTGATTAAAGAACGATTTGCCTTAGCAGAGAGTGTTGTCATATTATAAGCCCTTGGGTAGGGCTTATAATAAAAAGTATCCTTTTCTGCTGCTGCTCCAGATGAATTTGTAAGGAAATACGAAGAATGTGAGCCAAATTCAGAGGTGAAGTGGGAGGGAGTTTCCTTTTGAATCACCTACAGATGCTTAGGTGAAGAGCATAGGAAGAGCTTTTCATCTGGTGAAACTCAAACATCAAGGAAACATAAGCAAGAAAATCTGTGCTTTCTCTCAAATTCTGCTTTCTGCCTTTGCACACCCTTCCCCCTGCTTGCAAAGTACAGTATAAGCCCAATGCTGTAATGTAAGTGACAACAGCTCTGAATAAGGTCAGTTATTCCTAATAGCACATGGCTTGTTAAACCTTGGAAACCTCGACACTGGAAGAGCCAACGTCTCCACCCACCTTCCCCTCACAGTGAAGCGAAGCAGAAGTTGGTGTGTTTGCGCCTCATCCTTGCTTGCGTGGGCAGTCAGGGTGTCTTATACCTGCTTTGCTCCTACTGCCATGCTGCAAACATCAATGATGCCAAAGCAGGTCCTCACTGCGAAGCAAAGCTCAGGTCTTCTCTGACATTCCCTCAGCCCATCAGCACTCACTTGTCACATCCAGTGCAGTGTGTCCATACGCAAGCGAATACCAGATTGCTGGCCTTCTGCCCTGCCCGAAGTCACCAGGTGAGTGTGTAGAGCAGCCTCCGGGAGTCTGCTTATGTTTCCTGTGTCAGATTAGTCCCCTGCATCAAGCATCTGGGCTGGACTCTTAGAGCCATTACATTACACTTGGAAGGCAATAGCCTAATTTTCTGTAGAAACTCTCTCTTCTGTCACTGTCAAGAACATCCTCCCAGTCCCTTGCGGGTGCCAGCAGAGATGTAAACATGGAATCTATTACGGTCCTTTAGCATCTTTGTTTACAGCTGCTCTAAATGTATTCACCTCAGCACCTTCCTCACATTGCTTCAGTGCACAACCACTCGCTTTAATGCAACTCATCAAGCTAATAGAGATAATTTGTGGGATTTTTTTCTTAAATTGCACAGGGTGATTGTACCCAAGAGACAAGGATGAGCCTAGAAACACTGTGGAAAACACTGTCTTTGTAGAAAATTTAAGGTGTATTTTTATTGATTTGTTTCTTCAAAATAAATCCCAAATTAAAGGTACCTGTCAAGTCTTGTTCCTCTTTCTGGGCCTGATCTAAAGCTCCACAGAGATGCTGAAATAATTGCCCTTGGCCCAAGAGGCTTTGGATTAGGTCTTCTATTAATGTTCATTTCTCCATAGTATTTAATTGCAGATTAATACACAGATGTGCCATTAAATGGGCTCTAAGCAGAGTTGGTAATGCCACTAATAAAGGTCAAGTAATAATTTTAACCTATGTGAAAAGAAGGATTATGTGATCATTCCCTCTGCCCATCTGTCTTCATTTTTTTGGATCGCCTGGCTAACCACAAACCAGTTTTGAGAGAAGGGAGAAGATCTGCAATACAACGAAGTTCCTGCAAGTTCTGTGAAACTTGATGGCTGACTAGAGGATAAAGACACGTGTTAACTGTCCTGAAAATGGGGAGAAAAGGTCAAACCTCATTATGTCCATGAGCACATGGCTCAGGACAAACTGCAGTGCATTTTGTTGCTTCTTCAGTGGGGCAGAGCAGAAGGCACGAGGCGAGTGAGGGGGATTACAGGGGGTTGTGTTAGCCGCCAAAGGCTGCACGTTGAGGTGAAACCACATTTCCTCAGTCTCGTTGTTCAAGGAACAGCTTGCTTAACATGAGCAAAAGAATGCATTTTTCCTTTACCTTGTGCACAAAATCTCCTGAAATGTTTTGTCTCAAATTAACTTGAAATATTTAGCCTGCAGCAGATATCCGAAGAATAACATTTCAGCCCGCACAGTTGAAGTCTGGCAAAATAGGAAGTGATTGGAAGCAGGGTCTGTTCCAGGACCATCCAGGAGGAGACAGAGAGCTGAACGGGACAAGCTCTGCTACTTGTTTTACCTATGCCTGACCACTTCTGCAAAATATCATTGAATTGCTGGCTATTATGGCTATCCTCCGCTCCAGACAGATAGGTCTGAGTTCAAGTAAAAAAAGCTCTTTCCTGAAACACATGTGGTACCGAGTCTCTTCAGAAACCCAGCTGTACTGCCTGAGGTATTTCACTGGCAGCAGAATGCAAACCTTGGGTCAGGATATTGTCTTGGTTGAATTTTGTGTGTGTAAAAGCAAATATGCCAGAAACACCAGAGAAGGAGGGAGGAGATGGTAGCAGAAAAGCCCAGAGCTGCCACAAATGAGCTGTGCATGTAACCCCAGCTGACCACAGGGAGGGTGTTTTGAGTATAGACTTGACCAGAAAGAGAGACCAAGAAGATAGGGAGAGGCTGTTGTTTAGTCTTTGATTCCCACTATGCCCAGAGGAAAACAGGAACACAAACTTTCTCTGCAGATAAACAGGACTGCATCAAACCCATTCAGTTAGCATCTTTCATAATGGAGACATTCCCCATGATCCCAAGTATTGGCTCTGTACTGTAGCCAAATGATACTGCACTACATTTACATATATATGGAAGATATAGGTATCTATTTCTAAAATAATAAAAAAACCCACCCTGGACTAAGCATCACTTCACAGGTTTTTGCGAGAATTCTGCTTAAATTTGAGTTTATTCCTATTTGTCATGTTGGGTGAGATACATGCGACTAAAAGTAGATGCATAGAGCATAGATATTTCCACCTGAGCTGAGCTCTGCAGCTGTTTTTTCTATTTTTTTATATCCAGGCTATAATTCTGCTTATCTTAAAATAGACCTGTAAAGTAGGTCAGACAAGTATCTCCTTAAAAATCATCTATTGAAGAGCACAAGAGTGGCCAGCTCTACTTTGCAAGGCATCTCATTCATTAGGTGACATGAATTCATCCTCTATCGGTCACTAGGTACGTGGCGCCTAATGCCTGCTCTGGAGTGGGTGGTCTGGTCTATCAGGTCCTGGGCTGGATGACAGGGCTGTTTGCAAGTGGTTTCTATGAGCTGTCTGTGTAGTTTCCTTTGCAGCCAGATTTTAGCTTTTTATGCCTTGGATGGCGGTGGGACACCCCAGCCCTGACCGTATGCTTGTCTTTCTGCAGGAGACTTGTGTGATGTGTCTAGCTTGTGCATTTTAGCAACCCAGCCGCTGACCCTGGCCACTGTTGTGCTCTCTGTGGGATGACTGATGCCACTGGGTTTGAAGTGTTGTCAATTAACCCAGCTCTAGCAGGCGTGCAAAAGAAGGAGGGTGGTGTGGTGAAAGCACCCCACTGGATGGCAGGAGATCTGAGCTTGACTCTTCACTCTGCCACAAAAAAACATCACTGTTGATCTTGGGTGCGTTTCTTAAACTCTTTGCTCCACCACAGTTTCCCCATCTGTAAAATGTGAATGATTTTTACCTACCTGGCTGAAAACTGAGGACCTCATAACTGGAACTTGAGGAACCTAGAAGGAAACTCTGGTCTGGGTTTGCTCATGACAAAGCATCTACTAACATATTTTCAGCCAGTGCCTGGCAAAGTAGAAATGTTCAAATTTCTCTTTAAATAAGCTCTTTCATCAGATGAAAGAACATACTAGGAACTGGTCAGCAATATGCTCTGCAGAGTGGCCCCTGAAAGGGGAGCGCAGACCAGGGAGTTAATAGCTTCCAGGTAATGAGAAGGGCACAGAACTGCACCAAAATCAGGTCAGTGATGGAGGACTGACCCAACGAGCTCCTCACCTCTGAGTAATCCCAGTTACTAGCTGCTGGTCACCTCTGCAGTGGGAGGTCAAGGGGAATGGGGCCATTGCACTTCACTTTGCCAGTGAATATTAAACAATAACCAGCTCCATAAAGCTTTTGACTTTAACTGGCATGAATTAAAGGCTTTGGTCAGGTTGGCCTTGGAATTGTTTAAGATGAAACTGATTCCTTTTAGCCTTTGAGAAGGTCCAATTTAAGCTGTTTAGCTGAGCAGTGTGGAAAATATAGCAGTTTAGCTATTATGTGGTCAAACTGAAGAGCAGACGCCATTTACCATCCATTGCTGGATCCATAACCCCACATCCTCTCGGAAACACCGTACTTATTACGCTTTCTATCATGTGTTGTTATGGCCACCAGCGATGAAAATCTAGCCTGTTTTATCCATCAAGTTTTTTGGCTTCCATGTTGCTTATATGTCTTACACATCCCTCAGTACATTTGCTGCAGGGCAACAACACATGTTCATGGCAAGGTTTCCACTCCAGGCAGAAATGTGTGTGTTTTGAGACAGAAGGGCAGGAAATGCTTTTGGTAGATGTCAATGGCCTTATAGTTTGTAAGGATAAATGTGGCCACAAAGACTCTTACAAAAAGAAAAAGCATTTCTGAGAGACTGATTATTTGCTCTTTTAACCCTAACCCTTTTTTAGGCTGGCTACATTAGCATCTTGTTTTGCTTCGGACATCTAGAGATTGTATTAATATATACAATACCCAGATTTCTGCACTGGGCAGCCTCTTTGCCCATCCTACTGCAGAGATGGTTTCTTTCAGCAGCATTGAAAGTGGCTGGTCTGTGCAGACAGGACAGTCGAAAAACCAGAGGCTTCTTTTTTTGCTCAGACCCATTTTACATCAATTCTCAGCTGCTGTGAAATGATAAGGAGTACGAAGTTGTGAGCTTTGAATTGGCTGAGAATGTGACCTATATTTTGGACAATGGTACATACAGACAAAGGAAAATATTAATTTGGGCTCCTTTCTGGAAGGAAAAGAACATTTCTCTCTTTATAGTTTCCCTCAGGAGCTGTGAAGGTACATGGAGGAGCAATGAGAAAAACCTAGGAAAGGGAAATTTGGGGCAAATGCTAGTAAAGTGAGGTGTTAATCTTTCCCCATGAGGACACGATGATCATTTCTCAGCAACACGCAGAGGGAAAAGAGACAGAACTGGTGAGCTAATAGAAAAGGCAGCTCAGTTCAATGAGCATGGTCTTCACCTGGGTATAAAATGAAGAAACACAGGGGAAAACAAATGAAACATGGGTCCCTTTCCAGAAAGAAGTAACCCTGTGAGGGGACTCTTAGGCTGGACTGCCAGTGCTAATTGCTGCCTCAGAGGCATAACCCCCCCTGCTTTGAGTGGCTGCCCTCCTCAACAGGATAAGGACTGTTGCTGCCCTACCAAAATGAGCATGTGAGCTCCTGGGTAAGGACTGGACAGAACGGAGAAGAGGCATAATCCCATCCTGGTAGGCAATGAGCCTGGGTGATCTTAGAGGCATTTTCCATTCCTGTTTTCCTGATTTTGCACTGGAGTGATTAAACCTTGAAGTGGTCAGTATTTATCCAAACATTTCTATTCTGAAAAACTGGGCTTCTTGTGAGTTTTCCTGCCCTCCCTTGTGCTAGCGGTTGGAAGCTGCGAGGCCAGCTGTTGTCTGTAATGTCTTCTCGCTCCTGCTCCTGGCCCAGCTCTTAGGAAGTGCAAACCCATGCAAACAAACAAACAAACAAACAAACAAAAATAAAAGCCCTCATAGCAAGACACTTCAGGCAAAGTCAGTCTGAGAGTCTACTGGAAGGTCTACTTGAAGCTCTTTGTTCTTGGCACTGAAGCTGGATCCTGTCCCTGCTACGGATGTTGCTGGTACAGTGCCCACAGCTGTTTCCTCCAGACGATACCGTGCCCCTGGCTAAGTATGGGTGGCATGAGGGGAAATTGCCTTCTCCATTCCTTCTGCCCCTACTGATGGAAGTGGGCTTTCCTCCGTACCCCAATACACTAACCCAAAGGTTACAAGTGCCACCGGAGTAATGACGCAGTGATTGCACCTTCACCCCCTGCACTATTCATGAAGGGCCTCACCTCTGCAGCTAGTATGAAATCTTCCAGCCAGCTCTTCTTTATATCTTCCTCTTGTTTAGGTCAGCAAAATCTGGTTTGTTGGAGCTATGTTTCTTATTAGGAAGGTTTTGTGGTCCAGCATGGCCTGTCATATCTTTTTCTTCCTGTAAGTGAAACAAATTTAGAAAATTTGGGTTTCATTCAGTTGTAGGACAAAACCAAATAGGAGAAAAACTCACAAAAGATGGGATTGTTTACTGATATAATCATAGCACAGCCCCTATGGCAGAACCCAAGCCAGTTTCCATCCCAGTACGTTAGCATGGCTATTATGAAGGATGCAGTTCAAGACTAACTGTGACAAGACAGACAAATGAATGCAGAATTTTCTAAACAACTACTTAATATGGACATCCCACTCTTTCATCTCCTGGAAATACATATGAGCTTTCCCATTTAGGTTGCTGGAGAATCTGGAAAAAGTATCTTTGGCTGCTGATTAGTATGGATGGAGTTAAAATTAGCAGTGTCTCCTGTGATAAAAACCATGTTATAATCATCATGGAGCCTGAGCAAGCACTTCCATCATGCATGTCTGTCTTATTTAGTACAGGTTTGGGAGACATCACTTTAGTCTCTGGCTCTGCCAAAGCAGGTCTCCACTAGAGAAAGTTACTGCTGCTCTTTGCAGTGCTTCGAACAAGCTGGGTGTGCCCATACCAGTGTTGTCTTCAACCTGGCAAAGGGAACCTGTCTGTCCCAATCACAAACGGCACTTTATCTAAGAATGACGGTCTGGTGCCTTGGGGAATTGTCTCCCTGTTCCCAGAAATGATGACTCGTGTGAACAGCAGTTGCTCATCCAGAGCCAAGGATGTTCTGTACCTAAAGCTGATTATGTGTCAGCTCTGTTTGAAAAGGTTTCACTTTATGAAAAGGTTTATTTAATAGAAATGTAATTTTAGGTGATGTTTAAGACAGCCAAGTCTCCATCTTGATTGGGACCTTTGATCTCAGTGGAGCATTGTGGCAATAGCCATGTTCTCAGAGGGATGAAGCCACTAACAAGTGATGGCCATGTTGGCTGGGTGGGTGCCAAGGAATGGCTGACGGGGATGGTGTGCCAAAGCAAAAGAGAAGGGACAGTCTAAAAATGTGTATTTGTTTGGAAAATATCTATGGAGGGAAAACCAGGTCATATTGACAAAACATGGGCCTAGGACAAAGAGCTGGGTTAAATACCATTGCTGGCACAGACTTCGGGTGTGCGTCCAAGAATAAGTCATGGGACCTTCTGCCCTGGTTCTCAGCCCATAAAATGGAGATGTGGAGGAGGATAATAACAGCCCCTTTCCTTTATCCTGGCTTTGTACGTGTCAGACCAGAAATCCCTCAGGAAGGGGCAGCATCAAAAACAATAGAGGCTTGTTCCCTTTTCAGGACTGCAAGCATTACTGTACAACAGACACAGGTTGTGCTATCTGGAGGCCTCTTTCAAGGTTATTTCATTGAGACAAGTGTTTAATTCTAGGCTTTAGAAACAGAAAATGAAAAGACTCAACTGTTCCAAAGGTCAAATTGTCCACCTGTCCTGGGCAGGCTCCTAGGCTGATATTTTTAGTGCATTCTTTCATGGTTTACTTTGCCTACAATCTGAGATGCAAGTTCAATGGCAATTTGCAGAGCAAAGCAGTAGCTTGATTGGAAAATCTCTGAAAGAGAAAGTTTGAGCTCAGCAAAATCTAACCTTCCTTCTGGGACAGCGTTTCATTTTAAGGTTAAGTGACTTTTGTCCAGGACTTGCTTTCATCAGAAATGCTCTCACATTTGGGAAGACAACTTACACCTTGTGAGATAAGGGTAATGGAGAGGGAATGATTTCTGATTCTCAACTTTGTATTTAATTCTGATTTTGTGTCTTTTTTTGTCAGAGTGGGAGCATTAAGGTAGAAACAAAAAATGAGTTCACTCTTTTTTTCCCTTCATGCTTTTTCACCAGGAAAAATAATTATTTTCTTTAGTCCTCAAATGGAAACAACTAACAGTGAGAAAGGGTATTGTTCCTAAAATTTGAAATGGAGAAATTTCTCTTGGGTTTGTTTTTGGTGGTTGTTTTTTTTTCTTTTCTTTAAAGAATGTCACATTTAAACATAAAGTCATTCTTGGGTAGAAATTTTTGTTGGAAAATATTTTTAGCTGCTTGTTAAAATATATATTTTTCCTCCATTTGTGGGTTGGTCTGTTGCATAGACTACAAAGCCATGAAGAGTATGAGCTACTCTAAATCACTTCTGTGGGATGGCCATACTGGTGTTCAGAAAAAATCCTGAAAATATGAAATATTTCACTGATAGTTATTTTAGAAATATTGATGATAGGCAAGGCATGTGTTACTGAGGAGAGCTACGTGCTTACAATTTATCTTCAGTCTGTTCACAACCTGAAGGTAACCTTTCTGAAAACTTGTAAGAGGATAATAAAGAAGACTGTACAGAAGAGAAAAAAAGATGAAAATGTAAAAAAAAAATTTGAGAAGGCTCCTAAGAAAAACTTATTTTCTGTTACACAAGATCAATGTACAAAGTCTAAAAAAAGCACTGCATATGGCTGATAAATTTTAATGTTGTTTTGTTTCCATTTTAAAATATTGTGGAGTTGTGCTAAGCAGAATTCCTGAGGCTGAAGGAAAACTCAGGTACTCCAAACAAATACTGTTTGAAGTGAATGTTTTTTGGCAAGGTGTTTCACAGTATGCATTGAATAATTCCATCCAAGATATTTTGATACCTTGTTTTAGGAAGAGAAAATGCTGAGGATTCAAAGTAAAATAAGACTTCAGGGGAAAGAAAATTAATCTGTTTTCTTGGAACATCTCTCAGAATGTTACAAATCCTGCAGAAATGTATAGGTAGCCAGAAGCATCAACTGAAGGCCTCACCATTCACTGGCCTGTTACCGAAAATGAACATTAGAGACTATTTCCTTTTCATGTTGGTGTATATGATAATTTTATGTTCTAGAGAGGTCCTGTTCAGACTAGCTCCTTAGGAATGCCACCCTCCAAACTCCCCCCCAAAATCCTCAGCATCAGACGGCACTTTGTGTATTGAAAGATCCGCTTATTAACCACTAATGTGCAATATTAACTACTCCTTGCAAAACCCTTATAATATGTGGAAAGTTAAGGCAAGAAGTTAAATTCCAAATGATGAAGGGATCCCTTGCTGGCTATCAAGGTAACAATATAGAAATCAAAGGCATTTCTAAACCATAGGTGAAACTTGAATTCTAGAGATATTTGGGCACACATCACTGAAACCATGAGTTGATGATGAGATGTTTCTACTTCTGCTACAGTCAGCATTTTGAGCCTTTTCTCTCTTCTGTACCACAGAGATAATTTATATGTTTGTGGGAGATACTACAGAGCTATAGGAAACACTGAAGCCCATTAAACTTTTGGAATGAGCGCACTGAAAGTTGTCATGCATTATTTGGGATTAAAGTTGAGTACTTCTAGCCAGACCTTCCACTACTGAAAGTTAATTGGTGAAACTTGATTTTATTGGCTGGCAAAATGCCTGTGCACCTCAGGTGAAGGTCAGGCGTGTCGCTTGCCTGCTAGGCAGAGGCAGGAACATGTGGGAATTTCAAGGCAGCTTTCATTCCGTATTTTGGATTTCAAGCTCTGATTGTCTTTAGAGGTTGGAAAAAAGCTGAGAAAAAGCACTTTGTTTCTTCCAGTTCCCTGATTTGGAGGAGTTTGTGGAAAGAGCTGTAGAAGCCCTGGATGATCAAAAGGACTGGCATGGCTGGGAGACTCTCCTCTTCAGACTTGGGCTGGATGCAGCCATAGGATGCACATGAGGTTTGGCTATGGACACAAGAGAGGCGCACAGTCACATCCACATGCTTCTAGGATGCATTAAATTTTATTTTAAAGTGAAACTCAAATTAATTAAGCTTAATTATTCCCAAAGGTGCCTACTTCACTCTACTGGCTGGGACAGACTCTAAAGGCTGACCTGAGTTCAATGGGATGACACCCAGCCCAGCTGCTTCATCAGGTTTGGCTTCAGGGGCTTGTTCCTATGTGAGTTACTGAGCCCTTAATCAGCTGGGATGGTCTAGCCTTAGGGTAACATTGCCTGGTCCGTGGCAAAAGCAGAAATCATTGATGCTCCAAGGTTTATTTCCCAGCTGTAGACAACTACCTCTGCACCTTGTCTGCACATAGGATGTGATGGGTCATAAGGCACCTCTCTGGGGTCTTGCAAGACTATCCAGTGTTTGGGATGTCATCAGCATTGTGCCACCCCGTGCCTGCAGAGGTGGCATCAAACTCAGTTGGGCTGCAGCTGCAGCAGGAGCATTTCTTGCCCAGGTACCAGGTCCACACAAATCCTCCCATTCCTTTGTGACACTGGGACCAGGAGAAGGCCTTGAAAAATGAGGCTGCCACCAGGAAAGCAACAGAGGGAGGCTTCCAAAGACCTTTCTGGAAAGGTGAAAACAGGAAATGTTTAATCAAGCTCCAAGAGAAAAAAAAACAAACAACCTAAAAAAGAAAGAAGAAAGAAGAAAGAAGAAAAAAGAAAAGAAAAAAGAAAAAAGAAAAGAAAAAAGAAAAAAGAAGAAAGAAAAAAGAAAAAAGAAAAAAGAAAAAAGAAAAAAGAAAAAAGAAAAAAGAAAAAAGAAAAAAAAAAAAGACAGTCTCCTTTTGAGCAGCCAGGATGTTTGTGAAATCTCTGCTCCGTTTATTATGATGCTGAGTTTCAGCTGGCTGTTTTATTAAAGACAGCTGGGACACATTACTTACGCATTAACACTGAGCCAGCTTTCATTTTAAAACTTACCCGTTGCTGGGAGCTTTCCTTAATGCGTTCCTGCTGCTGCCAGCTCTATAATCCACACCAGCAGCCGTGGGGGAAGATCACCTCGCTTTACCATACTTCTTATTTCCGGAGAAAGGCCTAATAAAAATCAGTCTGGCTGATCAGGAGCAAGATGGCCCCTCTCCTCGCTGTGGCTCCGAGGTGGAGCAAAGCTTGCTAGAGTGAGGGGTCGGCAGTGCATCCGCCAAGAGGACATCTGCTCGTGAAGCAAAACCCTTAACACTCATATGCAACTCTCTCTTAATTGCTTTCCAGGGACGTATTAGAGCTTTTTGCAATGTAAACTGTGTTTCAGTACATCACAAATCACTGAGTGATGGCTCCAGTGTAGATCGTAGTGGAGGCTGGCGAGCCCTGTTGTGAAAGCAGTGGGGAAACAAGCCGATACGCTCTGGTGGGTGTGAAGGTTGGTCTGTGCAGTAGGGCAAGAGGGACTGCTGGGGGAGCGCCAGCACCCACCGGGGCTGGGGGTTTGGCAAGCACAGTCTGTATCCTTTAGCACATGTCCCTCAAGCACACGGGGCCAAAATGTTCTTCTTGGGGATCTTGGAGATGACTGAAGTCCCTCACCCCAAAATTGCTCTGTATAAAGAAGTACTCAGGTGTGAATGGAGGGAGGTGACCATGTCTCTCATGTCCCCAGCCCTGTGGCCTGGGACATCAGAAGCCCTCTGGTCCCTGCCTGCCATCCTGGTCCCAGTCCTCAGCATGGTTAAGGATGCCTTCTAGGAATGTGAGTGTAAAATGCTAGTATGTATTCATGTCCCAATTTTGCAAAGGGGTCAAAGGGGTGATGTTCCTGTGCCCACGCTGCTGTTTAGCCTTGTCTCATAAAAGAACGAGACTTGTGCCACTGCACAGTATGTTGTGCATGCACATATATGTTTATGTAGCAGGTGTGCTCCCTAACTAGTTTTGAACTCACAAGCCAGTTTCAACTAAACATAACAGAAAGGTAGACATTTCAAGCATACTGAGTTCTTATAAGTGTAAATAAACCATTGGGTGGAGAAGAGAGGCTCTGCTAATGCCCTTACTGATGGGCTGCATTGGGACCTCAGGCTTTATTAGGCACCTGAGAATCCCCACAAATACGCTCCATTAAGCATTAAGTGTTTTAAATGCAGAGGACATTTCCATTCATGTTTATGCCTTATTAGATATTAGAGTGTTCACCCTTCTCCCATGTACCCGAAGAGGCTTTTTTTTTTTTTCACATGGGACTAGACAGCTGCCTATGGAACAAACTGCCCTGAGGATGAGTTTTTTCCTGACATACCTTAGCTCATGCTTAGTTGATACCACTTCATTTCTCAGCAAAACTGGATGCTCCCTCGTGTAGTAAAAATATAAGAATCCCATCCTCCCCCCAAGTTTGTTAATGTCTTAACTCGTGAATCACAGAACAGTAAGTTCCTCAGATTACTAATACCTGTATACAAAAAGGAGCTTCCTCCTTTAAAGGTCTTTGCTTTTCTTTGACTTATTCTCATGTATTTGCACTTTGAGAGAGGGTAAGTGAGCGTGCCATCTCTGTTCTGTTCATTATTTTTTAACGTATTCCTTTAAGCTTTGTCTCCACACAAAAAGGGAACTGTTATCAGCTCTGGCAGTATCGCCAATGCTGCACAGTTACCATCCTCCTCCTCCCAGTGGGGAGGTAGCTGTGATGCCCAGCCTGTTATAACTGTATCTGAAATCCCTCCTTAAAACTCACTTTTGCCATGGTTCTTCCAAAGAATTTGATAACTGGTGAGTACTAATAAGCTAAGATTGCTTTCTAGTGTGCTACTTCATAATGTCTCATTATTTCCTCCTCTGCCTGCATTTCCCTGTTGCCTCTTACTTTAGACTTAGAAGATACTTGGATTAGAAACTGCCAGCAGTAAGTGTTATATTTTTTTCTTACAGCAACTAGCACAAAGTCCAAGTCCAAAATTAGGGTTCATCCATGGCAACACCTTGTCTTTTGAAGACCTCTTGCTCCTTGGCAAGTGTTTCCATTAGTAAATCCGGGTGCAAATCAGTACAGGAAGGTCCTTCATTGGTTTTGATGCAAAGTTAACACGGTTAGTTCAGCTCACTTTGAACGCTTATTGAAACTGTTGCAGACAAAGCAGCTGGACAGTGTCCACATGGTCCGTCTTGCTAGATTTGCTATTGATGTGATCTTCATTGAAGGCATAATAGAAAACAGATGTAAAGTAGCATCTTAAACAGTCCCTGTTCCTCCCTCAGCAAACACACGTCTCTGCCTTAAAGCATCTTTATATCAGTGTAAATGCACCTGAACTGGGTCTTGTGCTGGTGGTCAATAAAATTCTCACCCACCTCCAACTACCCCAGTATGGAAGCTGTTTTTTTGGTCAGACTCCATGCATCCCCCCTCTAGGTATACACCCCAAATCTTTTCACTCTTGCTAAAAACGTTTATCTGTTTTTCCAGTAATTTATGCAGGTCTAAGCCCTCTAGTTCTTATCCGTTCTTACTGCTATCCCCAGTAAGCAGTTCTCACTAAGCAAGGGCTTCACAGAGGTCTCCAGGTAGGTGGCATGGAAGAAGGAAGGCTGCTTCAAGGGGAGACTTTAGATTGAAGTAGTGTGCAAAACCTACTGTACAAAGAGAATAAATCATAATTAACAACAACAGTATCCAGTCTGCTCTGTGGCCCTGTGAAAAAGTTAGCATGATTTTGGCAAGCCATTCTGCACTGAAGGAGTCTCAAATTCTTGGCGGCACCTGATAGACTTCAAACTCTTCCCCTGTGACACAAGTTGGTGTGAAGCCAGTGCTGTGTCCTGATGTGAGGGTGGCTACCCAAAGGGTGCCTCAGCCACAGAATTGTACTGAAATCATAGCAAAGAAAGGAGACTGTTCCAAGGATCAAATTCAGCAGTGCTGTGGTTGCACATAACTACTTAAGTTCAGTGTAGCAGCACTCTACAGAGGGACTAGATGCCTGGGAAAAGCCAGAGGTACTTATCAGAGCCCTCCACAAATTATGCTTTGAAAAGAAACCATTGAACTTTTGGAAAGCATTATCAGGTTCATTAAATTTTAGGCTTAACAGTGTAGAGGTATAAGCCAAAATGGAGCTGATATGCATTCAGAGATCCAGAAGGGCATGTGTGTGTGTCTAGTTGCCTAATATTTCCAAAAAACTTTCCTCCCCAGGTCAAAATGCACAGATTGGAAATCCTTATGAATAATTTTGGCTTCACTGGATTGATACTTGTCAAAAGGAAACTAGCACTCTGGAAAATTCCTGAGGGTCTCCAAAGCAAGGCAGAAGATGGAGGAGGTATGCTCATGATCCTCCCAGGGAGGCAGCTAAGGACACACATGTCCCCTGTCAGAGGCCATTAGGGAGTTGACCTAAGCTTCAGTGAAATGTCTCATCCACTCTGGGAAATGCACAGAGGTGAATGAGCTACGCTGTATTGCTTCTTCTTGGGTAAAAATTTCCCTTTGCTTTGCATCCTGCTCAAGAAAAGGGTTAGGTCATGCTGTGAACAGCAGCCTTCATACATAGCGGTCTCTTTTGAGACACACTTCCAATTCCAATGCCTTGAACGACTTTGTCTTCTTTAGCTCCTCCATTACTATGCCATAATACTCATTGGGATAAACGTGAACACGCTATTTTATACCATGCCTTGGCAGTGAATTAATTACCAGAGTTAGGTATAGGAAGGAGCTCTGTAGTTCATTCATTGCAGTTTGCTTTAATGAATTCAAGAACCATTGGGTCAGACCCTGGGCTTGAGTAAATCTACATAGCTGCACCAGACCAGGTGATGATCTACCCCATTATTTTTCTTACATTGCTGCAATTTGCCTGGGACCCTTGGTTTAACATTTACATCCTGAGTCTTGCAAAAAGTGCCAGGGGAAATTTATAACCACAAGTTAATTAACCATGAATCAGTTAATATTTGGGCATGTGAAGTGCTATATACATGCAAGGGATTAAGCTGTCAGAAGGAACTTTGGTTTTAAATCTCCTAGGAAAGTTGTCACTTCTGGCAGCCTGCTGGTCTCCAAGTTAACACTGTACAAGGGTGACTGCAGGAGCATTGATTCAGGGAGAAGGTTCCTCTTGCTATTTTCTACAGTTTCTGGGCTTTTCTCTATGGGATTCCCATCCAAATAATACTCCCCCTCTTGCCTTGGGAACCTACCCAAGTAACCAGATTACCCTTTGTTTAGGGGGCTAATTGATGCACAATTCGTTGAGTGAGATATATACGCCTGTGCTATACGCATCACAGTGTGTCCTGCCGGCCCTGGAAGACAGACACCTGTAAGGTCTGTGCAGGCCCTGCTGTCTGCAGAGATGTTGGCAGCAACAGAGAGATGAGCTCTGCATAGCAGCAGGGGTTCAGTGGTGAGTTTAAGGACCCATCTGTTATCGCTCCTCTTCCTGGCCAGTTCTGCTGGAGGATTTATACTCTAATCAATCCCACATTGCCTTTTTTCCTGAGCAGAGCTCTGAGGAGTTAGGACTGTCGCCATCTGACATTGCCTTTGCTCCTGGCTGACACGTTTTGCCCTAGCCCAGACAATACTCCATAGATGCAGTCAGAAGTAAGCATCTTGCACGTTAAAGCCAGTTCCTTGCACCACCTTGCTGCTTGGACTTCTGTGCTTCCACCAGAGCTTTAAAACAGCTCCTGAACCAATTGGTTAGCTGAGTGGCTTGAGAGAGAAAGAGATGTTAGTTTTTCCTCCAGCTGGCATACCTTACTTCTATTTGGAGAGCACTAGCTCTTAGGATGCTGTTGCCTTGGTATGCCTAGTCATCAGGGCAAGGAAACCCGAGGTTAAGAATAAAGTAGGGTGTTTTTTTGTAATCCTTTTCCTAGTGATGGAGGCTAGCCCAACAGTGCTGTTTTCAGAGCTTTGACTCCATTCACTGAGCAGGAGAAAGAGAGATACACCAGAACCAGAGTGGGCTGGTAACGCAAGCAGTGAACTTCTGCTGTTGTGGATTTCCCATTTTTCGATGTCAGTTTGACTCAAAGTCTGCCCAGTGAAACGTCGCTGTTGCTGTGAGGCATTTCAGTTCCTCACCGTGGCAGGGTCAGGCCCTCTGGTCCAGAGGCTGCAAGTGACCCACTGGGGCCAGGAAGAGATTAGGAGCTGCAGACAGCATCGCTGATGGCTGTGCACTGCAGTGGACCTGGAGGAGATGACGTTACCTTGCTGCAGGCAGGAGCACTGATCATGTTGCAGGACTTCAGCAAGCAGCAGACCATGGTGCTTTGGCAGACTCTGCTGCACTTTAGGACATTGATGCGGCTGCTCTGAGCTCCCTGAGGTGGCAACAACCTCATTTCACAGAGCTTCAAAGAGCCAGGTTTGATATAAAAAACTCATTTTTTTCTGCTAACTTGAACCTGATGAATGTCCCGTGTCTGCAGCAGTTGCTGACTAATAGTGACAGTTTGCATGAAGAAAATGAGCATGAATGGAGCATTAATAAAGCTCTGCTAGACCCATTAGAGCAGGTGCTTTCCCAGAGCTAAGAGCTGATGTTAAGTCACTGGAGCTGTTTAACGAAAGGAAGGGATGGAGCTGAACTTCTCTTTCTACAATACTCTCTAAAATACTTGGAGAAATGGTGTGTTCATAATGATATGCTGTTATTTAGGGACTCTTGCTGTCAGTTTTCTCTGCTCTGCAGGTCAGGTTCACAAGGCTTATAACATTTTTATCATCAGAGAAGCAGAATAATATTAAGAATGACTTCTTTTGCTAGGGGAAGGTTTTATAGTAGTAGATAGGTAGGCAAATTCATCACATAATGTCGTGACACTGGCCACATCCATTCACCAGTACAACTATAACAATACCTCCCATGTTACCCAGTCTCTTTGGGCCTGATCTGGCTGGCTTTACCACATGAAACAGCAATTTATGTTTATTCCCAGGTCAAAGAAAATAGTCTTATCCCACTTTCTCCACCAAGTAACTACATCGAACATTAACATTACAGAGCCTGCTTGAGAATGAGCAAGTGTTAATCATAACATGGCTGTTTTAATAGAAACTGCAGAACTGTTGCTGTAGGAGGCTGATTTCTCTGTATTTGGGCTGTTTGCAAGCTTGGGCAAAATAAAAAACCCACCTGTAAAACACAGGGCTAGATGTTGCCCTCTTACTCTGCATGAATAGCAGCACTGAAATCTGGGGACCTCTCCCAGAGCAAGATGCTGCTCCAAAAGCAGGGGTGGAAGGGCCCAGCTCTTGATGTGGGAGTTGTGAAAGAAACACAGAAGTGGCAGCTCTCTGCATCTTCTTTAGGGAGTTGCTCTCTGGTGTGTGTCTGCAAATTCAGACAGAAAGCCCTGTGGGGTGAACAGGCTGCCATTTACTTTATTCCTCAAAATAATTACTGTACTCTAACACCTACCAGACCATCTCATCACACACTAGCTGGGGATGTACGTGCTGAGCTCTTGACATGACCACAGCGTGAAAGTTTCCAAGCAAGCAGGAGAACAACGCACAGCAAGGGAGATGGATATCCATTTGGTTTCCCACATCACAAAATAGTTATTAATGATTCTGCAAGTTCCCCTCAACACTAATTTCCTGTTTAATTTAATAGGTGGAGAATGTCAATGCTTTGTGGACTTAAGGGCTTATTTTTTTGTCCTGGATTCCAAGTGCCTTGTGGACCGGATCCCTACAACATCTATGTGATCAGATACAACCCAGGATGTTTACTTCTTGTTCCAACAAGTGGTTTCTAACTTTTTGCCTCCCTTGATTATAAATCTCTTGGCTGCCAAGAACCTGGAACTTCACCCAACCCACGCAGGAGCTGGTTCTGCATTCCCTTACCCCACCTCCATCAGGAGCAGCCTTACTGCAGCAAAGACAGTTGCATCAACAGGAGATTAAGATCAGCTCAGCTCAAGGCAATTTCCCTGAAGAAGAAAAACAAACAAACAAACATACATCAAAAAGAAACCATTATTGAGTTAGCTTGATGGTGAACACAACACTTGATTGGCAGAGGCTGCCATCTGCAGAAGGGTTTGGGGTACGGTGCCTTCACCAGTGTGATAGATGAAATTGCGGAGAATCCCCATACAGGGCCATGAGAAACGAACATGTTAACATGACTCCACCGCATTTTTCTTAAACCCATTAGCCCACACCAGTGTGGAGGCCCAATTTTTCTCTGACTTGGGCATTCATTTCACAGGGAGTGAATTATCAGGAGCACCTTCTCATTTAGCTCAACATAACCCAAAAATCAGACCGTGGTCTCTTGAGAGAGCACTTTAATTTCTATTATGGTCTATCCCCTCATGCTCAGCCTGTTGGCAGCTCTGAGCATGCACATGTACATTTCTTACAAGATCTCTGATGACCACAGGGAAAAGGCCCTGAGGAGATGCTGGAAATGCATGTGCTATATGGAAACTATAACTTACCCAGGTGCACAGCTCTTGAGAAGTCTGAGCCTCTGAGGAGCTGAAAAACCCTATTTCCTGTGGAGGAGGAGGAGGTTTTGCAAAGTTTTTTAAGTAGGAACAGAAATGCTTTAAATATAGACAAGAAATAGGTATAATTTGCCTAGTGTTCCTTTGGATGCTAGGTTTTACAGGAGTGTTCATATAAAAATCTGTCAAAATGCATCTCCCACAATGAAAACAAAAGGAGGCAATTAAAGAAAAACCAAACAACCCACAACCATGATGAACTATCTATAAGTAGAAAATTTACTTTATTATCCACAACAGTGCCTAGGTATGCCCCACTGTGCTGGGCACTGCACAGAGGTTCAGTGACAGCCAAAACTCACTACAAGCAACATGCAACCTTAATAGTCAAGGCACCACACAACACACTGTTAGACTCATTTTCTCATATGGAAATTATAGCCTTAAAAGGTTAAGCAACCCAGTGACACAGAAACAAAAAGCCATGTTAAACTCAGGAATTAAATACCACTGTGCTGAATCCTGGTTCAGCATCCACTGCACCAGCCATTGCACCCCAGCAAGGCTGTACAGCCACACAAGCACATCACAGTGAAAGCAGCTCTTATAGATTTGTTTCCAAATAAAAGCACAATCCAGCACTCAGGCCTCCCCGCTCCTCCATGAAACCATACCTCCATCACAGGGAGGGAGTATGGTTGGTCGGTTGGTTGGTTTTGCAAGCAGGACCTGCTGCAGCCTCTCCCCATGTACACACATGTGCCTTCACGCAGCCTTTCTGAACACAGCTCAGCTTACATCTAAACTTCTCTCAGATGCACTCTGCTTGTTAGCAACCTCAGCTCCTCTGTTTGCTGCTAGCATCATCTTGCTCATTGCCTCCAGAGCAGCAACAGCTGTTTCCACTGCAGGTATGGAAGTCTTTACATTACCCAGGAACTGCTAAGTACCTCTAATTGCCAGCAGCAGTATAAAAATCCCAGGGTGAAGAGCATAAGATGGGTAATTTTTGTTTGTATGTGTAAACTCTGAACCTTATGCTGAGAAAACATGGAGTGGCTATTGGTGGAAAAAAAAGGTTATCACTTGCTGGAAGAGATGGCCAGAGGGAGCATCCATTCAGGTTGGGAGCCTGTGTCCATGTGATCTGAAGAAGAGCATACAAAGATGGTAATTATCATGTTGCTTCTCAAGAATATTTTTTTCCCCCCTCAGTGGTTTTGCAGTTTGACTACAAGACATCTCTTGTATTTAATAGCTCTGTGTTGCTTCTTCCTCTGTGAATTTGCCTGGTGGCTTTTTAAACCCAGGCAAATGTCTGATATCCAGAGCACCCAATGTTGACAAGTCCCACACTTTAATGAAGAAATCTCTTTTTGTGTTTGAACCTGCTATTTTTCCATGGTGCTTAATTGTTCTTTTATCAGGAGGGAAACTGAGCACCTACTTATTATGGAACCTCTATATACTGCTCCTTAGCTCAGAAGCTTCTAGTGCCTCCTGACTTGTCTCTTGTAACCTGGTTGCTGCAAAGATATTCAGCTGTCCCACTTCTCCAAACTGCAAGAGCTTTGGGTCACTACTATTTATTTTCTTGGGTTCTTCTGTCCTAGAACAACTTTTTTTTTGTGATTAATGCAGGTAATACTCAGTATAAATGCTTAAAAATGTAGATAAACTACCATATTATGACTTTCCTAATCCTTTGCTATCCTTTCCCTGCCTCTTTCAGCCTCCCTAGGGTCTTGATCTGCAGTTTGAGAAACTGCTTTACTGCACAGCAATTGAGACCATAGGAAGTATCATTAAATTGCCTTTTATATGACTGAAACATTTATCATCAATCTGTTTGCAGTTTGAAATGGGACTGCACATCTCAACAGCTCTTTCACAGCTCATAGAGCAGCGTATTGACATCAATGGGCTGAAGTTTACCAAGTTTTATGAGATCAGTGAGCATTAGACATGCTTCACATGTTGCCATCTCACTGAAATGATGGAGTTCCTGCTTTAGAAAAAGCCAGGAAAAGCTCTGTTAAATGGTTTGCCCCTTTTGTTTTTGATCTAATACTTATCCTGGTTTTAGAGTTTTTGAAACTGAGGTACAGAGACTTGGGCTGTGTCAGAGGACAAATCCTGGACAGTAGATGGGATGAGTTCTGCTTCCCTTCTCCTTATGCTTTAAGGCCAAGCTCAGACTTCATTGAAGGTTAAGAAACAGTTTGCAGATTGTTAACTGAGGAGCGCCAATTAGTATTTCATTTCACAGAGGAACTGGAAACAAGGTTGTTTCTACACATGATTTAACAAGGAGGTAAAGGTAAAAGGAAACTGCACACCATCCATCTTGAATCCTAACAATCTGACTTAAATGCTAATGAAAGCCGAGGAATCTTGCAACACCATGGGCCCTGTTAGGATTTCTGTTATACCTCATAGCCTGACATTTCAGGAGCAATGACCTGCCTAATACACAGCAGAAGAAATTATAGTCAGGTAATGTAGCTTTGAAGCAGAACAAACAGCAAGTACAGTGTTGGATGCTTTGAATAGTAAAATGCTCATAGCAAGGAATGCCAATGAAAACTTGCTTCTTCCACAGATCTTTTCACTACTATTTATTCATCATAGGCTGCAAATAAATAATATACAGTAGAAAGCTACATGGGATTAAACTTTGAAAATGACAGGCATCACAGGTAGGATGTACAGGCTTGAATTTCTTCTTAGTCACATAAAACAGAAGCAATTAGAACTGGCTGGACAAATGCCAACAGAACGTTCTTATTGGGAAACATAATCCCATTGAAATGCAAATACTTCAATAAGTCATGCAAGTACCTTTCAAAGTCCCGTGCTGAAGGAAAGACAGAGTTCTCAGATTTTCAAAATGAACCTCAACAAAGCAGGAAAAAAACCATTATTTTTGTTGTTCATAAATCATATTTAGTTTTAGATTTTTAAAAATACATAATTGCAAAGAAGAAAAAAAACCCCAACCAATTGACATTGTGTAATTGATCCTGAATGCTATTTCTTCCATCAAAGAAGTTCTCTCCATTTACGGAGTGGTAGAAAGGGAGGGAATATTTTAATGTGGCATGAAGACAGATGTCAGCCTCTCAATAAAGATTAATCTCTACTGTCAGTGGTACCCAGACCAGGGAGCAACCTCTGCCTCCAGAGCAATTCAGTGCAGGCTGTTTTGCACCTATAACATTCATGGCAACCTCTGATGCGAAATGTCTGTGTCCATGCTGTGTGTTCAGGCACAGAAATCTTTGTTCATATTGTGGACAAGTCCTGCAAAGGGTGATGCCTCTGATGGTTCAGGATACGTTGTCTGTCTGCAGCCATGCTGATGGGAGTGTAGGTAGGTCTCCATCCACCTTACAGTACTGGCCATGACTAGTGCTCTATGGCCATATGGTTGACTGCTTCAATTCAAGACACACGCAGAAAACTTTTATGATCTCTTTAGGTAGCAGATCTCATTGCATGGGGTATGTGACCTGCAGGCTTTCTGCCTACTAGATTTCTGCTCAGGTTTGAGCCTGTTGCTTCTGAGCAAACTGTTCTATGGCTGCATTGGGCAGTCCAAAAAGACCTTTAGTAGTTCAAAATGCTGCTGGTCTCTCCAACTTATTTTCCTGCTAGACAAAAGTGTCTGGAAAAGACAGCCAGATGTCAGGCTTGTCTGTTACAACAAATGGGACTCAATCTGTTAGCATCAATGCATTTTACCTGGTATTCTTTATTGCATGGAAGGTAGTGCACAGCCTATAGCCATGAAAAGAGAGGGGCTGTGTGCTGAGATTTTTCTGCTCTGCAGGCAAGCCAAAATATTGAGATTTCATTCAACCGACTTGAATGAAATTTTCACTTTGTTTTTAAAAGGGATTGTGACAAAGCACTAGTTCTGGCTTGCATGTAGTGTTATGGTTTAGGCTTTAAAATATCTTTAGAATTATCCAAATGTAGCTACAGAGTGAGAATAATTTCATTTAATTTAATTTGTTTGAAGACAAGTTCTCCTTACAGTTCATCTAAAGACAGACAGATCTGAGAATAAATCTCACCATATGTTTTATTGAAACCAAAACTCTGTATAAAGGTCTCTTGAAAGCATCAAAATATATTTGTGTCCAACCCAAATTTTCAATAGCTTTGTAAATGCAACACATTGAAAAAAATATTCCAAAATTATCCAGTTGATTAGAATCAGCATTTTCAATTAAAAACATTACAATGCAAAATCCTTCCTCAATGGCAATTAGGAGCTATTTTCAGCAGCTGAGAAGGCAGGCGATGTGGACACTGAAACTGCAGGATCAGTGTGGGCGGTGTGTGTGTGCACACATGTGATTGCAATTTTGCACGCTGCTTGAGTGGGCCATTTTCCCGTGACTGCATGTGTGTGCGCAGCAGCACTGCCTGCCTGGGCACACAGAGACCATAAGCTGTGTCTCCTGCTGCAATCACATGGGCACAGAAAATATGTCACTCTGAAAAAAGCTTTATTTTTTGCTTGTGCTCATTTTTTGAGCTCTAAGGAGGTCCGTTCAGGTTCTGTTTGCAAGCTTTGATCTGCAAGACCGAAGCCCAGAGATGTGAGTCTTTAGTGAAAGCTGAGAGCCTCACTTAATTGACTGAGTCAAAGAGCTGATGTTTAGGAAGAGTGCCAGTTGTGACAAAACATAATGAAATGATGAGAATTGGCACCACTACAGTGTAGTGCACTGCTTATTCCTGACAGCAATCCTGAAAGTCATTTATACATGGAAAGGACACAAAAAAGCCATAATTACACCATATGGCTGAGCGGTTCCTCTGGTGTCACTCAGCAGAGCTGTGCTGACTTCTCTCTTTCAGCAGCTGAGTGGAAGGGTTGGATGCAACCTGGAGCATTTCCACTTTATTTTTTTGTAGAATTATCTTTTCCATCACTATGAAAACCTCCCATTATTGGTTTTCTGGGGGGATATATGTCTATATCTTTGATCTCAACCACAGCCTCCTGGTCTATAAAACTTGGAAAGCTGTAGTGCCGGCACAGCCACTCTTATCTCGGAACAGAGCAGCCATTCTTAATGTATATGTATTTTTAATACTCTTGTCTTCGTCAAGGTACAAGACACCAATGACCCAAATACAACTGTTGGCATAGAACAATACTGGTTTTCCATATATATTTGCCTAACAGACTCTGAACAAAAATGCAAACAAGTCAGGGAGCTAAATGGAGTGGAAAGCTCACATGTGAATGGAAGGTCTGGGGGTCACCCCCTGCAACATGCACTGTGTTACTGCTCAGAGAAGGGCAAGAGCTGTAAAGAGAGTTAATCACAGCTGTTTGTTTTGGGTAAAATGCAGGCCATATACAGTTTTCTCTGCTCTGGATGCAATTCTGAGCAACATCTCTAAAGTCAGTGGGGTTATATTGGTAGAGATGTGGTGGAGGTGAAGAGGAGAACTGACTCTGAATTTCAGGTCTGGTTTGTAGGCCACTGAAAACAGATGTAAAGCCAGTGAGAAAGTACAATATCCCAGCCCTTGATAAACTGGCTAAAAAATAGAGGAAAAAACCAACCAAACAACAACAACAAAAACCAACAAAAAAACCCCCACCACAAAACCCCAATGTGTTTCCCATGGGAAAATGCTGATTTTTGCCCATGTTCTGTTCTCATGTCCATCTTGATCATGTCAACATTGGCATCCAGCCCTAGGAAATATTTTTAACTGTATTTCTTTTGCAAGGCCTAAGCATCTTATAATCAATAATTTCTTTTAATAACACAGCAGTTCAGTAAGGGAAGGGGGTACTAAATGTGTTTCTAAAGGCTACACAGGACAGAGTTCCTAGTAAACGGCTGATGGTGTCCCTAAGTTACTCAGCAGATCTTTAGTGCAGTTAGGCATTGAACCACACCTGCTGGTGCCCATTTCAGTGCCTGAATCATAAGAATGACATTTATTTACCCACCTTTTATTCCCTGAACTTTATTTACCGGCCTTTATTTTATTTACTCTTCATTCACTCACTCTTACCACTGTGCATATCAAAAATATTTCATTTTCAGGCAAAGTCAAGTCTGTGGGTGTGACAGCTGGCTGAAATATTTCAGGTTTCCAAATATTGATAACATTTATCACTGGAATTTCAAATTTCCTTCCAAGAAACCCCAGGAAATTGGTCATTTTTTCACTGAATTAGTCTCCATTTTTTGACCAGCTGTGTACTGGATGCAGTTGGGGTAGAAGACTGAGACATATTAGTATAATTTCAAGAGAAATCTTTAACATCAGCTGACAAAAGGCAGGCAGATGGTGCTTAATACTTGTGCAAAAGCGAAGCTTCAAGTTTACTCAACCTTTTTTTTTTTTCTCCTTATAATGTGGATCAACAGGCCACTTCACGCCTTCAACCCTTTGGACTATCCAGAGACAGTCCCAGCTCAGAAGTCCTGGTGGGAGTGTCTTGTTGACTTTTAATTCCTTTCAGCATTTTGCAGAATAGGCCAGTGATTTTCGAGCAGCGAGCAAGCATGGCTTGTCTCCTAAGGCTGCCTGAGCATCAGCACAAATGTGTGTCAGTCTAGGAGGGTTGCAGAGACGCCAGAAAGCCCCAGCATTTATTAGTGTGGCTGGCGTCTTGATTTCTTTTGATACCTCATATGTTTTTGTGGTGGTGGGTGGGGAGGGCGCCTCTTCTGCCTTGTGGGAAGTTCATCTGAAGAGAAGGAAACGGAGGAAAGTGCGATCGTTCAGCCCTGTGCAAGCCGCAGCTCTCACGGGGTGCCAAAGCAGTCCTCGCTCCACTCATAAGCGGCAGAAGCAGTGCCGGGTTTATCAAATTATAGCTGGGTACGGTTCTTCAAAGGGATCCTTGCGGCACGTCACAGCAACACCATGATCAGTCGTGATTTATGGATGTCTTGCAACAGCTCTGCCAGATGTGCCTGCCCTTTGTTTTCGGCAGGAGCTGGAAGCCGTCCACCCTGAAGCTGTCCCATGCAGAGGGAGCGTGCAGGAGAGGCAAGCTCTTGGAAAGAGAAACCAGGCAGAGCTTGGAAATGGCAGAGCCCCTGGGCACTGCTCAGATGTCTCAGCTGCCTTTATGGGGCTGCATCTGTGCTTTACAAGCTGTAGGTTTCACTGATGCGTAGACGGATGTTGTGAAAGACAGTTGTGGCTGGGATTTGCAGGGGCTTGCAGGTGGTAGTAAAATTTTGGAGAGCTGACAGCAAGTGATGTTCTAGTCAAAAATCTCAGAGAAAAAACTGTGATCATTATGGGGTTATAAAACACTCGAGATCTGTCGAAGCTGATGGAAAGGTTCCTGTTGATATCTTGGGGAAGAAATAAAATGGGAATTTGTGATTCTTGGTAACATTTGTTGGCTGGAAGGATCCACACATGTAATTCATTCTGTAGTCATTTGAAACAGTGGTGGAGGAATCCAGTCCACCTGCCTAAGGCATGTTGGGGAATAATCCTTCTACACTGGGTGAAAATGTTTCTGCATAGTCAGTGAAGACAGTTACCACCCTCAGCTGGGGAAGACCATCACACTGGAGACTTCAAAACTACCTTCCTTCTCTCCTCTCTCCCTGTAGGAGATGCATAGACACTTGCTTTAGGAAGCCTGGTTCACTTGGCACTTAAAATGTACAGCTGCTAAGGTAAGCAGAATCCATTCCCCCAGACATACCCAGTTCCTCCTGGTTTGGAGCTACCTGGATTCCAGTGACTGCAGCTCAGTTTTATCAGCACAACATGGAAGCGACTCTGCCCAAGCACACTGTGGAGCAGTGCTGCAGGAGTTAGAAATCAGAGATAATAAAGCCAGGGTGAAAATGTTGTAGCAAACAATCTGACCCCCAAAAGGAGATTTACATACATGACTTTCTAGCCTTCTGGATCTCTTGTTTCTGTAAATTTGTAATGCTTTGCTGAAAAGGTAGTATAAATAGAAAAAAGTGTAAATGGGAGTGTACGCTGGAAAAAGGATAGCCTGAGGAGTTTGTAATGCAGGAGGGGACATGCTTTTTTGATGGGAATTTAATACTTTTCAATGCAAATCAGCTGCCAGGGGAGGAGAACCTTCCCTTTTTGTTCCCAGGGTGTACACTGATGAGATCCTGTCATCACAGATCACAGCCTTGTGAAGGAAATGCCCTCTCCAGGCACAAAACCCGAGAGGTCCAGGGTCCCCATCCACTGGGAGAGGCAATGCAGATCTGATGGCATGTGCATTTGGGCTGTCTAAGAGGGCTCAGTCTAAAGGCATGAAAAATAGCTGGGTTTGGACAGCAGTGAACACTACCACACAGCCTGATTAACTGATTGGAAATAAATGAGTTTGGAGGCAGCCCAATTCCTGTCAGTGACTGGCTGTTGATTCCTTTCTAAATACAATTTCTTGGACAGCTAGGCCACAGAGGAAGCCCGCCTGGGACTTCCCACCTTTGTGTGCCTGGCTTTCCTTTATACAGGGGAAAGAAATCTGGAGAGAAAATGATAGCTGGAGGTGTAATCTTCCAGGAATAGCAAGGTTTACCCAGTTCACACTGAAGTCACTTTATATCCAGGCAGTGGCAAAATGACCCACTGCTAGAAATTAATCATCAGCAAGTAGAAAGGTGACAAAATCCACAAGCCCATCAAGATTTATCATTGGTGAAGGGTGAAGAATTTGCAGAACCTGTAAAGAGAAGAGTGCTGCTGGCTTGGATCCCTTTCTTTTGCCAAACAGAACTCACCTAACAAGCATATATATTATTTATTATCTTTCCAATACTTTAGATACAGTCCAATCAGTGGGTTAAAGAGCTTTGGGCAAGGTTAGCTCTACTGTCCTTGTGAGTATTCAATGCCAGATTTTTCTTCTGGGGACTCATAACAGTACTTAAATGCTGCTAAAAGCAACATGAATGACAAAATTCTGATGTGTATCAAGTGCACGTGGAAGTCATGGGAAATTCTGGGCACCAAACTGGTGCTTTGTAGTTCCCAGGCTTTGTCTTCATGGAAATGGATGTGGTAGCCCCCAAATAACATATCCTGACTGGCCTCTGGCTGCCCTAAGGAAAGGGATGACCTGTTGACAACATTATGTTGTACCCTCCCATCACAAGAGCATGGGGCTTGGTAGAAATGTTAGCCAGGGACTGTGGGAACAGGGATTTGGGGACTCTGATTTGGCCTCTGGGGTAAAATGCACAGAATTCAGAAAATGAGAAATGTAGAATATATGAGCTGTAAAATCCCTAGCTCTAACTGGTTTTCTAGCTCCCAGGTGTGAGACACAGAGGCTAGCCAGTTCCATCCCTCTATTCTTCTTGGGCCCAAGCCTTAGAAACAGTGTGATGGAGGTCAAAGACTTTAAAAGTATACTTTTAATGTGGTTCCTTTTCTTGCTTTATGAAAGGCTGTTGCTGAACAGCAAGAAGCTGGACTGAGGTCACATGTTAGCATGGATCTGTCCCTATGTCCCCAAACACCCGAGACCCTGAGCAAAGGTAACAATAGATCCAGAGAGACACAAGGAAAGGGAATTTTTCCCTTTGGTCCTGGAGCAGTATGAAAGAGAGGCTTAGTCTGGGCTGATGGTGACTGTCCTGGCCAAAGCAGGGTGTAAGCAGCAGCACGCACCATGTAGAAGACAGCGCATGATGATGAAGGCCCAAAGGACCTATCTGCTTTTGGAGAGAAGTTTATTTGTTCTATCCCATCTGAGGTTGCAAGATCCTTTGCTCAGAATCTGTGTGTGCTTCTATAGGCAGATTTTGGCCCCAGGTGAGTACAAGTACAGCTAATGCTAAACTATAAATGTACACATACACAGGGAAGCATGACGATCTGGGCACTGACTGTCAGTCTGAATGACCGCTTTGGTGTCTGAATAGCCATCAGCACTGTCAGGGCTTGAAAAGGAGCCAGGAGCCCTTCGCTGTAAGAAATGACATGCTTTGCTGGCCGTGCCGGTGGCAGCAGCAGAGGTCTTTGCCAGCGCCAGCAGCTGCCGCCAGACTCTCGCCATCATGCCCCCACTCTTCCCACCGAGCGGGAAGGCAAATGCCGTCTAGCCCCTGCAGATTTAATGCTCAATGACTCTTTTTCCCAGTCCAAGAGCTGCCAGGAGGGACTGATGGGCTACGTGAAAGGTGCTCCTGTCCGCTCAGCACAAAGCCACTTATCAGGGCCAAGAGGTGGGAAGAGGGGGAGAGTTACTGTACAAACAGCCATTCAAGATTAATTGCTTTTCATCTCTGGAGCAGGAGTTGGCCTTTCAGCCCCAGGATACAATAAGGGCCTGTTCTGATTGTATCTTTCCAGGGGCCTTGTACAGCCAGGGGTGTTTGGCAGGACCAGGCTAAGTTTTTGGGAGAAATGAATTGGGCTGCTGTCCTCCTGGGAACTGTTATGATGCTAATGGAAGTGATTACTGCCTGTTTACAGCCACAAACGGGGTGTTTGTGGCGTATCATTTCTCTTCTCCCTGGATTTTGTGCTGTGAGTCCACTTTCACCCCCAGCTCCTGCTTGTCATGGCCTGTCGCTGCTTGTTATGCCCTTATCTTGCTGATAAATCCCATATATTTGACAGGGCAATTCACGTGTCTGAAGTCCTGGTCTTGCCAGCTCTGGTGCCTGTCTTACAAATTGTGCAACATTCAGTGTTTCTTTTAAAGCTTCAGCAATTGGGGGTGAGCTATTGCATGAAAATCTCAACATTCATTGAAAAAATGCCTTGGCTGTCTGAGAAAAATCTGGAAAGAAAGAACCAAAAAGTGCCCAAAGACACAAACAAAAAAGCTGGTATTAAAAAAAATTCCCAACTTCTATTTAACTACTGTCATGGGCTTTTGAGCTTGATTCACTACTATGGAACACCTGAGGGTAACCATCATGAGAGCTCCTTCTGATCCAGATTCAGATTGTACTGTAAGATCAGTGAAACAGATCATGGACTGCATTATAATGATGATGACTCTGGACCACAGGGCTAGGAGGTCTACATGGGTCAGCAAGCCCAGAGCTGCACCTGTGTGGGCACCTGTATTATACAGCCTTTGGAGTCACTGCACATCCACTTCACACCAATGCTTTTGCCACCAGCCAGAAAATGTAAGACCTTTTGTTCAAATCCCAGTGGCCTCATTTAGCATAAAATGCTGTCCTTACCGAAATGGGCTGTGCTTCCCAAGAGCTGATGTAAAAATGCCGGTGACCAAGCAGCCAGGTCCTTACCTGCACCTCCACCCCACCTCTCTGCAGAGGAAAGGGGCACCTTTGAACTTGACAGTGTGCCTACCTCACTGCTATGAGTGATGCTGATAAGTGATGCCAATAAATAGGGAATATCTTCCTTTACTGGGCTGAATTATGATTGCACCCTCCCTAAATAGTGTCTCTGCCTGCAAAAGAGTCAACAGGTAGTACAGCAATTTGAGGTCGTTTCTGACATGAAGTATTTTAATTTGTTTTTGATGTGATTTCAGGCTCTAACTCCATTGTTCTAATTTACCCACAATTCCCCCCGAAATTTGTACTGCAGGGGAAAATAAAAGGAAAAGTCTCAGTAACTTAATCCAAGGCATATCATAGTGACTTGCCAGCATAAACCCATACTGACTTGTGGTTGAGGTCAGCGTTCATCCATACTGACCCAGAAGGTAAATATAGACCATGTTAAAAACCAGGAAAAATATTCTTCTCATGGGACAATAGATCTTTACGTTGGCTAGAAGTCTCAAGTCAATTCCTCTTATACCCTCAGAAGAGGAAAAACTGGAAAACAATAAAGAGAAACAAATGCATTTTTAAAGAAGGGAAAGATACTCTTTTTAGGGCAACATAGTAATTTTTCTGATTCAAAACCACTTGCCTCATTGATTTTTGATCCAAACCACATAAACTCTACATAAAAATACAGCCTGTCCCTATAGGGAATTTAAAAATATACACTCCTTAACTCTTTTCCTTTGTCAATATAGCATGTGTCAGTGTGGAAGAAAAAACCCAGAAATAAAAAAAAAATATGAGAGGATTATCTGCATTAGTCCAGGAGGTGCTGTGGGATCCCACAGCTGGGGATGAACCGTGGTCTCAGGCAGACGAGGGGGAAGTCAATGGGACCTTTGCCCCTGGTTTCAGTGAGGTTTTCATTTGCTCTGCTCCTGCCGAGGGCCATCATATGAAGCATGTTGCTAAAACTGTGCTAATATACAAATGTCTTCTAGCCTGTAAGCCACAGCATGTTAGGGAGACCAGAACCACTGAAGTTCTGGATGGGAAAGACGTGTCATGCTGTAACTAACGTTTTTGTCATACTGATCTCAGTCTTGTGCAGTTGGACTTCCCCTGTCAACCTAAGCTCAGGACACTTTGTGCAGGGCTTCACGCAAACCCAGCTGAGATCAGCAGCAGAATTCCTCATCCATAGCACTGGGCTTTAAATTTGGCCCACCAAAAATTTTGTGTCTCCTCATTTTAACTGATGTTGCTGTGTCACTGTGAATTCCTAAATAATTCCACCATCTCAACAGCAACATCTCGGTGTCTTCTAGTATTTGTCATCTTATCTTTTGCTTATTCCACTTGATTGCAATTTCTACCCTGACCTGGGGTCACTGGTGGTGGTCATCTCTGTCTCTTGTGTTGTTGGATGCAAAACTGAATGCACTCCTGGTGCAGATGGGCTAGATGAGCAATGGGAGTGTGGCAGTCTCCTCCCCTCACAAAGCTTCATTTTGGTACATGTAGCCAGGAATCTTTCAGGGTCTGGAGTGTTGTATTCTGTTAAAGCAGTCTTAGCAGAGGAAAAAAGAGCTCTTTGTGACTGAGCGATTACAAAATATTTCAAGGGTTTTTTTCTCTGTGGTCCTTGTGGGTTAGTGCAGGGGAGTCAATCCCTGTCCTGGAGGAGAAGGCAGATGGACTAGATGACCCCTGCAGGTCCTTTGGAGCCCTGTTTCATATGGATGCTAGAGTCTGTCAACCTTAGGGTCATCTTTAATCTCCAGCTTGCTTTTGTTTTCAATTTTCTTTACATTGTAAAAGTGCAGCACCCACCAGGCTGCTGACCTTGCTGTTTTGGGAGCACACCAAGCCATTTGTTTAGGCCATACAGTTATACCAGATGGCTTTTTTTTCAAATGTATTTATCACAATCATTTTGAGCGGACTGAAATTGCAAGTGTGTAACAGCTTCTTGGGAAGCATGATGATTTCTAATATTCTCATCCTTGATACTCCTGCGTTGAAATTTCTCTAAGTTTACTTCCAGAGAATTAAGTAATCATTATTGATAGATCTGTGCTGTAAGTGTTGTTCTCGTGCATAGTATAGGGGTTCTCCTACATCGTGACTGCATATAGAGGTGCACAGGTTATGCAGGTATTCCTCCTAAATTGGCTAAAGGAATTCATGTGCCCAGCTTCATTCCTACCTTTGAATTGCTAGAGGCTCAAAACATGCTACATCTCATAACTTTCCTGCATGTTACTAAAATACAAATCCAGAACGGGTTTTGGATTAAATGTTTTCCCTTGGGCACTCTTAAATCATGTTAAAAAACGAAGCTAGGGGGAGGATAACATTTTATAATCAACATTATTTATTTTCTTTTCCTTGCGATAAAACCTTGATCCAAAACTCATTAGAGACAATAAGAAAACATTCCTACTCTTTTGGTGAGTGAGTCCAACAAATCATGTCCAGAGGCCCTGTGAGGAATCGTACCTTTCTGCTGACTCACTTGGGCTTCTTCCTTACACTTTGGTGAGACGCCCGCAGATCCTTATCAGCTCCATCAAACCCTGCCGGGTGCTGCCGGCTGTATCTGGGCTGTCAATCAAGCTGGCGACTGTCGGGATGCATCCAGTGAAACGTTTATGCGGGAGCACACCTGGCGCTGAGTAGGTGTGTTTGTTCAAACAGTGCCGGGAAAGCTGGAAAGCTCATCTCCTGATCTGAAGCCAAACGCCTCCCAGCTCAACGTGCTGACGTGCCGCAGTGCTGAGATGTTTGCTTTCGGCTCACCTCCCGCCGCGGGCCAGCCATGCTGCGCCAAGGGATGTGGCTTGCCTTCAGAGGCTGCCGGCACGAAGAGGAGGTGTGCTTATGGCTCTTTTCCTTTGAGGCTGAGCTTCCTTGCCATTTGCAAACACAAGATTGCCTCCTCAAGAACAGAGAGGAGGAGAAATGTGGAGATTAGGGAGGAAGTGGTGACAAGAAGTGCTGGCCTGAATGTTTGTGCTGGCAACAACAGGAAGTTTCCAACCCTTTGCCTGCTCCTCCAACATGGCCTTGGTGAACTGGGGCAATGTCTTTGGATGAAAATGGGAGATGAGGGCAGTGGGAAGACCACTGCTCTCCTGATGACCTTTTCAGAACATTGTTTTGCCCTGGGGAAACCATTTGTAGTGACTAAGTCAACAAAATCTTCTGACTCTTGACACTTCTTTCAGGGGCTCTGTCCTACTCTGCTCCACCCCAAAGACTGCTCTGCTAAGGATGGAGTAGAGGAGCAGATCTTCCATGGGATACATCCCTAAGGAGTCATCGATGGAGCAGTAGTGATACAAGTGGAGTGCCTTATCTGTTGTGCAAAGGGCTTTTATCGGGCATTTTAGATCCCTCAGTTGGAGTGCAATATTACCAGGCACATGTCAGTGCAAGCATCTCTAGAGCAAAAAGATGGCTCAACAGCCCTCCAGGCTGGGCCAGATTTCAAAACTGCTCCAGACTCATTCTTGGATCATTTTGTGGTGTCCTATTGAGGTTGTGGGACTTCTGGTAGCCCAGAAGAGCTGGTGACCTGAACGGCTCAGGTCATTTGAGTTTATTCTTGAGCTTACAGATGACAGCTGCTTAAAGAAGGGGGCTGACAGCACATTGCTCAACCATAATAGAAGGTGTCTTTAGGAGCACACATCCCATTTTTAGGCTGAGCCTGTGTATGAACAATAAGAAATTATTGCCAAATGAGCTCTGGGTTCATCTGTTTGTAAGACATTAGGTCAGTGCAAACAATGCATTTAAGATTGCTTAAATTTTCATGGAACTGTTTACTTTGGGAGGGGAACCAACCAACAAACAACGGAAAGAATTCAAAGGAGGGAGACAGTTGGAGCTGTAAACTGTTCTTGGTCTGCTTGTGCAGGTGTAGGCACAGTTGAGAACAAAGTGTGTTAAATTTTCCTTAGGTATGGGGGAAAAGAAAAACTTGAAAGCAGTCGTTATTGTTAAACACTCTGTACAGAAATGGGGTTGGAGGTCCAGGAAAAGGTTTTCGGCTTGTTGTAAACTAGCTTATCAAGTTATGTGAAATCGGTGAAAATGGCCTGATTTTCAGAATTAAGTGTTGGTAGTGAACAAATCCTTGGAACAGCTCCATTGTAACTGCCTCCAGAAAATTAATAGGGAGCCTGAAGGAAAGATAGAACATTTCAATCCCCAGCTGGAGAAGTCTAAGTGTCAAATCCCAGGATTGACACTGCAAATGGCTTAGAAAACAGCAGTCACTCAGGTCAAGGAGAACAAATAGCGATGTCTGGAAATTGTCTCAGTGCCACTCATCTCGGTAGGAAATGCCACAAAAGTGATGATGAAACAGAGCAGATTGCAACTTCTCCCTGTGAGGTGGGATGCCCATGGGAACTGGCTTAGGCAACTTCACTAAAAACAACCAGACAACTTGTTTTATTATATAGAATAATATATTACCTTGAAATTAACCTGCACGTTCACACTGGCCAGGTGGCTTACTGTAAGACTGAGATGCCATGGAATTATAACGGGAGGAAAAAAATCCATCTATAAAAAACAGCATTCAACAGGGATAATTGATAGATTGTATCACAAAATGTCCAGCAGCTTTCTTGACAGCTTGTAGCTTTTCCTCAGCAGACACCATCGTGGTTTCATAGTTGACTGATCACTTGTCAGCACTATCACATCTAGTCCTCGCCAAGTTGCATGGCGTTTCCTGTTTACAAAAACAGGAAATTGCTGGAACAGAAAGGGCAGGTTACAACAACTCGTTTATTATTGTTGGGTTTTTCTCTACCCTCGCTAACTAACCTGAAACCAAAACAAATGTTGCTGAGAGCACCCTCCATATCTGTGCAACACAGAAAGGGATGTAGTTCACTGCCTCTCGTGCGGGCATTAGGCTATGCTGTCATTTATCTATGCAGAGGCATGTTTTTCTTGTAAAGGCAAATGCATCTCCTATATTATTTCCAATCAACATGCAACTCAACACAATCCATGTATTTCTTGTGTCTCTGTGTGAATAGTATCTGCAACTTCCCCCAAGTTATAACAGATTCATTAGGGCCACCTGATTTTGTAAAGGGGCATGGCATCATCATGAGCTCTTCATAAAACAGTTAAGAGGTCTGAATACATTTTCTTGCCAGCTGGACCTTTTGAAGTGCCACCCTGGTTGGGCAGATGGAGGCTGTTTGGCCTCTAACCTGCAAGGCTGTGGATGGTTTAAATTCAAGCGCAATGTCTGCAGAAAGAGCTGGGATTGTTTAAGGAGCTCAGTCTGAGCCTGCACATCCTGCTGTACTTGATCTCACAGGTTTGAGAGTCTTGTCCCAGCAGGTGTTGCAACCTGGGACTCAAAGCAGGGAGACAACAGAGCAATTTCAGTTGCCATTACTAGACTCGTCATTTAAATGTTGGTTGAGCCTAAGAAAGACAAAAATGAAGCTTTAGCATTAAAACAAAGGCAGTCAAACAGACAAACCTTGAACACCATGTCATTTTGCAGCAGGGTGGTGTGAGTTGCCCTTCTCCTTGTTCAGCTGTCCCAGTAAGAGGGCTGTCAAGCATTAGGCTTCCAGTGATACCAATAAAAACCCTCTATTGTAATTAGGCAGGGAAGGTGTTAAATACAGGGGATGTTTTCTGTAGTTTCTATCCTAGCAAGTCCTGCTGTTAAGTATGAAGGTGACAAGGGCACATCATCTCAGCCTGGGACAGGAGGTGTTAAAAGAGGACTGAACTTGTTGGGTAGATGCTGAGAAATTCCTCACGCCCACACCCCACCCCCCACCCCTCCACCCCCCCCCTACTCAGGGCTGGTCCTTGCCCATGGTGCTGCCATGAGCAGCAGTGGCCCCCTCCAGCAGCCCGCTGGCACCCATGGGCTGAGCTCCTGGCTCTCCCAGGCTGTCCGGAGAAACTGTCGTGAGAAAGAGCCTTTTCTCGGTGCTTTAAGGGTTTTCAACAAAAGAGCTTGAAAGGGAAAACCGACATGGGCTGCTTTCAAAGAGGGTTTGGCAGCGCTGTCTTCCCAGCCTTGCAGCCCATGCCACCCCACCAGCTTGAGATGTGGCCTCGGGCAAGGTCACCTCAGCTCTGAGGCGGTGGTGAGCTGTGAATATTTTCCATGAGATTAAAAAAGAAAAAGAAAAGAAAAAAGCCCTAATTCCAGAGACAGTTATCTCTTCTGGGAGGCTTTCCCACCCAGAAAGGGTCCTGCAGCCCCTGAGCCCAGAAGCATCTGGCATGCAGGGCTGGGGAGCCAGTGTGCTGGAAAAACTGGCAGTTTGTCACCTGGGATTTTCTCTGAGAAGTTTTGGACCTTGTGGACCTGGAACCACTTGGTCCTGGGTACTCTGTTCATAATCAAAAACCCTTTATGACTCAGCCATCCCCGTCGCAGGGTGCCCCATCCACTGTCCACACTCTGGGGCTCCCATTATTTCAAGGACTTTTTGTCTACGGTCCGGGACTCCCGTTATTTCCACGACTTCCTGGTGAATGCAATAGAGCTCAAACTGGCAATCAGAGAACACAAGGACAGCAGATACCCCCTCACCCCTTCCTTCCCTAGACCCTCTGGGACATTGCATAGGCTGTTTTGTGGAGGAGGGAGGTTTTCCTTGAGCATCAGACTGTGCTGCTGCTGGCAGAAGCATCAGTCATCTCCGTGTAGCTGTGCTGACACGCCGAAATGAGCCCCCCGAGCTCTGCCCTCCCCGCGGCCGGTGGGCAGGGGCAGGGCTGGCTGTCCTCCCCCGGCTGGCAGAGCCCCCTGCTTTCACCGCCAGCCTGTTAGCATTACAATGGGGGAAAACAGGGAAACGCAGTTCTTCTGGTGGGAAACTGGAAGGAAAACCCCGGCAAAGAGCTGGAGGAAATGAGGCCGTAATACACAAAGGCAATGGGAACCGGGGCATTTCTGTGGATTTGACCTTAAAACGGTGCAGAGGGTCACACTGATAAAGCAGGGCTTGGACGTCCAGACCTAACGGAGGGCTGGGCTCAATTCCTTCACCCTAGGACTGTGAGAGAAGGTCTACAGGCCAAGGTTGTCACTTGCTATTCCTTGCTTTTAGGAGCTCTCCCGTAATGATCCTACCCCACATCCATCCATTGGGACTTTTCTTGACACAGAGGCAGTAAGGCTGAGCAAATAGAGGCAGCCCTGCCTGTGAGACTACAGCAGTGGCAAAACCGTTGACAAGAAAATTGCATGCTTTAACAAGAGCCGGAGTGGTTTGTTTTATGCTGCTGAAGCAATCTCTCCTGACAGAGCATGTCAGCTATCTCCAGCTGATAGATGCTGACAATTAGCAGTGTTTGCAGAAGGGCAATATTCCCCAGGTCTTTATTTGTATAACCTTTATACATGGAGCAGGACCGCCGAGAGCCAAGATTACACTTCCTAGCTCAAGCCAACCCTTCCTCTCGCATATCATGCTAGCAAAGCACAAGAAGAAAATATATACATTATCCAAGAGACACATAGGAGCACGCAGCTTCTCCTGCTTTTTCAAGGAACAAGCACTGCTATGGCAGATTGCAGTGAAATCTTCTCCTCTGGCAGCACTGCTGTGAGTGCTACACACCTGTCAAGGTCTCACATGGTAAGGGTGAGCATGGGACTCTCTCAGTGTCAGCTGCCCAGACATTAGGCGTCATTCAGGATCCCGCCAACGAGACCTGGCCTATGAGACACCCATCCCAGAAAGGATACCCTTTAGCAGCTCAAATGGAGCCGGACACAGATGGATGGCCAACTTATCTGAGCCCTTAGCTCACTGTAGATGCCTACATGTAGACATCTAGAGGTGGATTTGTTGAATCTTGTGCTTGACAAATTATCTCCCTCCAAAGTCAACTGAGAAAGCAGTGTAGGTGCCTACAGAAGACAAAATGTCCACCCAGAGACTCTAATTTTTAGGGTTCTTATGTTAGGTGAGATGAATCCTGGGGTGACAGCTGGAGACTGTACCCTGTCTCCTGCTACCCTGTGCCCTGGCCTGTCACTTGTGTTCTTGGAGTGTAGGATGAAGGTCCCCATCATTTCTTTCCCTCCAGTGTGATGCAGCTGGTGAGGATGACCCTCATCAAGGACCTTACACACACAAGTCTGTGGGACTGGATGGGATCCACTCATCCACCCAAGGGTACTGATAGAGCTGGAAAAAGTGCTCTCCAAGCTGCTTTCAATCATTTATCAGCAGCCCTGGCTAATGGGGGGGGGGGGGAGGGGGGCGTGTCCCAGCTCATGTCAGCCAGCATGACGCCCATCTACAAGAAGGATGAGAAGGAGATCTGGGGAACTACCAGCCTGCCAGCCTGACCTTGGTGCCAGGGAAGGTTACGGAGCAGGTCAGCCTGAGTGCCATCGTGTGGCATGTGCAGGACAGCCAGGGGATCAGGCCCAGCCAGCATGGGTTCATGAAAGGCATGTCCTGCCTGATGAACCTGATCTCCTTCTACAACAAGGTGACCCACTTAGCGAGTGAGGGAGAGGCTGTGGATGTTGTCTACCTGGACCTTAGTAAAGCCTTTGACATCATTTGCCACAGCATCTCCTGGAGAAACTGGCTGCTCATGGCTTGGGTGGATGTTATTCTTCTCTGGGTAAAAATCTGGATGGATGGCCAAGCCCAAAGAGCGGTGGTGAATGGAGTTACACCCCACTGGTGACCGGTCACAGGGGGTGTTCCCTAGGTGCTCAGTGCTGGGGCCAGTCCTGTCTTATGTCTTTATGAATGATCTGGACAAGGGGGTCAAGTGCACCCTCAGCAAGTTTGCAAATGACACCAAGTTGAGTGGGAGTTGGATTTGGCAGTCCTGGGTTAATGGTTGGACTTGATGATCTTGAAAGTCTTTTCTAACCTAAACAATTCTATGATTCTATGATTCTATCTGGAGAAACAGGGTGGAGGGGAGATGGACAAGAGAGAAAGCATCTGAGAAGAAACACAAACTCCCGCTGCTGCAAGGGGACATGAACCCCACCTCCAGCAGGGTCTGCAACCCCTGCCCTGTCCCACTTACCTCTGCACAGGAATGCTTCATGCTAGGGACAGCAGTACCACAGGGACAGGATAATGTCAGAAAATGTGCTGCTACAAGAAATTCCTAAATATAAGACAGACATACAAGAAAGGCCTGAATATATTCGATCTGAGGGACATACTCCTTTTATTGCTGGTTTGAAACTTTCTGGGTCCAAAACTCTGGGATGTTACAGAGAAGGTCAGAGACACCTAATTTTCTTCTTTCTCCTCAAAAAGAAGCAAAATGTTGGCAAAGAACCTATGTACCAAGGACCACAAGAGATTTTTGAGGTCCCAGTGTGAGCTGATGGAGCATGAGGGTCAGAGATCATGAGAGAAATGCAGTTTTTATGGCCCTATGTGGAAGCTCTGTTGTTGACATTTGTTTGTATACTATGCAGTTTCCACACTATTGGATTATTTCACACTGACTATGCATTTCTACACCCTTCATGTCCTTCTCCCAACCAGTCCCGATGAGCCAAGAGACTATCTTATATTTGAGTGCTCCTGTGTGCTTGATGAGGCTGATGGGACCACCAAAATGTGACCGAAACACGGAGAGAAAATAATGAAATTAATCTGAAATTTCCTTAGAAGCCTTTGATTGGCAAAACAGCTTGTATTAAAAAGTGTGATTTCATATGGATTGAAAACCATATGAAATACTTTGTTTGGAGTTGTACTGGATCTAAGTTTAAAATGTTTCCATTTTAATGGAGTGAAGAGGAAGGAGGTAAAAGCCGGAGAAACAAGGAAGGAATCAAAATCAAAATGGAAATTTCCTGTATCAGCAGGAACTCTTTTTTTTCACTGAAATGAAAATATTTCATAACTGCGTTTTTTTAGACAAGTTAAACATAATTTGAACAAAATATGGTCAGGTTAAAGCAAAACTTAAATAACTGTTTCAAGAATCTGTTACATGAGATCCTCAGCATCCTGTACTGATATTAAGAGATGATCTGTGTAAGAACAGTATTAGGAGGCTCTGAAACACCCCACATCTTAGCAATGCACTCCTGCCCCCCCAAATCATCACAGACAATGAATTACCTGGAGTTAAATGAACTTAACTAAAAGAAAATGTATGTACCTAGAGCACAGGTAGAGCTGTTCTTAATTGTTTAGTTTTACTGACAAAATTCTAAGCAGGTTAGGGGTAATTTCAAAGGGCAGACAATCTACTTTTCCTTTAAGTTTGGAATTTGCCTAGCAAATTGTTTTTCTCCACTTTCTTCCTCAGCTCTTACCTTATCTTCACAGTTTTGAGAGCTTGCACTATCAGAAAAACTGATGTTGCACGGGTGTCCCTGTTAATAGTCATGGCTCTTTAGCTTTCCAATAGACTGATTTTTGTCTAGGGAAAAAACCTATGAGGGCCGTTCTTGTAGCTGCTGGAAGGTCAATGAATCTCGTTTGGGGGAAATGCTCTATGTGCTGCATAGATCCAGTTACAAGTTAGCATTGGTTTGTGGATTTCTAACATGGAATGTATAGCCTCCCATATAATGCAATAATCAAAATTGTATGTGCTTAGCACATCCCAAGGCAATCTCTTTACTCAGAAAATCTATACAAAGGGCTATTTTCCACCTGGGCACTGTATCTAGATTCCCTTTGGAAAATGGTTGCAAGATTTTGGCTCCAACTCTGGCTCAGTCCATATCTCACAGAAAGCCCGGCTTTGCTTTTGGAGCTGTGGAGAGGCTGAATGAGGCACGTCACATGAATTTGCCCGTGTGCACCTTGATGGGGCAATGGTGTGTACCATTGTGTGCACTGCCGGCAGATTACAGGCGTGTGGGAAGAAGAGGAGGTTATTGCCAGCCAAAATACAGGTGCATAGAGCTGCTGCTGCAGCCTGCGTATGACAGGCATCCAAGAAACAAAGGAAACACACCGTGGGCTGTAATTAGGCCCCAATGGCTGATACTTCTTCCCCTTTTCTGAAGGTTCTTATGTTTTATCAAATCATATTATCTGTGCAAGAGCAACTGTGCCCAGGGTCACTGGGTAGCAGGGCCAGGCCAAGCACAACAGAATGAGCTGGGCTGCTAATTCGAAGCAGATCACTGCAGCTCTGCAGCCGTGCTGGTGCACATGGCAGGACATCGCACTTCCAAACCCGACACAGGCTCCCCCAGCCAGCCAGAAAAAACTGGGTCCCAGTCATACCTCAGAATAAACTTCGGTAAGTTTAACAAATATTATATTTAAATGTATGTGGCTCTGTGTGTAAACCACTGTAACCAAACTGGAGCAAACCGGAGCTTGTGTTGCAAGCGCTGTGGAAATACCATCATTTGGCTCTTTTAATAACCCACTGTTTGTACTACCAAGCAACAAGGGCTCCAAATAAGAAGCCATAGCATACCTCACCTCCTCCTGACGCCTACTATCTAATGGAGACCAGATGCAAAAGGATTATCTTGCCTGCAGTGAGCCAAAAAGGTGATATACATCCAAAAGGGGACAACACGATGGTACAGGGACCTGCTAACTCAAGGGACCACCGCTTTTCTCCTTTGTCCTGGTTAGTTTAACCAGTCTATTTTCTGTGACCTGCATGAGAACAGGACGAGAAAAAAGCATTCTCAGGGTATCATTTAAAGTCCACAGAAGTCTATGGTGAGATATGTTTTGGGTCGGGATATTGTTGGGGTTTTTTTTATTTCTGTCAAAATCTTTTTGACTGGAAGTTCCCCAGTAATTCCCTGGGTTATATTTCATAGTGATTTTAATGTTTGTGCCCAGGTGTAGACATTATATTGAAAATTAAGAATAACAGCTGCTTATGTTCAATTACTGTTCAGGTTCCACAAGTTATTCCCCTTGATAAGAGGGAAACAGGGTATTTGGGTGGCAGAGAAGCAGTCTGTCTGGCATGTGCCAGAATATGCTATTCCCATCGAGGAAACCAAAGGAGGATAGTCCAGATGAAAATACTCGTCACTGGGAAGACATCGATTGGAAATATTTACTCAGAAAACAATTAATAAGAATGACTTGCACTCAGATTGGAGGATGTACTAAGTGGCCTCCTGAGGCAACAGAATAGAGAAAGACATCTTAAATGCTGAGAGAACACCAAGATCAGATGGGCTTGGAAGAAAATACTAAAATTTTCTTTGGAGGACAGTGTTAGATTTTAAAATTTTACAAATTGCAGGCAGAGACTGAAAAAGAAAGGGAACAATTCAGGAAGGACATGACATGCACTTAGGCATAGGTAATTGTTCAAACAAATAAAAGAGCAACTGATTAGGCAGCAAAGTATCTAGGGGCTGTAGTGAGGCACAGGCTGATCAGACTCAGAGGCGTCAGGCTGTCCTAAAGGCATGGAGGGTGTGGAGGTGTACATAAGCATGAAACATACATGAAGGAATTCTTCCATTCTGCTGAGCACTGGCAAAACCCCTCTTAGGGTACTGTGTTCAGTCCTGAGCCATCTTCAATGTGTAGAAGTTTTCTATAAAGGGAAAAGTTGTAGCCTGCTTTTTATTCCTGATGTCCATCATGTGTGGAGCAAGATGTTAACTTTTTCATGACCATTTTTCTTTGCTTTTCTGTGCTCTGCGTGAGCAGTGTATTTGTTTTTTATTCTCACACACATCTGGTTCAGAACGCAAATTTATTTAGAAGGTGGTTACATTTGTGTGTAGACTTTATATAAAATGATGTGCAAAGGCAGCTGTGTGAGATTATGAATGCGAGCACCATAAGGCTTTGAACAAGCAAGCACACTTATCACTGAAGTGCAGAGTACCTGGTTGCACATTCCTAGCAGCAAATATGAAATAAAACCCACTTTTGTTGCCGGATATGATGCAACTTCAGCAGTGAGCCAAAAAGGACAGACTTTCAGCTCTGCAATGCACACTTCCCAGGAGACCAAAGAAATGTGGTATTCATGTAGTGTAGCCTGATGTGTTGATCAATCTCCCCTTTTATGCACAAAGTGAACCCCCAGATCCTCCCCTTGCCTCTGTGTGCACCAGCAGGAGCCCCACTGCCATGAAGGTGGGAGGCAAGGGCGTACAGGAGGAGAAGAAAATCAGACACATACTATGGGGGTTTCCTAAGTACTGAGATGGTTTAAGTGTGAAAATCCTATTTTTTTCCAAGATATCCTATAAAAATGCAACTTTGGATCTATGGACAGAAATAAGGTGCACTTAGAAATTATTCCCAATGGATAATTGAATGCTTTCTTGCACTTACCACAGCATCCCCCTGACCACTCACATTGTCTTGCTAAGCTGAGTGGTGGGAGAAGCAAAACACTTAGAAGGAGATAAATGGGATATATTTGAGCACTGTATGCTAGATAAATTAGCGCACATCCACGCTGCCTTTCATCTCCATAGGAAGGAAGGGCGTTTCAGAGCACTGTGATCTTCCAGCCAGGGAGAGAGCAATCTGCAGTGCCAGAGGCAGCCAGTGCATTAGCCCCTTTGGCTATGAGTGCATTTAAAAAAAGCTGTCTCACAATTAGCAATTTGCTATTTCCTCACCATTGCCTGTAATCTGGGGATGTCATGGGCTGCTTCGAAGTGGGTTCACGCACTTCGTGTTGCTGCTCATGACACAGAGCTGAGGTTTCCAACTGGCAGCACGAGGGACCAGTTTTGTAAACATTACTTGAGCAGTGAATCTTTTCTTAATGGGAAAGATCCCTCTCAATGAAGGCAAAACTGATGCATAAAATAGAATCCCTTCCCCCGTCACCATGAACTTTTATTTCTCCAGACATCTGTCCACGTCTGAGAATCTGCATGCGGGTCTCACTCTTGCACAAAATGCCCTTCTAAGAGGATGTAAGTGCTCGAAGTTATGTGTGAGATACTGAGGGGTTTACATCTGCTCCCAAAGTAGATCTTATGAATTAGCATCAAGGCTGCAGAATTCGGGATTAATATAGTGAAAACCTCACATATGTAGCATCAAGAAGTCAGGACATTAATGACACAAGCTGATTTTACAAGATTTCCATCATTTTGAGGATCTCAAGAATCAAGTAATTTTAGTGCTATTTCTTCTGCCTTCGTGTCAGAACCAGAAGGCAAGTTTCTGACTAGTTTGCATAAACCCTGCCTTGAGGCATTTTAAGATGGACTCTCTGAAAGCTAAGCAGGGATTCACCCTGGTTTGATTCTTCTACAGCCAAGTCATGTGCTCAGATCCTCCAGCTGAGACATGGTGTTGGAACTTCAGAACTCAGGCTGAGGGTCTTTAAATTTAGTGGCATCAGAAAGCCCAGTTTGTGTGGAAACAGAAATTCAAACTCTAAAGGCAAATTTTGCTATTGCAGGAGGAAAATGTCCTGATGCAACAGGCAAGGCAAAGCGAAGCAAGACAAGAAAAGGAAGATTATTTTTATGCAACAAAATCTCTGAAAAAGTTTATTTGGGGAGCATCAAAGTGAATACTTCTCTGGAAGGTCAGGGTCTTGAGTTACATTTACTTTCCCCTCATAGACAGGGCTCAAACTAAAGAAAGGTTATTTAAGTAGATGCATTAGAAGTGCTTATCTCAATTTCACGGATGGATAACAGAATATCAACTAGTATTTATAAATGTCTCTCCATGGAAAATGTTGGGTGTTTTCCTGTAAAGGATATTCCTGTTAGAAAATCATTTGTGATCCAGTCCCAGTGAGATCTAGGCTTAATTGCATCTTGTTTAAGGGTGTAATGATAAACAGGTTATAGGAGAAGCAAACCAGGCCCCTATGGAATCTGCAATTTCATGCAGAAGGTTAAATGTATATTATTATTGTTATTATTTTTAAATAGCAATTAAGCCTTCCAAGTAAGTGGAGAAACATGCTATTAGCTTTTTTCATTAACCTCTGGGATACCCTTAAATTTTTTTTCATTTTTTTTTCCTGGTTCTAGCTAACAGCAACTCAAAGAATGAAAGCACAGTCTTGATTCACAGCATGTACTTCCCCAGCTTTCCCTTGAGTGCCTTGGCACCATCTCACAATTAGTACTGCTTGGTTAATTGGTGTATCACCACTTTAGACACTGAAGAACTTGAATTAGGCTTCATGAACTTGACTTCCAAGGACAAGGCTCTTAAAGGTGCAACGGCAGCAGAGGAACAGCATTGATCAACAGCTTGAGTAATTGAGGTACCCAAAATGCTGTGTGTGGGAACATCAGAGTGTTTTCTAACACCAGGGAAAGCAAGAGTTTGCAGACTTCGTGGGAGGGTGGCCCTTGCTTGAGACAAGGACAAAAAGGATGCACAATTACAGGTTAAAACTGTCAAAATATTTTTGTCTTCTTTTTGACCCCAGTAAGCCTGGAATTAGAAAACATATTTTTGATTGTTGTGGTGGGTTGACCCTGGCTGGATGCCAGGTGCCCACCAAGCTGCTGTATCAGTCCCCTTCTCAGAAGGATGGGGTGGGGGAAGAAATAAAATGGGAAAAAAACCTTGTGGGTGAAGACAAAGGCAGTTTAATGAAGCAATAGCAGAAGTCACACATGCAGAAGTGAAGGAAAACAGAAGATGTTATTCTCTGCTGCTCATCAAGAGGTGATGCTCAGCCACTTCCCGGGGAGCAGGGCTTCAGTGCCTGTAGCGATGGCTCTGGAAGGCAAACATCCCAAACAACAAATACCCGCCCCCAGCCCTCCGCATCCTCCCCCCCCCCCCCCCCCCCCCCCCACTTCCTTTTAGCTTTCATATCTGAGCAGACATCGTATGGTATGGAATATCTCAGTGGTCACTTTGGGCCAGCTGTCCCAGCTGTGTCCCCTCCCAGGATGTTGCCCACCCCCAGCCTGCTGGTAGTGGTGGTGGTGGGAGGTTGGAGGGGCAGCCTTGATGCTGTGCGAACGCTGCTCAGAGGGAGCCAAACCAAACCCTGGTGTGTTATCCCCACCTCTCTGGCCACTGATACAAAGCACAGCTATGGGGGCTGCTGTGGGGCCCAGCCGGACACAATACACTTGTGAACATACATTTATATATTCTGTACAGCTAAGAGATGGCTGGAATAAGACTCTTATCTGCTGCCTACTCCTGGCTGACCTAATAACCAGAGATGGAAAATAGCCCTACACTGACTACTACTTAAGGGAATACTGAGATGAAGCAATTTGTTTTACCTAAAGAAGAAAAATCTCCTGTTTAAAACAAGTAATCTCATGTATCATGCCTGAGAAAATAGGACCAAATGTCCAGGATACCTGTCGGCTCTTCTGTCTCCATTACTAGTGATGGGCAAATTTGCTTAGGACAAAACAGAAGTGTCTCTTTGCTTCTCCCATCAGTGTCCACAATCTGAGGCTACAGGGTTCACCACTTCAGTAAAGAATTAATGTTATTCCTAATATTAAGCACTTAACTTGCTTTTATTCATGAGAAAAAAATCAGGGTTTCTTATTTGAAAATTTGCTATTGGCCTAATGACCGAGCTGAAAGACTTTGAATCTTTAAATTTTTTTTGTTGTTACCATACGATTCTCCTGTCTCTGCTGCTGTGCCCTGTGCTGGCTGGGACCTTAACCCCTGAATCATCCCCGGGAAGTGGCTGCTCTGAGCAGTCCAGTGAAAAGTGTGAAGCTCTTTGGTGGTTGCTGTGGTTTCTTCTCTCTGTTTTGCAGGGCTCAGCTCTTTCCTGGTGTTCAGTAAATGACAAATACATCTTTTTAGTGTGGTTTTGTAGGGAAGTTTGAATTGTGTCTGCTGATACCTGCTCAGTTTAGGCTTTCCAGTAACAAGTTTATTTCCACCAGATTTGACAGAGGGAGGGATTCTCAAAGATAATTACTTTTCTACAGGCTTAATAAAAATCAGCATGTGGGAAGGAAAGAGAAACCCAAATTCATGTCTTCAATTGTGGGAAAACACAGAAGATTCAGTCTTTGCAGCTTTATTTGACAGAATCCAGCTAACGAAGCGGCTGATGTCTACACCTGGCCATGCTGCACGTGGGTAGCTCCAGCTCTGCTGTAACATGACCTGCCTTTTAGCCTTGGGCATATTTCAGGGGATGTGGGACAGAGCTGGGGTGAGTGCATGTGATGCAAGGGGACACAGAACAGTTTCTGTGAAATGTGATTTTGCCAGAAATCAGATCAGGATGCAGCTTAGTGTGAAAAGAAAAATGGAATTAAATGTTTGTTCTATTGGAGCAAACAGCAAGATTCTTAATGTTGAATTTTTTCCACATTTTGTAAAAATTAGTCAAAAGAAGTCATTTATAAGATTGTAAATTTTTGGATGCAACTCTTGCCATAGAAAACACCCCAGTCACGTGGTGGGTCACCGAAAATGGTCCCTCTTTGGGAACTGCTGCTTGTGAATGCAAAGTTCTGGGTTTTGCTTGTCTTCCTGAGACTCCATTGCCAGCACAGATCTAAGCATTGGTCCTCCTAATCTCCTTATTTTTCCTCAGATGGATGAAGAAGTCAATTCTCAGTTGGGACCTGAAGGTGGGATGGGTTCCCCCAGCACTCGCTGCTGGGTGTTGGGTGGGACGCAGGTCCAGGCAGGTCCTGTGCTGCCCAAAGACATCAACAGGGGAAACACCCACCTGCCTTGGATACTCATCCTAGAGTTCCTGATTCTGGCTCCGGAGGAACCTGTCCCTCCCTGGGACTGCAATTGAAACCTGATGTTGGGCTGAATTCCTCACTTTTAGACAGTTGCAAGGAGGGGCGGCCTCTTGGCTCAGGGGCATGCTGGAAAGCTTCATTCACGTATAAAATGCTTGAGGAATCTCCACAGGTAGGGTTTTATGGTGGAAAGTAGAGAGTAACAACCTTCACCTGATTGTTTTTGAGGTTCACCATCAGTATTTACAAAGCAGTAAAGGTCAGTACTGTTCTGCATTATGCAGAGGCAAAGAGCAAACTCACTTAGTTTTGGAAATGTGAGACATACTGAGATGTTTAAAAAGAAGTTTGTAAACGAGCTTACCCTTTTCTAGCATTTAGAAACAACCATCAGATATTAGCTGTCCCTCCAACTTCTAATGCCTATGACAAAATACTTGAAGGCATTTCTGGAGTGCCCAGAACTATTTCAGCGAAAGTGGTAATTACAGAAACGATACTGCTTCCAGCCAGCAATTTACCACAAGATGAGAGCACCAGACAGGCCCTGGCCACAAGTAACAGAAATTTGAAAGAAAATAAAGGGTTTATTTAAAAAAGAGAAAGATCATAACTTTGTAATAACATTATTATTCAAAGAAAAATACTTCCTTATGGATTTAAAAACCACTTCAGGCTTCAGGTTTTTTTTCCATGCCCCAATTGCAATTAATTCCAAACCATGAAACAGATCATACAATCACATTAACTGGATGCGAGTGTTGTTGGTTCCACAAAGGCTGTCATTTTGCCCTGGTCTACTAACTGGTTTTCAGGATTAAACCCTGCAGACTTTGAAGGTGTACGAGAGAAAACTGGCTAAAATGCCACCTCCTGGCTTTTCTTCTCGCTGGAAAAAAAACTTGCTTGGGTGACACATTACTACTTGTTATTCATTGTTTCAAGTGAGAAGAAATTTAGGTCCATTTCTTTTCTTTTGGTTCCTCTCAAATAATTTATGCATTTTTTTCAAATTTAAAAAGCGTTGAAGAGTTGACTGGTTTTGTGGGTACTATTTTTGACTGTTATGATATGTGTGCAAAATGCTTTTGTTTTTGTATGTGTAGTGAAAAGCCACCATCATGCTGAAAGCTGTCGCAGAGTCTTTCTCTGCAGCAGCGAACTTGTCCTTTTTGTCCATAAGAGAGAAATGACACCCTTGTTCCAAACAAACTGAGTTTAAAGGTACCCAAACCATTTAATGGCCAGTATTTTTAGTTTTCCACTGCAGAGAAGTTGCCTGTTTTTAAGAAAGGCTGAGCAATGAGAGATAGGCCTATGGATTAATGACTGATAAAGAGCATTTCTTGGTGTTATGACCTAGGAAAAGAGCAAAGAAACTAAGAACCAAGACCCAGCTGGTATTTAGCCCTAAAGGAAATGTCATCATGGAGATTAGTATTCTTATTTAATTTTGTTAAGAAAATACAAGATAATTGCCATTTTTCCTACTGTGCGTGCTGCCTATCATACTCATGCTATTGCTCTTGCAAGAGTTTATTTACATAGGGAGCTAAAACACAGCTGAGGAGGAGGCAGGGCAGAGGGACTCTGTTACCGCGCTTGCTGTAGGGAGCCAGCATGGATTTGTCCCATCATTAGAGGTCTGAAAGGCCTCACAAGGCATCCTTGCAAAAAGCATCATGCAAAAGTTACATAACAAAATATCTGCTTTCCTGACTGGCTTTATCTGACATTTCAGAACACACTGTGAACTCCACAGATGATGAGAAAAGAAGATTCAGTATGAATAATTTTAAATGTAGGCACTAATTCAGCCACACTTAAGGGCAGTCTTGATTTTCCAGCCATTTCAGATAAATTTGCATGTGCTCTACCCTTGGAACAAGACTTTGGCTTGTTATTGTAGAGGGTTTTGTCAGTAAGGCATCAGGGCTGATACAGCCTTTGTTAGACTGTTCTGCTTTGACATAGCTCATGCATCTAAAAGTTTACAGCAAAATAAATTGTGAAAATTTGGGTTATATTTTTTTAAGGCAGCACAGATTGTGCAGCTCTGCTCAGTTACACTTTTAAGTTGGGGTATTTTTTTCAACAAAATTATATTTGGTGTAATGGCTAGTAGAGGTTCTCTGAGTTTCTATTCCCACCCTGCAGTATGATAAAGGAGCAAATGAAGAAATGCTGAAGAACAACTCTTCAGAGGAGATCAGAGACCCATCTTACATGATAAAAATCTTTAGCTGTGGAAATGTCTGTTGGCCTGAGGAAACAAGTCTGAAACTGGTGCATCTTGCAAACGCATACAGATGAAGTGACACGTTCATTTTATGGCATATAGTTGTTTGTGGGAGAAAAATTCTGAATTAACTCCCAGGTTTTCCTGCCAGTGTATAAAAGTGTGTCTCAGCATGGGCTTGGTCCCAGCTGCTCCCAAAATATTCTGAATGTAGGGGAGAGGTGGGCCAAAAGCAGCTTTACATGAATCCTGTGTCTCCCTAGTCCCTGGTTGGATCAACTTGGTTTCTGGCATGAGTCTGAGCTCAGTCTAGGAACAGTAAAATAAACTCATTACATGTAACACACAAGGAAGCTTCTTCATGTCTAGCACTGAGACAGGAAAGATGCCCCAGGCAACCTCCTTCCTGAAGAAGAATACTAACAGTGTAATAAAAATGGCCTTTGTCATGATGAACTTTGAGACTGCTGGATGAAGAGCTGCTTGTTGAGTGGTTGGGGTGGAAACAAAAAGGAGAAAAGGGAATGGGAATGGGCCATATTTTTTCATATCGCTTCCCAAATACTGCTCAGTCACTCCAACACCACTTCAGGGTGAAGGGCCGGATCAGAGGCTGGAACACCACAGTAACCTCTCAGATAGCTCTGGAGTGTAGTTTGCTATGTTTACCCTAACATTACTCAAACCCCTAATATTAGTCAATCTCTTAAAAACTTAAGACAGCCGTCTCTCTCTTTTTTTTTTTTTTTTTTTTTTTTTTCACTTTTTGGCTAGAACAGATTTTTCTATTAGGTCACTTAGACTATTTTCCATGTTAACTGGCAGATCAAAATTGCCAAAACACTGAGGGAGGACACATACATTAAACTCAATTGTCTGAGAACAACAAGACTTATGAGGCTCTGAAATCTCTCAGCTTCCCCGACTGTGGCACTGACATCCTTGATGGAGAGGGGTGTGATTGTCAAGGATGTAATGGTCAGAGTACTGCCATGTGTAATTGCTTGGCCATGTATGTTCAGCAAGGCCAGTGTTCCAGATTTTTCCATCCATGCTCTGCTTTCTCTGATAAGAACCAGGAGAAAAAATGTGTGTCGTTTAAAGCTGTTTTTTTTCTGATGCAGAATATAAGAAGAAATAAACTTCTAGTTTTAATTTCCACTTCTTTGTTGCTAATAAGAAGCCTGTTCCAGGTACAGGTTAGAAGGAGGAGGGACTGAGTGAGTTTACAATAGCTAAGCATGACAAGTGGGTTCTTTTCTGATAAAAGATATTTAGTACAGTGTCACAGAGCTGTGTGTACCAAAAGGTTCACTGACCTTTGCAAGGGAGGAAGGCAACCTTAATTTGTGGTATAGTTAGGGCCCCTATTATCAGCCTGTTTAATACATGTAAATGTATGGTTTGGGAGATTGATTTTGCTCCCAGAGTAGAAATCAGGCTGCAGAGGGACATAGGCACCATTCTAAGCCTGATATATTTCTCCAGAGGGAAGGAATTACATCCCTCACCTATAACCCATGCTCTCCAGACAGGGATCCTTAGTTACCTACTGGAAATAATGCTGGCAGGAATGCACCCTAAACATCACTCTTTTGTAGTGTTTATACACCTGAGTCCAGGATCCCAGGAAGTTTCTATGTCTTCTGGGATTCATAGCTTGAGCCCCACCCCGAAAGGGACTTTTGTGTCCTTCCTTTAAAGAACTAAGGAGGGACTTGCCTTTTCTTTCAGGCCATCACTGTGTCAGGGTGACCTGCACTTCACCAGTGCCCAAGCCTTAGAGCCCTCCTTATGGTGTCCCAAGTTTACTCCATAGCCCCAAGGCTGTAGCTTTTTCTGGAGAGAGAAGAGCTGAAGGTTTCTCACTTGGCAAATTGTTGGCAGAAGAAAAAGATTTATGAGACCAGAGAGAACATGGATGAACTTGACTGTGACTGATGGGTAAGCGCTCCACAACTTGCCTGATGTTGTGTTCAAGTATTTTACACTACACTCTGCAAAACACAGAAACAGTCTTTTGAGCAATGTCAGCATCACAGTCTTGCTCTCCCACATAGAGCCCTTAGGTTATAATGTCATGTTTACTCATTCCCACATGTTCACAGAAATCTTTTTGTTTTGTACGTAATGGGAGAACTCCTACTGGATAAAAGGACTCTGCTTCTCATTCAAGTTGGCTTGTGGGGCACTATTCAGAGGAGGATGGAATTTGGATTTAATCTTTCTGGGGCAAGGACAAGAACTGAACCTTGGTTTCCACATTCTGAGTGACCTGCCACCATCCAGGTGTTGGAAGGGTGAGTTGGGCCTGGTCAAGGATTTTATGGGTACGCATATTTGCATGCAGGGGACAGAGGCACAATTAGCAGGACATACCTCTCTGCTGTATCTGCCAGACTTACTTAGATGTCTTGAATGCCCTAGGACATCTTGCACAGATCCAGACTGTTTAGGCAGATGAATCAGACTTTAGCTCTCCATCAAATATTATGGGAACTTAGACATACATGGGGTCTCCTCGGTAGTAAGTACATGCCTAATGTTAGAGTGAGTGAATGTCAGACTGGCGAATTGGTGGCACTGTACCAAGCTAAGGTACAGTGTAGGGTGCTTCCTAGGTACACACCAACCCAGGAATCATGCTACTGGGTTCCGTCTTTCCACACAAAGCAGTTGCTGCTGGTTTCATCCGTTCCCGAAGGAAGACTTGCTCATCTGTGCTGCTCTCCTGTCAGCCCCCTCAATTTGTGATACAGTCTTTTGTCACAACTGCACCAAACCTTGCATTCTGAAGGATTTCTAGTGATCCCTACTTTCTGTGCTGTGCCCCAACCTACCCATTTCCTTTCTCAGTCACGGAGAGGATGCTTTCCTGTGGTTCCCCAGCAGAGGCAGGAAATCACTTATCATCCAGACTTTAATTCCTGGAGTGTGTACAGCCTAATTCCCAGTCCAGACCATGTCAAGTGCCCTTGCCAGGGAGCAGGTGAATGGAGAATCCTTTTCTGCATCCCCTGGGCCATTGACCACCCCCATGGTCTCAGCCTTGCTGTACCCAGGCAGCAGGAGTGACTTTACAGTGAACCCAGAGCCAGCAGCTTTTACTCCAGATAGCAAGGGCTGAATGCAGTTCTCCCAGTTTCTGTGTTCAACTGAGTAACATAAAAGACATGCCATTATTTTTTTCCCCTCCTCCTGATTGTGCTTTTATTAGGCACAACGTCCAGTTTTCTTTTGAGTATTTCACATATCTGGGCACACACACATTTTGCTGTATTAGTTCCGTGTAAAGCAGGTGTTGGTGGCTCATGGTTTCTGGCTTGGTATCTTCATCACTCTGCAGATGTATTGATTTTGTCTCTCTCCTCAATAGCTCTACACGAATGAGGCTTAACATGCCAGTGAAGTGGATGATAACACGGGGCTGACACAATATCAAATTACCCTTTTCAAAGCTGTAACATATGTCCAATACCCGAGTTCATGTAAGCTCTAAAACATGATACTCTGCTAAGACATGCCCAAGATACGAAGGGGAACTCCTGTGTTTGGATTAAGCACGAGTTTGAAGGTTTCTTCCTCTTTTCTCCCACTGCTGCTACCACTGACAAAGAAATCTGAGTGACACCTACGCCTAGTAATGAGTGCAAATGGAAAATTATTCCAAGTTATTTGCTCATGTGGGGCTGTTGAAGATTGTGGAGTAAATCTTGCCTGACTGTAAAGGGGTTTAAGTCTGAATTAATGTCCAGAAATATTTTTCATAGTCAAAAGAGATAAAGAATTGCTTACAAGGTGTGATTCATATTATCCTGAAAGAAATGTTCAACAGAGGTCAGATGAACTACACCCTAAAAACACCTCTCTGTCCACTGACTAGACAGACACCTTGTAAAGGGCTAGCACAGATGTTGGCATCTACCACAGAGACACATAAAGTTAGTGAGATGGGGGATTCATCATTCAACTTGGTAGTCTCAGTGGCTGCATATGAAGTGTCTGCTGCTAGGGAACATCTTTGGGAACAACCAACCAAGTTATGTTTTCAGTTTTCCTGATGTGGAGCACTCTTGAGTCAGGGAAGAGATTACACTACAGACTCAATGTCCTCAGTCCTCATTTCCATCTCAAAAAGCTGCATCAACCCAAAGAGAGAAGATGGAGGTCTGGTACTTGGCTGAGGCTCCTGACTGCTGCAAAAATAACAAATGCCGTTTGCAGAAAACTCTACAGTACACTAGCAGAGACTCTCTCCATCTCTAAGGTTTTCAAAGTGTTATGCCAGAGAAACAGCTATCACGCTGCTTAAAGAAAGAGGAAAACAGATCATGTTAAGGTATTTATCTGTCATCTGTTGAAACTACTCACAAATGCCAAGGAAAGGTGGATAGTTGGATCATTCACAACACAGATTAAGGAAAATCCATGCCATGGAGAGCAGAAAACCAATATAAATATTTATAGAGGATGGGCCCTACCTTCAGACATGGATTGGGAAGGGGAAGGAGACAGTGATGCTGAAAAATAATCCAACCTCCACATGTCATCAGGAAGTGTTACTTATCCATCCCAGCCTGGAACAGAAACTCATCCAGCTCTGGTGGTTTCTCTTTCAAAACCTTCCTGAATCATTGGAGCAGGTGCGGGGCAGGGGGGGGGGGGGGGGGGGGGAGGGGGGGGGGAGGGGAAACAACCAAACATCCCCAAGTGATTTGATGCTTGCAGGAAATGCTGTGCAGTGAGCCCCTCAGTGAACTCCCAATTCCTTATTTCATTTTATCAGAAAAGTTGAAAGAGGACTTCATTGTAGTAATTCATTGTTTTTCTTCAAGAAGAATGTGCTGTCTATCCAGGGCAGGAAGCTAGAACAAGGCAATTGCAAACTGGAAATAAGGCACATTTTAACTGTGAGGTTGATTAACTGTTGCAATGAACCATGGAAAGATTGATAGATTCCTTCATTTCTCAATGTCTTCAATTAGAACTAGATTACTTTTTCAGAAAGAGTTGTTTTAGCCAAACAAAACTTGTTGGAAAATTTAAAAGCTGCATAGTACAGGAGTTGCTGAGGACTTTTCCACAGGGATGAAGGATTTATATAATTACTGTGTAGTTTGTTATTTCTGTTTGCTTTCTTGGAAGAGCTCAAATACAAGAGAGATGCTTGAGATAAGTGCAGAAACAAACAGGCCAAGCCTTGGCTATATCCTAAAGATAAATGTCAGCTGAAGGTAATGTGGCTAAATCAGATATAGAGTTTATCTTAAAGAACCTACATTATGAATCTGTTCTGGAGAATGTTTTATGTAGACACCCTTATTGATTTTATTTGATTTTATTAAAAGAAAAAAAAAAGGAACTTCAGAGTTGCCATAACCAATAACTAATGAATTTGTCTCCTTTCTCTCTGATTTATAAGTTCCCTTAATCATAAACATTCCTGCAGTTTTGCTAGCTGACCCAAATCAAAAGGACAAAGTCAAAGATCGTTGTTGCACATTTTAAAATGCAAGACTGTCTCCTTCTCAATAAAACATGATGGATTCATGGTCCAGCACAACATTCACAATCATAAAGCCGGGTGATAGAGGTTAACCACCACATTGCAAATACCAGGAATTTGATTCATAAATCGGAGAATAAAAAATACTTAAAGAAAAACTGGAGGTTTCGATTTTGCAAACTATTGACCTGCCTCAAAGCTGGACCTGCCTGTTTGCTGCTTGTGAAGTGCCTGATTCCAAAATGAAACAAAGACTAAATGAGCAGGACTGTATGAGGATGCCATACTCTAGAAGTCAAACCCAGTTCCCTTCTATTTGTTTCTCTAGACATTGCTGCATACATCAAAGCAGACAGTTCTCTTGATCTATTTAGCAGTAGGTTTACATAGTGCTTCAGGGATCTCGAAGACTCACAGTTGTGGCCAAAAAAAAAAAAGAAAAAGGCACTCAAGAATGTAAAAGAAATGTTCTCTGTGTGCTCGTTTTTTATTAAACTATTTATTCTAACTTGATACTTGTCATGATGAGGTGGAAAATCCCCCTCTCAACTTTTTGAGAAGCTGGGGGAATCTAAAGCCAAATGATGTGCTGTTAAGTGCAGTTGTCATCTCACTAGTATTTCAGCATCCATGCTCTCTGCTGTAGGAATTTCCTCTGGATTGCAATATTTGTTTTTCTTCTCACACACTTCTTTCTGTAGAATAAGCCAGTGTGGAGCCAAGCTACCCTGGAAGCAAATGGCAGAAGACCCCCTGGCTGCAGAAGGTAACCTGTAAAGAACTGTGCTAGAGCTATTTCCACTTTTGTTCTCTTACTCTCCTTCTGCAGCACAGAATAACACAATTTACCCTAATTATATTTTTATCCTTCCTCCTTTTCAAGAGATCTGTTCTTTATGCTTCCCTAGTACTTTCCCAAAGAAACTGTTTATGACTAGTCCCTGCCATCTGCAGAGTCCTGAGGGGTGGACTGGGGCCATTAACTTAATTTTGGATGAGTGCGTGTGCAAGGTAAACGTGCTTGAAAAAGCAACGTGGATACAAGGATCATGTTCATGCACACACTGCAATTTCCCGTAGCTTAGAGGATTCTTTTTATTAAAATAAGAACTTAATTAATACACATGGGCATTTGAGGATCAGACTCTACATACCATTCATATGGACTGGATTTAAAGATCCTGAAATTAATTAAAAGTACTGGTAAAGGAATCTGTTTCTGGTGGGAATAATACACTAATAACTTTCTTAGGGTATGCAAAAAGTTATGGCTGGCCTGTCGTACATATGTATGATAAGTAAGATATCTATCTCATATATATATATATATATATATATATATATAAATAAATACGAAGGGATGGCTAATGCGTTGTGAAGAGTTTGATCCCATCTAACCTGACTCCCTGGTGCTGGGTTTGTCAGTCCATTACAGTGATAAACCGAGCCCCGAGAAAAGGAAGGGGCACTCCAGGTTCACTTTACCTATAAGGAGGGTGGCAAGATTTCCACTGGTTGAAACCAGCTCTGATCTGTCACTCTTCCATCCTAGGATGAACCCATCTTATCTTGTTTGTCCCAAGGAGCAAAGCAGCATTGGAGCTGTATAATAATTGGATAAGTGGCTGCATGGAAAACTGAGCTGCTGTGGGGATAAGTCATGGACTCAAGGGCAAACCTTTGGTAAACACAAAACCACAAGCACTGGATGTTTTCGTCCTCAGTGTCATTTGAGGGCTGCCTGGAAGTTCATTTCAAGACCAGATTTGCTGTCCTGAGAGACAGTGGACCTCGAGGCCACAAGCTATGCAAGTAGGTGGGTGGAGGTTGAGTTGTTTCAGAGGAGATGCCTGAAGAAGCTTAAAGGTTTGTCTGCTGTTGCCCAGCTTTGATGCCTCTGAAACCATTTGAATACAGAAGGAAGATGAGCCGGTAGCATTCACCACAGGCAGTGTAGAACTTGCCAGTGACTCTTTTGTCCAGATAGAAGAGCCAAACTGTTAGGATGAAGAAAGGAGGAAGGTTTTCTGTAGCCCAGCTCCTGCAGGCAGGTATAAGGCACTGTGGGACATTGGTAGCTCTGTGGCTGAGGGGACATCTCATGGTGGGAATCACTCTGTGTGTATTCACATCTCAGACTCTTTTGTTGCAAACTCATCTCAACAGGTTGAGTCATTCCAAAGTCCCCAGAACTGATCCAGACTGTTCCCAGCAAAATGCAGCTTTGGACCAGCCTACTTAATAAAACAGTGGAAAAGGCAGATGGAAGTTTTGTGAGGCAGGTCCCATACAGCCCTTACCTTTCACTTTCTGGGTTACAAAGCAACATGTTCATGAGCCAGGTACTGCAGCCAGTGCTCATTGGTGACTTGGAGACAAGTGATGGTGTCACCCCCCCCAGGATCTCTGGTGGGACATCTGGGTTGACAAACTAAATATCCCATGGAAAACAGATGAAATAGATCTTCTTAATAAGGACCCCAGTCTAGCTTCCAACATGTCATGATGTTCTCCATGAACATAAAAGGAAGAAAATGAATAAACTGAATATCCAACATGATGCCTTTACAGGCTACAAATTAATTTTGTTTTAAGTACGTCTTTGGAGTTGTGTAGATCTTCCTTCGTTGGATATTTTAATCTGTCTTGCCATAAACAAAGTGAAAAGTACTGACTCTCCTAAAAAAATAGAATGCAAATTCACTGACCTCTTTTTGTCAGACGAAAGAAAAGTGTGTGTATGTGTTTGTGTGGAAACTCATCACTGTTGTGCTTGGCTTACGACTAAAGAAAATCTTTTTTTCAACTGTTAAATGAGTTTTGGTAGTGCCCATGACGGCTGGCACTTTACACAAGTGCGTGCAGCCCTCTCCTGTTTCAAATTTGCCAAATTTTGGGTATGCTTAACAGATTTTTTTTCTTTCTCTCAAATATTTTGCTTCCTCTGGGCTTAGGAAAAATAATTAAAAAAGAGGAATTCTCTCTGTCATTCATTCTTCTCAAGGGCATACTATGTTTTTGACTCTCTCTTAAGTAAGTGTGCTGATTTTTTGGAAAGATTTCCCTTATTCTTCTTGTAAGTAGAATGTCTGGTAGCCAAAACAAACACAGAAAGAAGCCAAGGAAAGAATAAGACATATCTACTTGTATGAATGGTCCAACAAGGGAAATCTCCAAAAACTACTGTAAGTGCTATAAGATTTCAGATGGCATACTCATCCAAAATGAATGGTTAACAAAACATTCAGTTCTTAAACACCAATAGAATAAAAAGAACAGCTTCCAACAGTAAAAAAATAATCCTTCTTTTCGTGTGGTAGGACTGTTGTGTGGTTAAGGCATTGGCCTTGGAGTCAGAAGACTGAGATTTAATGCTTCTCTCTCTGGAGTGACCCTATGCAAGTCACTTAATCCTGTTGTATCATTGTTCTTTATCAGAGAATGGTCCTGGTGTTTCTTTCTTATCTATTTAGTTCCCTTAGGTTACCACTTTCTTGGACCATGAGCTTTCTGCTGTCATGTCTGTATGGTCTCTTAAACAAGAGGCCTTGATCTTGTTTTGAACTTTCAAATAGAGTGGAATTTTTTTTTCAATTGGTTAAAGTGTTTATAATAGATAATAATCTTTGCTGAAAGTATTTGCATTTAGCCCCAAAATTACACTTTTTGTAAAAAATCAGGATGTTGGGAGACATCTTCCATAGTGTAAAAGCATCTTGAAATTGCAGGATTTAGCTAAACTCATGCTGCTCTCACATGCAGTCTTTCACAGGAAAGGACCTGGATTGCCATAATGTTCTATATTTCTTTTACAAATTGTGATTTATTATATGCTAGCCTTTTGGAAAGGTAGTTAATATAAATATTCAGTATTAGGTATCTAGTCACTACGTATCTAGGGAATACCTGCTCTCTCTGCGGATGAAATCCATAAAAATGACCTTTGTTTTGCTCTTCTTGATGTCATTGCTATTTACAGGAAAAAAAAAAAAGAAACAACAAAACCAACACGATGTGTATTGCTATTTTCGCATGCAAGGGACAAACAAAGGCCTAAGTAAATCCTATTGCACATCAACCATTCGGTTTGAATAAACAATCAGTTGACCAATCTATTGAGCACACACACATGAAACAAGGACTACGCACTGTTACATGACAATGTTTATGAATGCAAGCAAAGTCTGAATAAACTTGATCCATCCATAAAAGACTCAAAATGAATCCTTTCAAGAGGACGATGTGAGTAGGGTTTTCCAACACACCCCAGGCTGAGCGGTGAGTTGGTGGGGGAATGGTGTGTGCTGACATTTTCCTTTAACAGTTCACCAGCTGGCTGAAACCAGACACAGAGAATATTAACCTCCAGAGAGCCGGTTTGCGAAAGTTAGCTGGGATGGAGCTGCCTTTTCATAATTACAGCCACCAGCCCTGCTGCCCTGGCTCTATTGCACCTGAGCTGTCAGTCCAATGCTTGGGAAAATCCACTGGGCAGTGCAGATTTTGTAAATTACTTTGTGAAACAGCTGAAATGCTGTTTTGCCATTGACATGTTTCTTATTTAAATATATTATACTTCCATTCACAAGCCTTGGATGCTGTTCTAGTAGGTCTTGAACAAGTGGCTGCTAAGATGAAGATCTGAAATGTAAATATGCTTCCTAGACAGGGTGGTTGGAGAGTAGAGGAATTACCCACCTTTCAGTCAGGAGTCCAGGTGTGAAGCAGTCAGGATCCCTAAAGAGCATCTGCTGCAAAGGCAGTGGTGGCAGTCCCCTGCAGCCAAATCACATCAGGTAGAACCTTTGCCATGGTGTCATCCTCCAGCTGCCCCACACTCTTTTCTTGTCTGCAGTCTCTGTTTTATGTGCCATCATGAAGACGTGCAGCTGTTGGCAGAGTCAGGAGATGCCCTGTCTCAGCCGGAGCCAGAGAGGTTAATCCAGCCAAAGGCAGTCTCAGGAGGGGTGTCCTCAGGGCTGCCAGGGCAGGAAACGGGAGGACACCGGGAAACCTGTCTGCCCTTTGCTAACCTGACCCACCTTTCTCCACCCTGGCTGGCCTGGCTAACCTCCCTGCAGTTACCGCAAACTTGGACTTGGCTCCAACTCTGCATTTTTATTTTATTTTAAATGCAGCAGTTTGTTTTTAAATAGGAACTGATGAAAGCTGTTGCTGCTCTTATTTTTCCTTTCTATGAACTGAAGTGATGACAACACAGTTTCTAGTAAATTATAACATAGGCAGTCAGTTCCAGATTAGTTTTGAAGTTGGACTGTTTTTTGGGAGGGTACAAAACACAGCCAGACAAGATTTAATTAAATACTTGTATTTCATAACTGTAATTTATCTAGCTCAGTATGTCCTTTCCCATGGGTTTGTTAGGATACAGGGAATTTTGAGCTTTCAGACTGCCAGACTTGGAACGCTCTATATGTCCACAAAACAGGTAGAAAAGAGTCAGTAGCAATGCTGACATACCCACACTGCCCTCCTCATGGTCTTCACCCTGAGCCGAAGTAGCCACCTCCGAGAGGATAGCTTCCAGGCCATTCAGCATCTGGTCTCTGGCTGATCCTGCCAAGTCTGTATATTTACCAACTAAAACAAGCCAACATATTTTCATTGTACCTCTTACTACTGCGACTCAGAAATAATTCCATATGGTTGCAGTCTTGCTACAGCTCTTTATGGATCAGATCTGGAACTGGTTGGTGTCAGTGGACAAAGTCGCAGTGATTTCAGTGAGTTTTGTAACAGGTCTGTGTACATGAGTAAGACCTAGGAAAGAATGCATGTGATATGTTATCTTCAACCCTGTTAGCCAAGATGTCATTGCTCACCACACTTACAACCTAGCCTTTGGTTCCTCCCCATCTACGAATCCTGTTGTGGTGGTGGTATTTCCTAAGCCATATGTAGTCACCTGGCATGGATGGTGCTCAGTGTTGTAGTCGTTGTTGAGTGCGTTCCTACACCTGTTTTATCAGGGCTTTAGCCTTCCTAACTTGATCCCTAGCTGCTTGGACAATTTCTCTGTATTCCTCACAGGCTGCCTGTCCTTGCTTCCACCCTCTGTAGGCTTCCTTTTTGTGTTTGAGTTTGTCCAGGAGCTCCTTGTTCATCTGTGCAGGCCTCCTGGTGGTTTTGCTTCACTTCCTCTTTGTTTGATGTGTCACTCCTGACCTTGGAGAAGGCAATCCTTGAACATTAAGCAGATTTCTCAGGCCTCTCTTCCCTCCAGGGCTCTAACCCATGGTACTCTACCAAGCAGATCCCTGAAGAGGCCAAAATCTGCTCTCCTGAAGTCCAGGGTAGCAAGCCAAGGCTGCCTTTCAGCTTCACATTCCCCACCAGCCCCTCCCTGTTGGTGAGAACAAGGTCCAACATAGTACCTCTCCTTGCTGGCTCCTTTATCACTTGGAGAAGGAAGTTCTCATCAATACATTCCAGGAAACTCCTGGATTTCCTGTGGCCTGCTGTGCTGTCGCTCCAACAGATACTGGAGTGGCTGAAGTCCCCCATGAGGACCAGGGCTCACGAACACAAGGCAGCTCTTACCTGTCTATAGAGGTCTTCATCCACTTGGTCTTCCTGGTCAGGCAGCCTGTATCAAACCCCCTCTATAGTGCCACCTGTCCATGCCTTCCCTTTAATCCTGACCCATAAGCTCTCGGTTGCTCCTCATCCATCCCCAGATGGAGCTCCATGCTCTCCAGCTAGGCACTGACATAGAGGGGGCCACCCCCTCCTCGTCTCCCCTGCCTGTCCTTCCTGAAAAGCCTGTAGCCTCCCATTCCAACACTCCAGTCATAGGAGCCATCCCACCATGTCTCATCTGTAATTCATCTGTAACAACCGCATGAGCTACCCTTACATTGCTCCAGATCGACTGAAGAACACTGCAGTTTTCCCTGCCAACCATCCCAGAAATGCATAAGAAAAGATTTATATGTCATACATACTCTACTGTTGAAATACTCTGTATATGAAACTCATTCTTAGAATTCATTTGTCTGACAGCCTGGAAAACGCCAGTTCTCCCCCGTGGAATGAGAATAAATGAAGAGTTAGGTCTTGTGATTTCTGTTCAGTGGTCAGCATGGAAGGAGTTTACTAATGCTTGTCTGGTCCCTTGTGGACCAGTGTCTTCCACACAAGGAAGAGCTGGCAGCATGCCCCGAGGCTGTGGGGAGGGGAGTCACACAACCCTTCAGTGAAGATGATTCCTCTGGGAGAAGGTTGGGGCCCATGGGTGCAGTGTTGGGCAAAAATCTTGCTCTGCTGCAGGGGATAAGTGAAGGAGTGGTGTTCACGACCTTTTACCTGGCAGCCCTCTGCAGCTCCTAAAAAATTAATTGCCTGGAAAAGATATGAAACAGGATGGAGTTCCTTAAAGGGACTCTTCTCTCAGCTGTCATGGGACCTGCTGACTTAAGACATTCTGTTCTCTTTCCTGCCTGGCTCTTAGCTATCTCCTTTCCTTCTCAACAGTTTACGATTGCGCTTTTTGTGAAATTTCTTAGCCTCATACTTGGGACTGAAGGGTGTTTTGTGAACAGAAACAGAGTGAAAGATGTTCCCCATAACAAATGATACTGAATATCACCAAGCAAAGGAAGACAAAATGGTAGGGAGGCTGCAGTATACATAATCAAAATATGGCTGCAATTTGCAAGGGAAAATTATAAACAAGGTTTGACTGTGCTAAGATTTTCTCTTTTTTGTCCAGGAAATTTTTTAGTATGGGGAGCTGTAGATACGACACATAGTCGGGATGGAACATGATGTCCAGAAGGATGCCTAGATGTTAAAGCCTAGTCTTGCTGGTTGCTTAGTCCTTGCAAAAAATCACCAAATTCCTTTAAATTCTGTTGATATTAGTGAAAACCAGGGGAACTCAGCATCTTGCAGCGCTGGGCATATGATGGCAGGTTCAGGAATGGACATCAGTGTCTCAAAGTTACACATCACCATACTTTACTCCTACATGCTTTGCTTTGAGAGGGCTTTACATGGAATAGTTAGGGACAAAAGGCTGAAGTAATTTGGGGAGCATAATTAGAAGCTACAACACTTCCCGGGCAGCTAAACTATAGCATTGTGGCCTTATTGCAGGTTCTTCTATTGATGCCTACGTATCACATTCCTGGCTATATTAAAACAGAGCGCAGGATACTCCATCCATTAGCCTGCAGCACACAGAAGCACTTCCCAGTGCAAGATACTGGTAATAAAATACTAATTTTATTATTGGAATAAACTGGAAGCCAAAGTTGCTGGTTACTGTTCTGGAGGAGATGTTGGATGGAGGATGCCATAGTAGCTGTGGCAAACAGCTACAAAGGTCATTGGCAGAGAGCTAGTTAGGACAGGAAAGTAGGGAAAGGTGAGAAGAGAAAAGAAAAAGAGAAGAAAATTACTTTTAGCTCTGTTCACTTAATTCTCCTGTCTGCTCTTTCCTTTGAGTCTGGGACTGATCAAAGGGTAGGAGAGCCAAGGGACAAGGAAAGCGTCAGAGCTGAATTTATAATAAAGTTGGATGTTATAAAAGTCCCTTGCACTGTTGGACTTGCTTTTCAGAGAAGCTGTGAACTGGCTTCTGCTGGAGGTGAACAGAATCACAGAATGTTCAGGGTTGGAAGGCACCTCTGGAGATCATCTAGCCCAACCCCCTGCTAAAGCATGTTCTCCTACAGCAGGTTGCACAGTCCCATCCAGGTGGGTTTTGAATGTCCCCAGAGAAGGAGACTCCACAGCCTCTCTGGGCAACCTGTTCCAGTGCTCTGTCACCGTCAAAGGAAAGACATTTTTCCTCATATTCAGATGGAGCTTCCTATGTTGCAGTTTGTGCCTGTTGCCCCTTGTCCTGTCGCTGGGCACCACTGAAAAGAGCCTGGCCCCAGCCTCTTGACACTCACCCTTAAGATATTTGTAGACATTGATAAGATCCCCTCTCGGTCTTCTCCAGGCTAAACAGCCCCAGCTCCCTCAGCCCTTCCTCATCAGGGAGATGCTCCAGTCCCCTCATCATCTTTGTAGCCTCCACTGGACCCTCTCCAACCCTCTCCAGAAGTTCCCTGTTTGTCTTGAACTGGGGAGCCCAGCACTGGACACAGCACTCAAGAGGCAGCCTCACCAGGGTAGAGCAGAGGGGGAAGATCACCTCCCTCCACCTGATGGCTGCGGTCCTCCTAATGCCCCCCAGGATCCCATTGGTCTTCTTGGCCATGAGGGCACACTGCTGGCCCATGGGCTACTTGCTGCCCACCAGGACTCCCAGGTCCTTCTCCGCAGAGCTGCCCTCCAGCAGGTCAGCCCCAGCCTGTACTGGTGCACAAGGACCTGACACTGGCCTTTGCTGAACTCCATGAGGTTCCTCTCTGCCCAGCTCTCCAGCCTGCCCAGGCCTCGCTGAATGGCAGCGCAGCCTCTGGGGAATCAGCCGCTCCTCCCAGCTCTGTGTCACCAACCAACTTGCTGAGGGTGCCTCAGCCCCTTCATCCAGGTCACTGATGAACAAGTTGAACAGGACTGGACCCAGTACTGACCCTGGGAACACCGCTCGCTACAGCCTCCAGCCAGACTCTGTACCGCTGATCACAGCCCTGTGAGCTCTGCCTTTCAGCCAGTTCTCAATCCACCTCGCTGTCCTCACCTGACCCACACTGCCTGAGCTTACCTGGGAGGGTGTTACGGGAGAGTGTCAGAAGCCTTGCTGAGGTCAAGTTAGACAACAACCACTGCTCTCCCCTTGTCTACCCAGCCAGTCATTCCACCATAGAAGGCTGTCAGGTTGGTCAGGCATGACTTTCCCTTGGTGAATCCATGTTGACTACTCCTGATAACCTTTTCCCCTACATGCTTCAAGATGACCTCCAGGATGAGCTGTTCCGTCATCTTTCCAGGGATGGAGGTGAGGTTGACCAGCGTGTAGTGTCCTGGGTCATCCTCCAACTGCTGTCTAAAGTCAAGATCTTTGCATTTTTTGAAAAGGCTGACTATTTTCTCCACTTTCTGCAAGAGAAAGATCTTGTCTCTGAAACAACCAGAGATTTGTTCCTATTTGTGTACAGGATTAAACCAGACTCCCATGATCAATATTGCAAACAGTGGCTCCACATTTTGCATTGTGTCACTGAAGGTGGGCTAGAAACCATGCAGCAAAGCTGCAAGGTTTGGAGGCAGAGTGCATCTTATTTGGGTTTTCTTTCTAAGGATTTACTGCAGTTTTAGTGAAAGGACAGTAAAAACATTGCTTGGAACCTGCCACAGAGCAATTTATAGCAGCTTACAGCAGTAATTCATGGAAGTTTATTATATGACCTACTTTATGAAAGTTCACTATTAGTTCAACATTTAGTGCTCACAGACTTGGCAGTGTTTCATGCAAGCTGGATGCTGAACATCCGGTGAACTTTGTTTATGAACACAGTATATGGTAGTTAGAGGTCTTGTAGCCAAAGGCCACCACCCAGTTGTGTGCAAGCTAATAAGCCCACTTGCCCACGGGAATGGAAGGCTCTTGTGCAAGGAGTTAGAAAGCATAATAATAAAATATAATAATAACGATAATTATAACAACAATAATAAACAACATATTTTCACAGAATCTATTCTGTGCTTGAAACATAGAGAAAAAGAAAAAAGTGGAGGAGCTGCTGGGCACAGAGATGAGGAGAATGTTCTTACACACTGAACCTGTGCCATCACCCCACAAAGAGGTCTGCAGGACTTTCTCAAAGGTGCTTCTGAAGGCTTGTGAGTAGAAGAGAAAATCATTGCCAGGTGATCATAAGGCAAAGAAACTGCAAGAAAACTAAGGGGGATTTGGAAGAAAACTCTTCCACTGTTTGTCTTACCCTTTTCTTTGGTTGTGGTTTATGGCGTAATGATTGACTACAGGCTTTTTTGCTATGATTTTTATTTTGGAATGGTGCTGTCACTGTCATGTCCTAGTTACTGTGTTTATCTTCTTTTCATCTTGAAGAAATCCAGAACAAACTGAAAACTTCATAGACTTATAGTTCATGCATTCAGCTGTGGACGCAAGGTGAGAGCCCCAAACCACTAAGTTTATGCATAAAACAGACTATTTGCATAAGCATTCCTGCTGGGCAAATTGTGCCTATTCTGTATAAATAAGTTTATAGGATTGTGCTTATGACATGACACTACCAAACCCACTGGGATTGTAATGTCTTCTGCTGTTAGTAGGACTTCTAGAAAACTAATTGAATATATGATTAAATCCTTGTGATTAAATTCCTTCTCCTATTGTCCCAGTGCAAGTTAATATAATAAGAAAGGCACACGACACACTCATATAATTAAACCTGGTAATTTTTAATAAGGTCAAAACACTTGTTGGCAATGCCACCAAAGACTATGTGTCCCTCTGAAGTCTGAACACCTATGATGAAGACCATCTTTACTGAGGGTATTCACAATAATTGCTATTGTTGTCTCAAATTAGCCTCCTGTTGTTTCCATTAAATATAAGGAGGACTGGCTTCTGAATTTGGACTTTTAAATTAGACAAGTAAAGTTAAAAGTGTGAATAGTTTCACCTCCTTCTCTTTCCCCCTGCATTCAGTCTTGAGAAGAAAATATTTCTAATGGATGCTAAAGGTAATATACTCGAACTTGCACCAGAGAGTTAGCCATCAACAGGGGCTGTCTTCTGTAAAGCATCACCACTCGCCACGTACCTCAGCAATACCTCTCAGCCATGCTGTTCAGGTAGTGGACTCAGATGCTCTTGCCTGTAGGGTACCTGACAGCTGAGAGCACACTTATTTTTCTATATGGATTATTTCCTTTCTGTCCTTAGCCCTGTTGATGAATGCGAAAAGAGTCATCTCCTGGTAAGCAAGATAACCAGACAGAGCTGCAAATCACCGCAAAACCATCGTGTTGTTTGGACAGATCAAAATGGTCCTCAAGGGCTTATTTATGAGCTTATTTTAGACTCTTGTGGCCTTGAATTATGAAAGGGAGGTGGTTTTTAATCTATTCCTTATATTTTTGATTTGATTTGTTTTTCTGTGTTGCTGGCAGCGATAATGACCTCGTTTGTATCAAAACTGGGGTGGGGATAGAAAAGTGAGGTCAGGTTGTTTGGCCACGTTGAGCATGGTTTCAGTTATTACAGCAGAGAAGCAAACATTAACGATTGTTAACACTTTTATGTGCCCAGACGTTTCACACACACAGACACAAAGCTATTCATACAAATATTTCTTAGTGTTACCAAATTATTCCTGTGGTAAAAAACTTGGAGGGCTTCCAGTTTTCCATAACTAGGATAGGCTGAGCTAATTGGGATGAAATGAAAACCATCCTCAAGCTTCTGACAAAAATGTTGAGATTAAAAAAAAAAAAGGTCTGTTCAATATTTCTCCCTCCTTATTTTTCATATTTTTTTTGCCTCTGCTCCTCTGGTCACTAGCCAGGTCTTAAATATATATTCGCCTCCAGACTATCCAGTTATAATTAATGATAAAAAGCATTTTGGAAGGGATGTTAAACCTAGATCTTCAGGTCTTACCATACTCTTCCTAAATGTTAGAAATCAGACCTCTGTAGGTTGTTCTCCCTTCTGTATCCATCACAGATTTAGGTCTTTAAAACACTCAGAGCTGAGTGAGGTAGAATACTAAACTGCACAGATGCTGACCCAGTAAGTTGTTGTTTCTAAGCAAAAATGGTGAGCAGGTGAATAGCAACAACATTCATCCAGTTCGGGTCCTGATGCACTAGCAGTCTGGAAGGGGTAGGTCTGCTGCAAATTCCTGGACCTGCTGCGTGTGCTGTGGATCTGCAAAGCTTGCATGAGCTTGAGTGATCTCAGGCACCTGTGACAGTGTATACAAGATGGGAGTTGATAAGCACATGGAGAGTAACCATTTCTCCCAACAGCTGATATCTGGAGTCTTTAGGTTACTAGAAGACCTATGGATAACTTGTCTTCCACTTAAATCCTGTTTAGGTTTGAGCATCAGCTGAGATGTACTAACTGTCAGGGTGTATGCTCTCAGGCCATGGCTAATGTGAAAGAATGCAACTTATCTTAAACCCCTTCCACTGCGGGTTAAGCTAGATGGCAATAATTCACATTTACTGGGTGAGGATAGCCTACCTCATCTACCATAACTAAGCTGATTTGCTGCTGAATCAGACGAATGTGCTTCTGTGCCTGTGCCTGCAGTGCTAGCAGCATCCTTCAATCTTGATCTTGTGATTCAACTGGAAACATTTCGTCCCATTGAACCCTGAGGAGCACCATGATCTCCTCATTGCCTGCCATAAGCAGAGCTCCCATAATCTTCCAAGAGCCCATGAGTCCTCTCTGGTGCTTTGAGATGAGGCAGGTCTGGATGTGCACATAGCTACAAAGACCAGAATGGCTTTTACTATAAATTATTGAATCTCTTTCCTTCTCCAGCAACTCAGTGCTCCATGATTCATACCAGCCCAAAGGAGCACATCTATCTGGCTGAACATCTGCAGATTAGCCTGAATCTTATCCAGATGTTTTGGGCAAATACAACATACTAACTAGCCGTATCTGCATCAGGCTGAGCAATGCTGCCTTACAACACAGCTTCCTGTGCTCAGCCAAGATAAACAGTGAAAGAGCATCCTGGTGTGCCACGGGGAGGAGAGGCTTCTGTTATTATTTATTTTTAAAATATTTAGATTTAGTAAATATCTACAGAAAATAGGAAGTGCACAGCTTACCCGAGCAGCCCTTCACAACACCGCGCTTGCCAGCAGTATGTGGTTCAGTCACGAGATGTCTCTGCCGCCTGCGCAGAGGGGCCACTGACCTTGCCGTCTCTGGTGAGCAAAGGCAAAGCTGGGGCTTGGGCAGGAGAGAACGTCTTGGCTCACTGTGTGTGGGTCTGCCTGCCAGGCACAGTTGTTTGTGCTTAATAAACCATTTAGGAAGGTCTGTGTTTCTATGACTGCATTGATCTGTGCTGTGTAATCCCACGAGCCCTATGATTCAACAGGTAATACTTATTAAACTTGGGTTTATGTTTATGAAGCAGTGGAAGAGCAATGAGAAACTCAGCTTCACTGGTGTCCTTAAGAAGCTAGGTGACAAATGTCACAGGAAGAAAATAAGGTCGAGAACAAGTGTAAAGACCGAACCATGGTTCCTCAGAAGGTTTGGAGCTCAGTGAAAGTCACAACCCAATGCACCCAAGAGTCCTGTCTACGGGAACAGTCTATTGACAGATCCACAGTCAGCCACACCTTCTCACCCTACCTAGCAATGCAATGAGAAGATGACGGCATCGGAAATCCCACAACAAAACCTGGGTGTTAAGGTCTGCAGGTCAGTATTGACATTCCACTTGGGTGGTTGAGAATGTGATAGAGATGAAAAACAAAATGCCACCTCTCATTACACACCTGAAGAAATCTCTACAAAATGGTGAAGAATATAAAGCAAGAATTCATACCTGTCTGTCTGTCTGTCTGAGAGAGTGTGATGAAAGAAGCCAGTATTTTACTTCCTCTGGGAAGAAGCAGAAAGAAAAGAGTTGTGTTTGAGAAAAGTGTACTGTAGAAAAATGTAAGTGAAAGCTTCTTTGAACCACAGTAGAAACATGCACAGATGGACACAGCTGTGATTCACTACAGTGACAATATTGCATCTTGCTGGTGCCACAGTATGTGTGTACGTGTGTACACACATTGAAATTACGTCTATCAACCCCTTTAAGCAAATGTTTGCATCTCTAAATAGGCAAATAGTTACACATTTGGTTGCCTGTGCCTATCCCTAACTTTCCTGGGATAGTCAGGTGTATTGCAACAGCACAAAAGTTTAAAAATCCTTTGATAGGAATTTTTTTCTTCCATAAAGGAAGAAAAGATAGACAGTAGGACAAGATACAAGCACAGAAACTGGAGATAACCTAAACTGGTAGCAAAGGGATTATCCCACTTCCAAGAGAGCAGCGTGAGGCCTTTGAATAATGCAAAAAACCAAACCAACCTTCAACTCCCAAGATTACCATGGAGTAATCAATGTTGTATTAATTACACTTGACACTTTAGAACCAAATGAAGTGACTATCTAATTAAAAGCACATCACCTTAATGAGAACAACCCTCACTTGTCACATCACAGGAGGGTTTATAGCTCCCCTCCCCACCCTCTATTCTTTGAATCCAAGTTCAAATTCAAGGGAAAGTTTGCTTAGGGATTAGGTCCAGATGTGTCTGATGTTTTAACTCTTATTTTCAGCAGTTCCCTCTGCATGAAAGATTTGGGCTGTTTCTGAGCATGCTATTGTTTCATCTCATATGACACTGAGCTATGATGTAAGACTGAGACTGTAAAGTGATGATGGTGTCACTCCCCAAACCTACTGAACTGGAGCATATCAAAAGACCTTGTCCAGACCAACAATTCATATTAACTCTTTTCTCTGTGCAGTTAAAATCTGAACTCTTTGTGTCTGTAACTGAACTTGACAAGACACTGCTTTGACTAAGGAAAATTAGCTTAGCTCCTTGGGTTTGCCCTGGATTTAGGCCAGCTGGTCTAAGTTAAAGCCCTACCAACAGGATGAGAATGGCATCTGAAATGGTATTTAGGGCACTAGAGAGTCTCCATGAGCATCCTAGGATGCTCAGTCTTTCTAACCATGAGGACAGTGTCCCAGCCATGACAGCTCACCTTTTATGGGTCTCAGCAGCAGTTTCTGACTCTGGTGGTTCATGAACATGTGTGTAGGTGGACATCACCCTCCTTGGTGCCATCAACAAAGATCTTTTAAGATGACCCTTGAGTTGCTTCTCTAGACTCCTCCTAGAGTGCCTTCAGCATGTCTTTCATCATATGTCCCACCAGTACCAAGGAGGTCTCCTAGGCTCTCTTGTTGTCATATTGTCTTTCTAATCATATTTTCTGAGAAACTCTTCTACAGTCACACATTCAAAAAACATTCTTGTCTTGACACATTCCTTTCATCCAGGAGAACCTCAAAAACCAGCAAAGATAATTTCCCTAAACTATTATTTGTGTCATGTTACCACCTGTTTCCATCCTTTTACAGCATAACCCACTTCTGGTCTTTTGTTTGCCATGTTAGCTGTAAATTCTTTGGGGAAGAGGACTCTCTTTACACCCCTTGTTCATACTGTACTAACCACAGCAGATACTCTGCAGCTGGACACTGCATTGGTAATGACACCAGAGTAATAACTCAACTACAATTCGGTAAGCAATACAACTATTCATTAAAAATAAGCTTTTTGATATCTGTTCCCAGTTAGCATTTTGAACATTCCATGACGTTACTGGTCTTTTCTATCACTATACTATTAGCACTATTATCTTGTGTTTGATCTCATCCTTCCATGATAGGTTATGATGAAATTTTCCTCACTACTACTATGCTCTTGTAATTTTTTCTCTTGAATAGAATGTCAAAGCACAAAAGCTTTTTACCTTCTGACACCCTGGAACAAGCAAAGGTTGAAGCAATGCAGGGCTGTGTTGAAATGGATCTGGCTGAAACTAAGGGCAGAAAACTGGGGAGGAGTTTCTGAGGGTAGAAGATCCTTCACAGAAGTCCTTAGCTTCTTATTCCAGGGAACATACCTTTGCCATCACTGCTTTTCATTGAATATTCATGATAACAAAGGTATGATAACAAAGGTATTGGTAACCACATGATGCAGTCCAAAGACCTCATCAAGAAATCTGACCCCTATCTGAGGCTGGGAGTGAGGAAGAAGCTTCACAGCATGTAGTTGTAAACTGCAAACCAATATGCATAGATTAAGAGTCTAGTTTCCTTAGCTTCCTTCACAGCCAGTGGCAGGACACATGCTCTGCCAAAGCACAGTTCAAAGAGATGGTGCAGCAGGAAGAGGGAACTTGTGTAGTGCACACTTATCAAGAACCCAGAGCACTCATGGCTTTGGGTGACATCAATAGGAAGAAGTGGAATGCATCCACTGGTAAATCTGGTCCATGGGAATGCAATTTGCAGGACTGGAAGTGCTCCAGCAGAGTTCAGCTCCAGCTGATAGAGACATCAGCCTTTGTATAATCATGGTCATAAACTTATCAAAGCCCTGTAAATGTTCTTTTGTTTTTGTTTTTCTCTGGTTGCTCCTAGTAGGACCTCCATTAGTTCATACATCAATCACCATTCACCGCTTCCTGCTTTGCTGCCATTTTTATTAAATAGTTAAAAAGTGTTAACTCTTCCCCTACTAACACGATGCTCTTTGCTTTGAGTTACAGCTGAGATATGGCTGCAAATGAAGGAAAGGCTTAGGACCTACGACATACTGGGTAATATATAAGCTTTTCTTCTTGTATTGAAAACATTTTTGAAAGTATCTGCTGGATTTGTTGATTGCAGGTTGATGACCTATTGCAGCCGTGTTTTTAATGTTGACACTGCTCTTGGTATTCTGTAGGATTTCCCTGCCATACCCATATTTACAGAACTCAGCATCAGTGAGTCAGGGCAGCTCCTTAATCAAACACGTGTCCAAATGGGATATTTTGCTGGGTGCATTGTTTTCCCAATGACCTTGGAAACATCTAATTTTCCTCTAGTGGTCTGGATGAGCTCTTGCCAGGCAGTTCTGGTATTTTAACTTCCTTAAATTTTTGACCTGAAAGTCACATCACTGGTAACAATTTCAGTTACGATTCCTCATTTTGGTGGAAGGAAGTGAGTCATTAACAGGCAGCTCTCAAATGTTTGCTAGTTTGACCCAAGTCAGCAGCAGACACTGTCCTCTCCTCAGTGAATTGTATCTCAGAGGAGCCTAATATAATTAGTAGACATCCTGGGATTTAGCACCTAGGCTATATCGTTTCAGTATTTTTTGTTTGTTTTTACTGGCCTTTCAGAAGAAAACAAAGGTATTGGTAACCACATGATGCAGCCCAAAGACCTCATCAAGAATGGAATTAGATATCTGAGAAGCCCTGTGGAAAGGACATTTTGAATTTAGGGGGAACTTGAAGAAAATTGCAATAGGCAACGGAGTTCTTTGATGTTGCTCCAGGATTATGGGGTTCAAGCCCATACCAAATGAACTTCAGGCAGGATTCTGCTTTAGGTTCCTGTATCTTTGCTGGCTTACTAACTCCCTCCTGAGATGGTGCAGACCCTATTACGGCTGCCTAACTTCACAGCTGGTCTCCAGAGGACACTTTGCATCCTCCAGCAATATTGGAACAGCAATCCTTGCATTACTGAGAGGTCTAGGACAGTGATTTTAAGGTATGAGGGCTGATCATATTGGTCAAGAATAAGCTTGGTGGGACAACTGACAACTATGGAAGTCAAAATTGCTTTTGAAATTAGTGTCCTATAATACTAGCTGTACACTTACACCTACACAAACGTCAGTTTTCTGTAAATATGGATTCAAATGTCTTTTAAACACATTGGAAGGAGAGCCAATCTGGATCCGAGTTACTGGGAAGTCCTATTTCTAGCTTGGGATGATGAAATTCTGGTATAGGGCTAGTGGATTCAATTTTCTCATTATAAAAGTAAGACCTTCAGTGTTGCAGACCTTATTGTAAAGTTCTTAGACTGAAAGATTATATGTGGAAGCTGAAGGTCAAGTGCTTTTTCAGCCCTCTAATTGCGTTGCAGGCTGGTCTCTGCATCCATAGCTGGAAGTTGAATAGTTCAGTATATGACAGTTAACTACATAGAGCTGTGATCCCTTTAATTTTATCAAAACTTGATTCAGAGGAAGTATCGTAACACCTTTAATGCTCAACTTTGTAGCAGAAAGGCTCAAGGAAAAATACATTAATATTCACAGCTGGTAGCCAGCTTTTCTTCTGAACCATGACAGCTTTTATTTTCCTGGTGTTAAAAGGCAATTTTCCCAACTAGGTTCTTTGAGCTAGGCTAAAAGACGTGTAAAACTGACCGAAGAAAGATATCCTTTAACCCTCTAAAGTATTAACAAAATAGACTTAATATAGACTTTTTTTTTTGGCTTCTAACAATTATGTTGTGCCTTTGCAATGGTGAGGACACAGGTGAAATTTTTTAAGCAGTAACTGACTGCAAATGCATGCATCTGTGCACAGACAGCACATGTCTGCTTATGTCAAATGAATACTTAAGTGCACATCTGACTCTGCAGTTATCTGTGTTGTATGTGCAAATACCTCACTGGGTGGAAAAATAAAACTCAGGTCATGCAAGTGTATGTTACAAGTTTTATGACCTTACTGAAGATGTGCTCTTACTTTTAGGCTCATGTAGGACACAAATGAACAAACATAGTCTCCTTTGGTGATACCTGCAAGCTGATGCAAGCTCTCCTTGCCTTTGCTATGGATGTCAAAGCTGTATAAGCATGCCACACTCCCTCACATCATTGTCTTGAGCATGGCAGTGGGTTAACCTGTGCAACCTGCCTCCCAAAGCTCCCTTGCATCTGCCTGTAAAGACAGGGAGATGGCTTGTAAGAGCTGAAGGCTCTTTGACAATGCTGCCCAGCTGTCATCAAGTAGTTATGCATGACTCACACACCTCTCCATCATTAATGGTACAGCTGACATCAATGTCTTGCAGCTGGGGAAGGTAGGACAAGAGTGCAACTTCCAGGTACAGCTCCCTCGGGAGAGCAGAGAAGCTGTTCACCCTGGTGTCATCCCTGCCACTGCTCTCCCAGGGAGAAGGGGGAGTGCAATAAGAAGCAGTGCAGTCATTCAGCTTTCATATGTTTTTGTCTGAATTAGAAAGGGAAAATAAAAAAAAAAGTTCCAAGTTTTTGAAGGTTTTCTGCAGCTAGGATGGAGCTCACCGATTTTTTTCTGCTTTTCCTTGCTGTTTCATGCAGTCAAAACAATTACAGTTCCGTCTGAACCACTAAATCTGAACCACTGTATCTTCAGGCACCCAGATAACATGCTTGTTAGCACCACAGCAATGATGACCATGGTGTAAAATACCACTGCAAAAACAGTGGCAAGAATCATATTTGTCAGTGCTAACTATTAGAAAACGGCTGTACACTGTGGTCTTATTTTACACAGTTGACTTTTCCCTCATAATCAACCCATGCCTAGAAATTTCTTAGATTTTTGGAATGTTCCAGGTTTTGATTTAATAAATTAGTTTTTTCTCCTAATTACAAAAAAAGCCACGCTGCCCAACTGAAGTGCAATTGTCTTTGTTTTCACTAGAAGTCTGTAAATGCTGTTCAGCTGTTGCAGCCAAGGGAGAAGTCATCAAGTTACCGTGAAAGTTTTCTTGCAGGTGAAGAAGCTATGACTGAAACTTATTCAATACTTTGTTGTAGAGATGCTCAAAAAAACTGAGTGCTAGGTTAAAAAAAACATTTTGGTCAAGAGATAAACCTGGATGACTGTTAGGTCAGAAGCAGGCAGCCATGAACCCTGGAGCCCTGCTTAACGAAAAATCATTATTTTCATGGCTGTTCTGTGGCTCTAACTGTGGCAGGACAGCAATCTGATCTCCATCCTGGAAAGAAGGTCTTTCCTGGGAGCGGATTTCCCAGGAAGCTGAAGCTGATATCCTGCCGGCGTTGCCCTGTCTCTCCGCAAAGCCACTTCTCCTTGTGCTAAGCATCACTTAGTGCTTCTCTGTCATAAAACATATTTCCAATGGAATGAAATTGGTAGCATTTGATCCTAAAGGCTCCCCTCAGCTCTAACCTATTGTACTTATCATATTTGGCTCGTTTCCTCAGATATGAGGATCTTCATAACAGTCTTGAGGACAGATGGGGAAGCCATCCCCACAGGAAGAAGTCTTCTGCTACCTATGACAAAGGCCTCCTCAGCACGGTATCTGCACAGCTAAGTTTACGATTTACTAATGTATTGGTCTGACTGATAATCCACAGATCATTTTTGTTGGTGGTGGAGACCTTGTGGGGTGGGGGAAACCACCTATATGGCAGATAGATCCCTGGGCATAGACTCCTGATGATCATGAGTTTCATATCTATCTAAAGCATGAGTGCTGGTGGCTCATTTTTTCATCTAAAATAGATCAAAGGGGAGACAGCCATCTAGGTGTCTGGCTAATCCTAACTGTTGGGAAGTCAGCAGCTTCAATGCAGAGGGCTGAGGACAACTGGAGGTCATCAGAGCTCACCATAAACAGAGTTTTGTGCCAGGAAGCAAATGGTGGCAGCTAGTTTCAAAGAAGACACTGTCTAGGGAATGCACTGCTGCTCTTAAGTATTTTGAAGAAAGTAGTATGTCTGCAGGATGATCTTTGGCAAAAAAATACACAAAGGAAAACCAAGAAAAGCACGGAAACAATTTCTTAGATGAAAGGCAAAGTTCCTTACATGGAAAACACGTGAAAGACTGCAAAATATCATCATAGCAAAATATCCATGGGGTTGGATTCCCCAGGCCTTTTTCCCTGTTCCCCCAGTAAAGTCAGCCTCCTGATTCCTCAAATGTGTTATTTTCTAGATTCAGAAAATATGTATGTACCGGCATATCCTTCTAATTAGCTTAAATTTACATAATTCCATATTACCAACTACTGAGGCATTCAGAAAAAGCCACAGCTATATTTTCTGGAATTTAGGGCCTGTTTCCCATTTGTAGTGTGGATGCTTCCTACCATGTGGCAGCGTGAGGGCATCAACAAGGAGTGGGCATGTAATTCACACTGTCCGGCTATAAAAGACCTCCTGGGAGGAGGGAAAAAGCCTTCTGAGCGGTTTTTGTTTATTATCCGTACTACACGAGTTTCTACACGCCCAGGTTCTTCATTGGGTTGTGACTGTAACAGACGCTGGGTAAACAAAGCACCATTGGAAACTAAGTGCTCAAAAGGCTTTTCCTTTCTCTCTCCCAGTCTCTCTTACACTGGTGCATTGGGATATATTACCTTTGGCTTTTGGCAGCCACTCTCTGAATTTTTTCATTTCCCTCACCACTTATCTAAAGCAACTCACAAAGATAATTTTCCATGTCAGCAGCTAATTTGACCTATCTGAGATCATATTACTAAACTTTCCATACAAATCTGCTCTTTTTTCCACAGTCCTTTTTAATAATCTCAGACTCTCTAGCTGTTACCGATGTCTACACCTGAAGGATGCAATTAATTATTAACCAACAGTATATATCGAAGACCAGAAGTCACAGACCTGTTTCTTTGAGCCTTGTTCTCTGTTCAGGAACATAAGCAAGCTGTGGGCCCTCTTTACCTTTTGGTTACATGAAGAATTAAATCATTATATGTAGCTGACAGAGGCTCCTCTCTGATGCAGAGCATGCCAGGGCTAATCTTGCTTACCATTTTTGTGTTGAAAGAACTTGAATAATTTCAGAACAACTGGTCTTGAGTTAAATTGGTCCAGCTGAAAGCAGTGTCAGGCCCCTGTTGATTTATTTATTCGTGATGTCAGTAGTCATCTCAGTTCTTGACTCAGCCAAACTAAATACTGCCTGATTTGCACAGCCAAAAAATAGCTACATAGTGAAAGGATTTTTGCATTTAGTTATGTTATCTGAAGTAATTTATGGTCCCATTTTGTCTTTCTACTTGATAGACACAAATGCATTGCTCTTCCCTCAAATCTAGGCCTTGAAGATTAATTATTCTTAATCTCATCCTATTTCTTTCTGTGCCTCAGTGCAGACATACCTTCAGACAGCAAATCCGTCCTGATCTACCAAGGCTTCTCCACTGAGTTCAGTATTTCACATTCCTCTTTATCCACTGGGAATTTGAACTTTCACTTGATATTATTATGAAGAGCGCTTGCTTTCTCTAAAGTGTTTGCCTTAAAACAACAAATTTTTTAACGTTTGTCTGAAAATTAATACTTTGGTTTTTGGAAAAGCTGATGTCTGGCTGGAAAACATTTGTTTTGCTAAATGTTTCCTCAAGAATATCTCCTGCTTCACCATTCAGTGACTTGTCATCTCCACATTTAATGTTAAAATGAAGCAAAACCTTTCTTATGAAAATTCCTGTACTCTAAAGTTTCAGCCAAAGTCCAGATCACAGTTTTATAACTTGACGCTAACTCGACAGATATAAATCACACTTAGTGAGAGTTTAACTTTGTAGCAGTTTGTAGGTGCTTTGAGCTAGGCTGTCCGTGGGGTTAAGCTGGAGTAAATCTGTTGCATTATTTTGCTCCATTTAATGATCCGCCCCTACCATTCCGATGGATTTGTTTCCCAAAACAAAAGCAAAATTTAGTTGTATTTTATATTTTCATGGGAAAGTGATGGTACTGTGAAATAGTTCCACCATCCACGGCTGTATTATATCCTTCTATACCACAGCAACAGTAGGATTCATGGCCTCAAATATGACCATTTGAAAATAAATGGTGTAATACTCCTACAAGCCTGACAGTTTAAGCTTTGTGCCTGGTTTTTCCGCTCTGATTTTTCATTTTTGACACAAGAAAACTGAAATTCTGAGCTGTTCACGGTGGCCACCTCTCTTTAGCAGGACTAAGCATCCACCACCTCTTTACAGAGCTAGTCTGCTGTGTCCAGGAAGCTCAGAGCTTCTGCTCACAGATAAAGAACAATTTTTTCACCTCCACAGTGCTTTATGACTTCCAGTGCGTTAGTAATAGGTGATATATATGTAGCGCACAGGCTAGATCAGCAGTTATTTCACCACACTCCAGACCTGGTCTTGCTCTGTCCTGATTTTGTTTGGCCTTGTGGCTGGCTCTGGGATCTTTCAGCAAACCTGTCTTTCCTTCGTGGTTCTGCTGTAAAACTTTGCATAGATTTTTATACAATACTGCTAGATAGTTTATGGCTTTGTGTTGTGCTTAGTGTTGTCATGCGGAGATATTTGGCCTTCACAGCATGGTGATTTGAGGGCAAAATCCAGCTAAAATGACACTAACTCCAGTCCTCTGCTTAGGTGCTGTGCCCTCATCACTAAGGCCATGTTTTTTACAGTTTGTAAGTCGAATGGAAAATTGCCAAGGCTTGTTTTTGGGAAGTTTTGGGTTTAGTGGGGGAGGATGAAAGGTTAAAGAACCCCTCCTAGAGTACCTCATTCCTGGGTAGTAAGCTGTGCCTTGGCCGCCGAGATGGGAACTGAGTGTTTTTTATCTCACTGGGAGGTTGCCTCTGGTTTCTTCATCTCTTCCTGTCTAAATATGCATATAGGAGGCAGACTTAGATGATTCCTCACCCACCTTCAGGTAGATGATATCACTGCTACACTAGGAGTCAGCCTTTCCCCAGCTGAATTAATATTTTTACTGGTTTCGTGATGGTGAATGACACCCGAAGCCAGGAGCCCTATGCACCTGGGCTGTGAAGAGCGCACATCGTACTTAAATGTGCAGTGAGCTCGAGCAAGGCTGAAGTACCGTCTAGCCCTACAGCCATCCATGAAGTAGTTTTTAGCCTAAGACTCTGAGTCCTGCTTAGCTCCTGAACGGGCTGGAATGTAGTTACTCTGCTGGCTTAGTCAGCAAAAGTTTCCTGGCTTCCCACTGACTCGAGCAGGCATGTCCCTTCCCAGATGCTGTTAAGAACTCCACCTCAGAAAATAATGTATGGAAGGTGATTGGGGGAGAAGTTGTTCCCTGGTCAGAAAACAAAACTGCTGCTGGTGCCTCATACTGTTGGTCGCAGGATGGAAAGTGCCTTTCTTGCTTTTCCAGTGAAAAACACCCTAGGGACCATACTGGATAAGCCTAAGTCAGTGCTTCTTCCAGGCAGCCCTGCAGGCTGGGCTCATGCACTAACAGTGAGATAGAGGGGTCACGCAACACTACAGCTGGTTCTGGGTGCTTGGCATCTACACAGGGAAAGGGAGCAATTACGAGTCATCTTTATAATTATTATATAATAATAAAGAAACTGCAATATAATAGTGTATCTGTATCCACATTATTATCCATGTCTATTTACATCTACATCTATATCCGTGCCTTGCACTGGGACAGACCCACGTCACCCAAGGACTGGGGACCTCACTGGCTCTGTCCACAGCCTGTGTCCTCCCCAGTCACTGTGTGCATGCCTTTTGTCACCTTCTTTCAGGTTCAGGGAGCAGCCCACCTCTTGCACCCCTTAGATGTGGGGCAGGCAGTGAGAGGGACGATGACGGGGCCAGGACTGCAGCCCATACACTGTAGAGCACTTTACATGGACATGCCCCAGGTTTAGCAAATATAAAAACCTGTGCCCTCCCGAGCTTACAACTGACACACATAGAATTTGTGTCCCCTGTACAAACTTACTGGAAGAACTGCATTAAGCCATAGCACCTCTGACTGAAGCAGCTTAGCAGTCGGTGATATAAATGAATCCATGATGTGGTAGTTCTGTGCGTGTGTAATGTAAAATCATTTGTTCTGTGGGACATGGCTGCAGAGACCAAAGGTTATTGTCTGTTTTGGAAGGCAATTTTTTTGAACTGCAGGCAGCAAAACAGGATGGCTGTTGAAGTTTACAAAAGGCTGTCATTGTTCCGCTATGTAATTTTTAAATAAACACATTTTAGTCATTAAGTACACACTCTTCAAGCCTCAGTAAGAAGAACATCAGAATTGTTAGTCAAGCTTTAATTCATCTGGTATGAGTTATGCCAGAGCCAAAGCATGTTGCAAATAAGGGGAGGTATTTTCCAAGGACAATCTATCTGTGATAACCTCTAACACAGCAGGAGACCAAACTCTAAACCATACCCACTTTCTTTACACATTTTGGTTTTGCTCTTCTTGTTGCTATTATTTATTATATAACACAAGAGAGGACCAGGGGATGTAATTGATCTCTCGAGGTTCCTTTGAACCCTCCATTTCCATGATTAAATGAGTCTATGAATTGTTATAGAGGTCACCACACAAATTAATGTTTTATTAGGCACCAGTAAATTGCTACAATAGCAAACCAAATTTGTATTTGTACAATATTTCACAAATTACAGACAGCGAGGACTATCTTTTATATGTTGGTGTATTCATTCCCCCGCCCCCGCCACCCCCTCCATCCCCATATCCTTGTGGTTTCTTGTCTAATTTGGTTTGTAGTATATGTGAATGGGTCCTGCTTCTCTGAAGGAATATCTTTGCCAAACATGGCTGTTAATTTATAAGTGGTTTGCTAGTAAGCCCCTCTGGCATGCCCAGCTTTAAACCCACCTATGTAGTCCACAAAGAATTGAGGGGGAGTCAAGAAGGAGAAAAAATATTGCATAGATAGGGCATGCGGTGGAATATATTTCATCACTCTGAATGTAATGACATTAATTTAATTAAAAATCCAGGCTGCTTGGTACAATTTATAGGCCAACATGACTAATATTGTTATGCTTATGTAAGCAGAGAAATTAATTAAAACTTTGAAGCTTACTCATTGGCATAATGAAAGCTTATTTTACGCTTGTGAGAGATTAAGGGAACCTTCTTCGTGGGCCTTTTTACAGAAAGGGAAAGAAACCCTCCCTGCCCCACTTTCACAACCAGGGAGTGTTTAATTAAAATCAGTGGAGAAAGTAACAGTGGGAAAATGAAAGCAGCAAGAAATATTTTTGTTAATATATTAGCTCTGTAGAAAGAGGCTGGGAATAGCCAGAAGGAGTTTGATACTGGCTCTATTGGTGTGAGAGACAAATAGGAACATAACTTGTAAAGGTCTGGAGTGATGGAGTGTTGATGAAGGCCTGGAGTCTGGGGAGACCTGGTGTAGGGGATGAGCTCCCTTGTGGAAATGTTACAAGGTACTGTGGATGTTGAGTTGGATGGGATAACTCCCTGCTTGCTTTCAGGAAAAGGATGCTGAAGTCAGGTCCTCCTCCTCAGGGCTCTCAGCCTTCATTCTTTTCCTTTAGGTCCCATATCTGCTGTTACCTTTCTGAACAGCACAGAGGTATCACTGGTAGCTACATAGCTATAGATTTTTTAAACAGTCAATGTGAAAATGTTTCTGTTAACAAAATCCATCTAGTACTGAAAAATATATTCATCCATATATTTGACTATATAGTTATAGGTTTTCATATATATGTATATATATAACTACAGATATATATTTTGTTCTCTACAGCTTCATGAGGAGGGGAAGTGGAGAGGGAAGTGCTGAGTTCTTCTCCCTGGTATCCAGCAACAGGACATGTGGGAATGGTTCACAGCTGCACCAGGGGAGGTTTGGACTGGACGTTAGGAAGCACTTCTTTACCAAGAAGGTGGTCAAACAGTGGAGCAGCCTTCCTAGGGACGTTGTTGATGCCCCAAGCCTGTCAGTGTCTAAGAGGCATTTGGATGCTTTAACTTTGGGTCAGGCCTGAGATGGTCAGGTAGTTGGACTAGATGGTTGTTGTAGGTCTCTTCCGACTGAAATAGTCTATTCTTGTCTATATGCACATACGTATAGGGCTAACTGTTGGTGTGGGTTCCTCTTAGTCTGAATCCACATTGCCTCACTAAAGCAACTGGGCTCACTACAGGGTCATTTGGACTAACACAAAAAACTCTGTGAATGCTCTGACTCATGACAAGTGCAAGTTCAGACCTTCCCAGCTGCTTGGGCCAAGAGAGCAGTAGACCGTAAGAGCTTAACTACACCAAGCTGAAGACATCTGGAGCCTGAGCTCCCATGTACAGTCAGGGATTACATGAGAAGGTTGGTACTGTTAGGGTGTAAGGCATGGAACTAATTTCCAGAAGTAAAACAGATGAAGTTGCAAGGTCTGGATATTGCTCAGGACTTTCTTCTAGTATAATTTTCCGTTTCAACATGATATAAAAAACTTAGTAACAAAGAAAAGAAAGTTCCCTTCACCTCTAACTACATCAGCAAGGTAAACAAAGTTATTATATTCAGAGTGGAAATGGTTGGTACCCCTGGCAAGTAGAGGGAGCTGTTTGTGCCCCAAGTTGTCATCTGAATCTTCCTAGTCTGAATGCCCTGCTTGAAAGCCAGCAGCCAGAGTCCCGCTTGTGCGTGAACATCCCACACACCTCTGGAGCGACAAAGATCCATGCTGGCTGGTTCAGCAAGGTTGTTAAGGAAAGCTCCAATGCAACTAAGCGGATTTTAGGGTCTGCAAGTCCAAAGGGTAAATGAAAAAAAAAAAAAAAGAGAAAGAATTCAGAATTTATTAAAAATCAAGCTAATTACCAAGCTTATTATTTTGGGGGACAAGGATGTGAGGGTGATGCTAGTAAGGTCTGATTTTAAATGGTTCTGGTGGGTATTGCCATGCTGTGCCAGAGATGTGAGGGGATTTCATTTGGGCAATGCTATACCCCAATCACTTCCACCTCCTCTGGCCAGCCCTGCTGCATGCCAGATGTGCTGTCCCCAACATCTGGCTAATAAAATCTACTGCTCTTCTTCAGAAGAAGGTATCCTCTACATTCAGGTGTCTTTGCTGGGCTGTTCTTCAGCCTCAAGCTGCCCCAATAGTGTTAATTCCCTGTGATGACAGGTGAGAGGAGCCTTTTTATGAGTTTTTAGCATGCTGTGATCACACTGTAGCACTTACTGTCAGGTCCAAGATCTCATGTGCATTTCTTCTTTCAAAACACAGGGACAGTACATCCTAGCTGCCAAAAGAATCACAAAATGACAAATGTGGTTAATATTTAGGCCAGGGCTGAGAGTTCGTGTGCCCAGGCAGAGCTGTTCTTCCTTTGCCAGGGCCTTCTGCTGATTTACCTTCAGAAACAGCTACTCCCAAACAGCCCTGATTTTCTGCATCTCTGTACACTCTTGGGATGGCATTTTCCAGGCAGCAGCTTGAGGCTGCATCTACAGCAGTAAGTGTAATGAACAAGGGCCTGTTTCCCTGGTCTTCAGGCAAACAACATGGCACAGCTCATGCTTTTGCAGCAAAACTATCTCCCCTCCCAAAACTGTGTGGCTTTTGTCCATGTGCTCGTTGGACACACACAGAGTCCCTGAACTGGACCTGGGTGCTATCTGGGCGAGCAGTGGGCCAGAATCATACCAGGTGCCAGGAAATTAATGGTGCATATTATCACCAGCATGTTATCAGGGGATAGTGCACAAGCCCTGCTTAGTCTGCCTGTATGCATACAGGTACTTACATACCAGCCTGGGAATAGTCACAGAGATTCTCATAGATCACTTATGGAAGTGGCTGAAGACTGCTGGCATATACATGTTGGGTGAAGAGTTAAGTAGGATCTCAGAAATAACCAGGGAGATGACTCTCCTGAAGTCATTGTGGTGGCTTCTAACAGAAGTCAGAATTTCCTCAAAAAGGAGAGGGCTATTTCAGAAGGGAGTCAATGGGTCTGTCAAGACAGCAGTGGGAAGGAGGTGCATCTTCTTCAGCATGGAGATGAGCAGCGCTAAATGAAAGGAGAAGTGAACATCTCAGTACGCCTTGGAAGTGTGGAAGGACTGTGTGCTCCACTTAAATAGCTAGAGACACAATTAGCAGTTCCCTATTGCACTCAAGAAAGGGTTACCCGCTAATTATGTTATTGATACATGTGTAAGGAAGCCAGTCAAAACTTTTGCTTTCCCGTGGACAGTCCCCCCCAAATCATCATCCCATTTTATTGTTTTTTTCACCTGTTTCAGGTGTTTGTTGTTCTTATTTTTATTGCAGTAAAAGGCCAGAGCTGCTCCCCTCCCCTCAGTGCCGGCAGTTTTTAGGAGAGGGTCTCTGAGCTCAGGAACTCCAGTTATGGAAACAGGTACAGTCTCTCTGGACAGCTGGTAAGCAGCTCTCTGTGTGTTACGGCAGGAGCCATAGTTAACATTTGACACACCTCCTGACTGACAAGTGTTATATTAATTGTTTCGTTTAACTGGTTGCATCAAGTATTGGCTGTCTACTACTGAGAAATTAAAACAACTAAACACTGTGACCATTAGGCAAGAAATTTGCAGTGGCAACTGAATGACTGTGGCTTTCCTGTCCACCCAAAGAGCAAAGTCCCCAGGCACCAGCAGGTGATCGGCAAGTACTAACGAAGCAGCTGATGCACAGAGGAGTCCTTCCCTTGTACACTCAGTCAAACTGGCTGAAACATCTTTCATCAAAATATTCCTGCTGGACCACATGGCAGTGCCGGGCTGATGTGCTGTGGAGGAAACACTAGAGAGTGTTGTGAGCATACATGTTTTCTTCAGGGAACCCTATTCCAAATAACATGTTCAGGTTTTCTCAATTGTGGCATTTTAAACAAAAATTTGGTTTGGACTTACCATTTTCCACAAAATACTGGTTTTGATTTCAGAAATTTGCAAACAACCTTTTTTTGTATTTCAGGCTTTTTTTTTGGTTGTTTTATGTTGTTTTGGTTTGGCTTTATGCTCCTGAGCTGACATATATTTTTTATTTTAGTATTTTGATTACTATTTCCATTCCACAACAGGATCTGAATTAGATATATTGACGTGTCTAGCAGAATGAAAATGTATTTTCCCAGACAGCTATGAGTACTTTTATTAAAGGTGTGTCTCAACCAGCTCTTGAGCTATGACCTTGAAAGCTGTTTGAGTGTAAACCTGAACTCTCTGCCTAACTTCTGTGATGTACAATGTCAAAACCTTGGATCTTCCCCCCTGAAGTCCTGCAAGTATTTTTCATTGAAGAATGGAATCCTGGTCATGGACATGTAATAAAAAGACAATCACTACAAGAAATGTTATGATCTACGTTCATTTGTAAGGCAAAGACCGTAGATGTGTAGAGAAGGAAAAGCTTTGGTCAGAAAGGTAGATGGGAAAATAAGCTTGCCAGAAAGCTAAGCATTGCCAGGGGTTTTTTGTAGTCCCTGTGGCAAAAGGGATTTTTACAGAGATTTTGGAGCTAGGTACATACTTAATTGCATAGACCTTTCTAGATTTCAACTGCTGTTTCAGCCAGGTCTTCAGGACAGCAGAAGTGCATCCACAGAAACACCGTAGGATACTGTAAAATTAATTCTCAGCTTAATGCCAAGAAATAGAGCATTTTCTGCTCCTTGCTTTCTTCCAATTTATGAGAAAGAATAATTCTGCTGAGAACCATGCCGAGCAGCTTCAGCCTGTTGTGCTGCTCAGAGCTGCTCTCAAGGGAGGAGAGGTTATACCTGGTGCAGCCGAATACCAGCACCGCTGTTCAGTTCAAATAAATAACATGTGCCAGCAAGGTCTGGCCACCCGGCATGCTGTAGGGCCGTGAAAGCATAGCTCCTGCTGCCCGGCATCTTTATCAGCACTGCAAACTCTCCAAGTGAAAGTGGGCATCAAGAATCCTCCCCAACATCTAACTTTTGCTCCCAACATTTGTTCTAGTGTCAGTGAGGACTTTGAGGTTAGCTGCCTGTTTATTTGTTTTCGATCCTGGGATGCTGTGTGATCTTTTTTAAGCCAGGAGATGCAGAATGCAGCTTTGTCTTCAACAGTTTGTGTGAGTGGCAGTGACTGATGTCTTTTGGAAGAGCACCCCAGGGGCCAGGAGACGTGTGTAGCTGAGTGTTTGTCTGGGTATTGGTTAGCAGCATTTGTACCAAGCTGGTTTCTATTATTCCATATGTCAGGAAGAACATTTGCACTTCCAGGCCACTAGATGATGATGGTACTGTAATTACAGCTGCATCTTAATTAACATTCCCGCATGAATAAAACATTAGCATGATTATTCTTAGCTTTTTAACCAGTGGGCTGTGGTCTCATCTCATTATAGATACTTTCTTAACCAAACCAAGCCGAACCGAACCAAACCAAACCAAACCGAACCAAACCAAACCAAACCACACCACACACTCTTAACAACAGAAATAAACACAGAGTATCAGTTCACCTTTTTTACATTCAAAACTTTTGAGTTGGTTAAATAATAATGAACTATCTCTGAAAACCGCTGTGTTGGCAGAATAGTGCCTGTAATAGGAGATTTGTGAGTCTTAATCCTTCGCTTTGTGCTTCTCCTAGGTCTGGAAAGGTTTGATACACTTGCAACTGAGGACCATAGATTGCAAATATTGGATGTATAAATATGTTTTTTTCCACATGGAAAAACATTTTGCACATGCAAGTTTTAGTATTTTGCATTCACACAGAAAGACATAGGGCCACAGGTGGAATGTCTTCCTATGAACTTGGAATCCCAAATAGTACAAAGCCAAGCTGAGACCTCACTTGTGTTGTGCTGGAGGAGCAGGGGTTGCCCCTCATCTGGGTGCCTCTGCATTCCTCATGCCATGGGCTGGACCAGCAGGAGCCTGCAAAAGCCTCAGGCTTCAAAAGCCTTTTCAGGTGTGTTGGAGCCAAAGGTGTGACTACAGCTCAAGAGACACACACATAGCTGAGGTAGCTTTATATGGCATGGCCCAAGCACTGATGGCAATGTGGCTGCAGCAGCATGCAGGTGGGCAGGAGCTGCAGAAAAGCTCAGCCTGTGGAAATGCACAGGTTGTCTAAGTTCAGTGTCATGAATGTCTGCGTTTCAGTCCCAGCTGGCTTTGGGAAGTCTGCTCGTGCTGTAATCTTGCCTTCCTCAGCAGCAGCAGTAGAGGGAAGAGACGTATTTGTTGGTTTGTGGGTTAGCAGCTCTCACACTAGTTGAACTGTTCATTGCTCTGTTTTCAAACTTGGTAAACATAGGCATACAAAACAAAGATGGCCATTACTGGCTGTCTGTGGGAAACCCTACAATTGCACCACCATCTCTTTCTCTGATGCTCTGATGATTTTTTAATGTTTAGCTTGTCTGTTTTTACTGGCCCTCTTTTAATCCCTTTTCATCAATAATAATTTTTGTCTCCCTTTGCTTTTTTCAGCCAAAGTTGACAGGGTTGTAAAGGTCTTGAAGATACCGAGTTCTTAGAAGTTTCATAAAAACAATGTTTCTGTAAAGAAAAGAAAGAGAAACCTCATCATCTTCCCATCAGAGGAGAAGCTGGTAACACTAATACATTTCTACTGCACACCAGGGATTCCTCACCTGAGAGAGAAGGAAAGGCTGAGGTTCCTCCAAACTCCAGAGAGACGTTAGTCAGAGCTCACATTTTCTTAGATGCATCGGTCAGATGATGACTAGACACCAGGAAACCATGTTCTGCTACCCATGAAACTACCCTGATAATTTAAGAAAGGTGTGCTTCTGTCTCCAGTGCAATATATTTATGCAGCGTGTTGGGAACAAGGGGCTTTGCGATTAGCTCATGAAGCCTCAAGATGTGAACAAGAGCACTGCCACTGCCAGAATCTTTCATCACATGTTTCTGTAAGGATTGAATGCTGTAGAGAGCATAGGCTGTGAAATCTGTTCATAATGATAGGTTACAAGTTAGTACCATAATGGCTGTGAATAGCCTGAACCCAAGTTTGAGTCATAATAAAAATAATAATAGGTAGCTACACATTCTCATTTTAGCTATGGCAGGGAAAGTCTTCCAGGGAACGCATGGTTGTGGCCACACTTTGCTGACTGGTTTTGCTGCTTCTTGAAAGCTGAGGGTTGAGTTGTTTTGGAAATTATGTGAGCAAAGTAAAACTATAGCTTCTTTTTATAGCAGTCTCAAACTAGACCCACATAGCAGGCTAGGTGACATGCACAGCAAGCCTCAGCACCTCACTGAATACTACAAAGAGGGGACAAGCAAGTCTGCCTTGAAGGATTCAGTTGTGTGGTGTAACAAAGGCATCTTCTCATTGTATGCAATGCAAATGGGGCATCTAAGATGCCTTTGAGCATCTGAGCCTCAGCCTTAAACTTCAACTTTGTGCAAGAATTTCCAGCAGCTTTGCAGGACAAAGGATAACAAGAAAGTAAATGGAAATAAAGGCTGCAAACACAAGATAAGGTGGTTTGAGTTTTAGTATGGTTTCACAGCTCACACTTAACCTCAGACTCCCACTGAAATGTGGACTGTCAAAGGTCTTGTGTTCACTGTTCCTGTGACCCTAGTTAGCATAACGTGGCTTAAGAGTGCACCTTCTTGGTCATGGAGATACACCTAACTTCATGAGGAAGAATGGAAATGGAAGAAAAATAACAGCAAGGAATTTCTGATCTAGGCTTGAAGGAAGGAAATGTCTCAGTTCTCTGTGGCACTGCTGGTTTGAGAGTCACCCAAAAAAAGAAAATGCAATATTGCTGTCAGTGATTCATTCCTCTTTCCATTTTAACATTCTCGCATATCTAAGTCTTTATTCCGCATACCCAACAGGGAAAAGCTCCACCTGTGGCTTACATGGGACTGAGTTGTCTGCACTCTGGGAGGTCTGAACTAGTACTAGTTTTGCTTTGACACAGCGAGATATTTATCTTGCAACTCCCCATCTCCCTGTCTATCCTTCTGTCCATTCCAAGGCACCAAGATTTACAATAGTGGAATTGCTCACCTACTACAGATACCTCCGAGGGCTCACAAACTTCATGCATGAAGTAGCCAGAAGAAGCTTTGCATAGTAGAAGGTGACATTTTGAGTATATTTTCTCTCCCACATCTCAGTGCAGAAGGCAGGGAAGGCATTTCTCACAGTGTATAGCCACACATGTGTGCAACAGCAACAGCATTCACCTCCCTCTCAAACATCAGGAATGAGCCACAGGGAACAAAGAACTGAGTTCTGGAGTCTCCTGCCACAGAAAGTTGTGAAATGTTATATGTATTAAGTGAACTGAAAAACAATTGGCACATTAATGGAAGGTAAGCTCTTCAACGCCACTCAATGCATTGCTGTGGACGCAGCCTCTGAGACTGGAAGCACCTACTGGCAAACTGAAACTCCCTGGGAAGGTACCGAGGGAACAGGCTTGTGCTGTACTCGTCTGGTTTTGCAGTGTTCCCTAAGCAGCTGCACCTAGATCCTGTCAGCCAATAAATGGACTTCTGGTTCAGGATTGCATGGCTGCTCTCCTGTCTCTTCAGTCATGCCCAGAGGGCAGAGCTGTGGTCTAAAATGAGCAAGTGAAGCCAGGACTGATTTTTTGGAGCACATATAATTTAGCTCACCCATTCTATAATTCTTCTCTCTTTTGCTCAGGAATTCGGCATTTTCCACCTCTGCAATCTGGTAATGGAATCTTTAACTCTCCATCAATTCATAGGTTATTTCAGGTGGTTTTCTGACACCCCTAGGTGTTCTGTCCAACCTCAGACTAAGGCCAGTGTTACTCAGGTCTGACTGGCAAACTGGACAGAGAATGAAGTTATACCTGCACGTCCCTCCCACCCTGGAACTAGGTCTGGACCCAAATGTCATGATTGGCCTTTATGGTTGTCACCAGTTTAAGTCTCAAGATCACCTGTGCTGCTCTATCTCATCAATCTCTGAAATAGAATTCTGAACTTTTCAGCTTTGGTAACTTTTAGCTAAACCACAGAAAAGGCAAATGAGTATAAATTAAAACTGTCTTGACTCGCCTTTTGCCCATTTCCTGGTACTGTGGCTTTAGGGCTTTCTCCACTCGGGTGTGTGTCCAGCCAGGGCGTATATGAAGAGACACGTTCAAGGGCAGATGGGCCAAGCTGAACCTGGATCTCATCAGTCCATGGCCAACTTAACAATATGGGTCTAGGAAATATTCTCTATTACAATTAAAACTGATTTTTCCTGGCTTCTCATTACATTGAGGGAAAAGCCTAACTCTTGTAGAGGCTTAAAATGCAAGTTATAGAGGTTCTGTTGGGAGGATGATAGCTTTGGCCACACAAGAGCTTGCTTCTATAGCAGCTGTTTCTGGTTGTTTTTTTTTTTAAAAAAACCAACAAAAAAAAAACCAACCCACCAACAGCAGAAAAAAACCTGGATTAACCTGCTGAGAAACTGGCAGAAGAAGCTGTATTTGCCCTCCCTTAAATTATATGCTTGTGCTCCCCTGCTGCTACGATAAAATAAAATGAAAAAGAATCTTCTCAATTTTTCTTTCACCAGTGTGTTAAGATATTGTCAGGTCAGCCCTGGTGGTGGGGTAGCAGATGACTAATAGCTGTGTTTTTTAATTAAATGTTATCAGAAGAGGATGATAGATTAGCACCGCTACCCCCTGCATTTCCCAGAACATTTCAAAATTACTTTTTGAAAAATGGACTTAAAAAGAAAAAAAGAGTCAGGGGAAAGCATGAAACAATGATGGGAATTCCTTGTCCTTCTTGCTGGACTAGAACAAAAGCTTTCTGTCTATCAGAGAAGGAAAAGCTTATTTATTTGTTACTGTTTAACCCAGTGTAGGCCTGACTTGCACCTGGTTGGGGTTTCTGCAGCAGATTTGGATCTCACCTTCATAGGTCTCTCTTACAGCTGGCATTTCTACAGCCAGAAGAGAGCTTTTTCTCCCTGCAGCAAACACTGCTGGTTGTGCTGGTGTAAGCTACTTCAGCTGGTGCAAATGACTGTGGACTTCCCTGGCAGCAAAGTGGGAAGCTGCTGGCCCAGAGGTTTTATCCTTCACTGCTTTGAAAGGGGACAGACGCGTTAACTCAAGGTGTCCGGTGATGGGTAGTTAAGTTGCACATTGCTTTCTGCTGCTGATGAACAGTGAGTATTTCAGAGGCTTGATGGGCAGGATTCATCTCAGTAACCCTCACTTATGCAATGCTGAATCCTTACCCAATTGTCCAGATTCTGCCTATGGGCAACAGGGAGAAAAAGGTAAATCTGGAGACGCAGGGCTCCTACACTAGCTCAAGGACTTTGCATGTGACACATGCCACAGCTGTGAAGTGGGAAAAATGCACCAAACTTGCCTGATGTGGGCATTGTGTGATGAACATGCTGCTGTGCACACACATACCTGCACCAGCAGTTACTTACAGAACAGATTGCTTTGCCTTCATGGGTGGTGACCACGTATTGGTGGCAAACTCTGGTGCCTACTTTATTTTGCCTCTGCAGCAGAAGTGCAACAAACAAAGCACACCAGCTCTCCTTCCTCTTTCTCTCATGACATCATGTGTGGTTTTTTATCGCTAAGAATAAGCACTTTGCTTGTGCCTGAGAAGGGATGCTGTCTTTCTTAGCTGACAATCTTAAAAAAAAAAAAAAAAGAAAGAAAAAAAAAAAAGAAACGAGAAAAGCACTCTAGGCATTGTATCCAAACAAGAGAGGTGCAGGCATTTGTGATTTTAGAGATGTAACACCTGAAAGTGATAAAACATGGAAGACTGAGTGAGGCCCATGTTTCTACTGCTGAGAGATTTACTGCTAGTGGCTGGGGGAACATCTGAGTGCACGGAAAGGAAAAAAATCTCTTTCTTACCCAGAAATACCTCAGAATTGAGGCCTACCATCTGCCCCTACATGAAAAAAGACTTCAGAGTCTGAAACTCTTTAGGCAGGCACCAAAATCAAATACTTCAGTGCAGATGCCAGGCTCCTATTTTCTGTTGAAAGCCCTCTGGTCCTTTCTCCTCTGCTCACCTTTTTGTTATGACTGTGTGTTTGACTATCAGTTAGAGCATTCAGGCCACGAAGACAGAAGGGCACAATCTCTAGACACTCCTTCACCTTGAATAAACAGCTTGACAATATTTTCATTGGAAAATGAAGTCCCTTAAAGGGACAAAAGCCTTTCAAAGGGTTGGTTTTGGATTGTTCTTCTCAATATAAGAGCTTAAACTCTGCCTAAGCTGCACTTTAGGTCCCTGAGTGCAATTCTGGATGCTGCCCAAAATAAACAAGCGTTGGGGAATAGGGATGCAATCTACAAATAAAATGAGCACATCATTAACTTTTTATTCTCATTGTTATTTTTATTAGTCAAGGTTTTGGCCCCCAGAAGCCTGGGTACTTGTAATGAAAAAGACACAAATAGCTTGTAAGGCAAGCTATAAAGCGAGACTGGAAAACTGGGCTAGTGCCCAGACAGATGATAACTTTTTAAAAGAAATGTATTTCTATTTTTCCCTTTCAACGTAGAAGGTGTGTCAGTGCTTAGAGACAGAAAAACCTTCTTTATACTTATCTTTTTTCTGCCGCAGGTCTTTGTTTCTGAGTTTCCTCTATCTTTGGCTATGGCATGCACGTCCCATATAACACATATACAATGCAACAGAGTCCTGGCTATTAATGTTAAAATGCTGACTTCCCAGACAACTTGTTGCAACAAAGCCTGAGCTGCAGCACACGTGCCAATAAAATCCTGCTTACATATAGCGGTGAATATATATGTACGTATCATGAAAATACGATAGAGTCTCTTTCCTCTGCCAGCTGTACAATTTCTGTCTAAGGAAACTCTTGCAGTTCTCCCGCAAATGCTGATTATTTCCTAGGTCCACTTAGAGTGTGCTATTGCATGAAACCCAGAAGAAACCATGGGACTTGGTATTTCCTTGGGGTTTTTCTCCTGGATCTGCATTGAACACATTTTGAGTACATCAAAATGCTTCAGGAGTGAAATAAAAGGAAAAAAGCTGCTATGTTGCTGGAAAAGAGCCTGCGTCAGAGTTTACCTACTTTGCATTAAGGATGGTGACACAAACAGAGGGGCCTTGTATGGCTGTCAGGTTGCCCTATGGCCAGCGACAGAAACACGGGCAGTTCTAAATTAAAAGAACATTTCTGTATTAATTTATCACCTTGGTACACACAGGGCTAACTATTTTCCAGAGGCTGGCTACTGAGCCTCATATAGCTGACAGAGTCTAAACCGTTATGAAAGAAATACAGTTGCTTTCTTGATGTGGTGTATTTGGCCTCATGAAAGGGCATTTTGTTTAGGTAGCGCATAGAAATCTTAGAAAGTGCCTACGGTCACAGATACGATCCCTGGGGGAAGGCAGCAAACCCGAGCAAAGAAAGCAGCATAAATCATGGGACTTAATGCGCAGCTCATAAATCCAGTGTTTGTACGAAGGTCTGATAAGGCAGGACGATGTCTGAGCGTTTTTACTTCACATAACATGGTCTGTGGCATTTGCATCCACACAGCAGTGAAATGAGCTAAGATTTGCATTTCATTTTTTCTTCCTCCATGCTACGGGTGGGTCAGATTCTGATCTTGACTACATTGGTGTAAATAAGAGAAAAGCCCTTGGTTTCACAAGGGTGACTCCAAATGTAAACTCTACATTTGGGATGCAGATTGGACTCTGTTCCGGTTCTGAATTATGCTCATTTGACATGAGATAATAATATCAACCTACGAATTTGTAAGTCAAACATCTGTGCTTGCTACTCACAGTAATTTGTATGTATACATATGAATGTTTATTTTATATTTGCATATCATATATTTGCATAGTTTGAAGGCAAAATAGGGGATACACCAATAAGTTTTCATGTGCCTTTGATCTGTCTGGGAAAAGTTGTTGCTGAACGATGGCTGAATGCTGCTTAGATAACAAGAGATTGACAGGCAGGTAAAGCCAGGGTCTCACAAGCAGTCTGTGATGACTCCTTGCAATTTAGGCACTGCAGTGCCTTTCCAAATGGCAACATTTGCAATACTTTTGGGTTTGACTCTGATCAGTTGAAGTGAACATCCTCCTCTTCATTTTTTTAATAAACCTTCCTGGATACCTTCTTTCCCTCAAAGATTTAACCCACAGATGAAGGAGATGAGATAACATTATTACCCACTTTTTTGCAATTTAAGGGTAATTTAAATGAAAAATCTCCCTGTTCAAAACAAGGTGCATCCATGGGACCCACTGAAAGGGAGTTGCTATGTGCTCCCTCTTCCTCTCCCTATGTGACAAAAAAACAGCTTTTCTTTGGCTCTTAGCATTACTGGTGGTGACTCAGAGTGTGCTGTGATATCATCCCTGCAGACACCCCATCACAGAGACCTAAGAAGCTTTCAGGGCTGTGGGTTCAGGCCCTCCTGTGTGGTTTGACTTCTCCCACCCATGTGCAGAGGGGGACATGGACACTGCCTGGCCACATTACAATTCCAGCAGCTGCAGCTGTAACACTGTCAGACGAAGCTATCCAGATATGTAGGGAGTCTGCTGTTATTTACAGTAACGTAAACTGTGAGAAAGTCCATGTACCTGTCAGACTTATTCTTGACTTATATCAATGTATGTCAATAGATTTTGACCCCAGGGACTAGATATGGTAAAAATATTCTAGCTGGCACAGTGCAGGCTAGACAAGTAATCAAATATCCTACCTTTGTTATTTCTTCCTGCTTGGGCATTGGCAGAATTATTAAATAATACCTCTAAATTAAATTTCTTTTTCCTTTGTAAACCAAATATGGATATCTGTGCTTTCAGGATATAACTGAAAGAGTGGCTACAAAACTAATTCATTTTCCTTATGCATTTTAACTTGTTAATGATGGAAGGCAGTAGATGCTTTCTTCTTTTCCAGTACAATTAGCAGTAGCATATGTTTGCTGCATAGTAATTTATTCTAACGGAGGAAGATGATATTTCCCTAATGAGGCATGCTTCTGAGAAAAGACGAAGCATCTTTTCCTTAACAAGCATAGGCTTTTGGATGAGAAATCACTGTTTTCTTTAATCTGTCTCAGGCAGACCCAACAAAGTTACTAAACCAGGTCCAGCTCTCTGTGTTCTCCGTCAGTGTAGCAGTGACCTCTTCTCCTTGTAGCATCCAGCATGTTGCTTGTACTTTTGGTGATAGGAAGTGATAAGGGAGGTGAGCCTGGAAGAATTTTAGCCTATTTACTGGCCACTGTAAAGTTGATTTATCTCCTGCAGCAAGCTGTTGTGTAAAGTTTTGTGATTTGGGTCTTAATCTACAGAATTAGCCTTCTTTAAAGAAAACTCACTCCAAGATGTGGCTCTAGCTGCTGCACAGTACTCCATAAAGAAACACAACAAATCCGGAAACGTATGTTGTTCATTACTACTTTTTTCCTGTGTCCAGAAGCTTTTTTCTAATTTTCAAAATATTTTTGGGGAAAGAAAAACAAATATTTGAATTCCTGGCCCTCTCACTTTGCCCTGGTTGCTGAAAGGTCGTGACGAAGTCATTGGAGGACCAATATGTTGGAAAACCATATTATGTCACACTTCCCATTAAGAAAGGAAGGATGCTTGTTTGTATACTGTCTGAATGCTAAAAGTCCAATCAAATTCCTGGAAGATCGTGACAAATATCTGTACTAGTAAAAAGCCACCGCTTACTAACACCCGGTGCCAGTTTGCAGCAGGCAGTGACATGTCAGAGGTCAGCAGTGCTCTGGTGAGCTAGATGTCAGCATGGGATATTCCATCTTCATGAAATCGAAGACATCACAAATGATAAAAACAGAAAACAGCCAAAAAGGGAGACTATTCCAGACTATTCCATACCCCTTACCCATGGGAAAAGGCTCTTCTCTTTTAGGGGAACAACCATTTGCCTGTCTGTGTCAAGATTTTCATAGTGAGAACTAGAGGCACCAGAGGAAAGACACAGACACAGCTGTGGGGCTGCAGATGCAGAAGGCCAGTCGCCGCCTCATGTAGTTGTTTTTATGGTGTTAGACCCTCAGCTGAGAGTACTGTACCAGCTGCCTGCTTTGCTGTGCCCGGCTGCCCATGTCTACTTGCTAGCCCCCAGCATCACTGCTGCCTCAGTGCGGTAGGAACCTCCCACTAACAACCCTCTCCTCCATGCAGGAGACCATGAGCAGGTTCTCTCACTCTGCAGCATGCAGAAGGTATTAAAAATTTCCTTTGTTTTTTCCCCCCTGTTGCTCCCAAGGCTGGAAGCAATGCCTTAGCTTATGCGTAGTTTTTGGCCCAGGTTCTTTACCCTGTTGCAGTTATAAATTTTTAATCTCTCCATGATATGGTGCCTTTTCTTTTTTTAGAGAAATGCTTCTCCAACACAATAAACCAGCATCTGTAAAATAGATTTCAGGCTTCTCCAGGGTCTCGTTCATTTCTTTCCACTTTTCTCCATGATGGCGTTCTTCCTTTTGGACTCCCCTTCTCCTGGGAATGATTTAGTGATACAGAGGCATCTCCATTCTCTTTTGCAAGTTCTTGAAAGTTTAAATCATCATTTGTTGCTGGGAAACAAGAAGTGTTTTCTTTATCTAATGATGGGCCAGAATCAACTGGTGTTCAGGTTGCAGGCATTTCAGAGCCTTAGAAATCGTTGTGAAAGCCTTTTCGGCAATGCTAAGTACAGCATGTGGCTGTCCCCCTGCATGGTGGGGGCAAGGTGCCCTCAGCCCAAGATGATGGATCAGGCAGTGCATCACACAGACCAGAGTGGTCCTGAAGTTTGAAGTAAATCAGAGAAATGCCAAGAAATGTGATGTAAAGGAGCAATGCCCCACTGGAGAGCTCACGGGTGGTTACAAGAAAGAGCCCAGAAGGAGGGTGTGTTGCTTGGGATCTGTGCATCTCTTGTAGGCTGATGGCATCGACTGATGTCTCCTGATCCACACAGCCTTTCCCAGTGCAAACCTCTGATGGGTCCTGGATCTCTCCTGGATCCAGGAGTTTTGAGTACCAGGCTTCATTTTATTGATTTTGGGGATTTTCTATCCTTCTCTCCTCTTGTTTGCAGAGGTGCTAAGTATTAAAATAGCAGCGAGGAAGGGGAGAAATCACATCTTGGCAATTCTCACTGAAAGTCTGCCAGACATTTAATACACTGTTTTATGTTGAAAACATTTGAAGAATGACTCTGAAAACAGTGATAATACTTACTCGTTAAGCTTTCAAACAGCCTGGCCTGAAAGCCTTAACCTTTGCACTGTGCAAGTGAAAACATAAGGTGTAAGTAAAGCCCCTTCCTGCAGTAGCTCCAGTAGACTGCATAGCAGATTACACCAGTTATGAATTTACCCCCTGGCATTTGGTTCATTTCTAACACCAAGTCATCATGGCTTAGTTTGAACCCCAATGCCTGATATAAGACTCCCAATAGAGTTAATTACTCAGCTCTTTATAATAATCCCTTGCCCAGTCAACCTACAAAATACTTTGTCACAGTAGCAGCCTGAATGTTCAGTTAGGGGACCAATTAATCAAGCTGGCATTTAAAAAAATATAAAACCACATTTTATAATAGTGTAAAACATCAAGGTATTAATTTTAGTTGCATTTGGCATACAGAGACATGCACACACAGTATCTCTCTACAGCTTGATTTACTACGTTAAAGACTGAATGGCTTTGGAAATCAATTTTATTAGACTTCGTTATTTTAAAACATAAAATAAAGTGAAAGCATTACTTAATAATGGCTTTTAAATTCTAGATAAAGATGCCCAAAGGGAAAATATAGAAACCCTGGTGCATTATATATTGTTCATTTTTTTTGCAATGGTGACTAGCTCAGTGATTTGGAAAAAGAAATAATGTAAATTAAGGAGTGTATAAGAAGATGAAGTTTGTAGGTATTACCACTTGTCCAGTGTGCACGGGAATGAATGGAAGTCATTCCATGTCCCCAGTGTGCTTTTGGACTGGAAAACATAAACACGTGGCATCTGCCTCATTTAATGACAGCAACAACCACCAAAAGAGAAAATGAGTGAGGGGCTGTCTTTTAAGAGACAAAAGCAAACCCCTTCTTTATTTGCAGATGTTTCCCCATCCAGAGCTGTATGGAGGCGGGGGGAAGGGATAGATTAGAAATTAATGAAAGAGCGATAAAGGTGTTGCAGCACTGAGAAACCGAGCCATGAGCCGTTCCCAGCAGCTTGTAATGGGATCTCTCTCCACCTGTGTAACGAGAAGGCCAAAAGCAGAGATTGAGGCTTATAGTGGCCAGGTGGGCAGCAGTGCACATCAGAGCGGTTAAATGTGCAGGTTGGTGGAGCAACCAGTGGAGGTCACCACGTGCAGACCAGTGCATGACCCTCAGGGGCAAAGTCTTGCTAGACAGCAAGTGTGGCTTGGGGACTAAGGTGCCAAGGTGGTGTTGGCCATCAACTGCAACTCCTGCCTTTGGCCCTTTGCTTGTCCTTTCCCTGCCTCAGCCTTCTCTGCTGGGAAGTGAGGAATCTACTGTGGCTGGGAATTGCTGATCAACAGAGATGTTATTCCGGGGAAGGACTTTCCCCAGAAAGGTTCATTGCCTTTTCCTGGGGTATTCATTAGAAACAAAAAAAGGATGCAAAACACTGTCAGTGTTTAAAAACCTTGAACATACATGCATATGCATATGTACATATACATATATATGTGTGTTACATTTTCCTAGCAAAACATCACTGTGTATAGTGAAATGAATGTTTTCTAAGGCTGCTTTTCACCTCCAAACAAGACAAATGCTTCCACGGGAAACTTTTAACCACTCACAAGTATAAGGAACGCTTGCTTTTGTGATCTGCAGCTGATAACTTATAACCAACACCGAGGGGATTTGGCTTGGGACCAAAACTAGAGGGAGTGCAAGACAATTTGACACAGTTTGGTGCTGACGGAGATATTGTAGCCAGGGGCAGGTATATGGCCATGGAAAGATGAAAAATCAAAGGGTGATCATGGATTCACTGGTGAAATTCACATTACCACCATCATCCTATCCTGGTAAGAAATCTCTGTGTATGAAGGATGTTGAAAGGCAGAAATGGGGACTACTGTGGTATACTTACTGATGGTGGGTTTTTTTGAAAGAAGCATTTGAAGAGGTTCACCTGCTTTTGCTGGAATCCTCAGCAGGCTCTGAGTGCTGAGCTCTGCAGGAGAGTCTGGACTCATGGTTGAGAACAATGCCTGCTCTATTGTGCGTTAAATCTTGTTGGCATTTCTAATGACTTGCACCAAGGAACAGAGCAGGGCTGTGGGTACTGGCAGGAACTCCATCCTTCCCCCAGTGCATGCTTCAGACAGCTTTCTTGTATCCCACCAATATTGTGTGGATTGAAACCTGACAGAACTCTCTGTCTGCTTCCTTCATTTCTGCTGAGCTTCCTTCCTTTTGCTGCAGGTTCAACTTCTCAAAAAGTGGACAAGATTCCTCTTTTGTTTTTTGTTTTGTTTTGTTTTGTTATCTGAACTTTCTTGTGCTAAGACATTAATCTGCATTGCATAGTGTTTTGGAACAAACAAAGCTGGAGTGAAAGTGAGCTCTCCCTGTCTGTATTTTGCTCGCTTTGCTCCTCTCTGCAAACAGATGACATTTTTGTGCTCAATAGGCCAACACAAGAAATAGAGGGATTCATTCTGGGAGGGTTTTTGTGTTTGTGAAGTTCTCCTACTATTTTATAAAATGAAGACAAGTCCAGCTGGGCCTCAAATGGCAAGTGACATGCCTAATGGCTTGTTAGCTAAGAGGCAGCATCAATCTCTCTGGGATGGGGTCAGAGGATGGAGAAAAATTGTTTTACGACAAATTGGAGCAAATAAACTTTCCAGCTAGGATTTATTAAACATATTGCTCCTTTACTTTAATCCTGGTGGTTTATTTACATCCCAGCTCTCTTCCCAGTATTTGTAGCTGCTACCTACTATGCTGACTGGTGCTGCTTAAGCTCAAGTGATAGCTGGTCAGTCGTCTGAATTTATAGCTGGTCTGATAGCCATAGCTCGTAGTCCTGGAAACCGCCTTAGCGAGGCCACCCTAGGTATGGCTTGGGGAGGGGGTGTTACGTTACCCTAAGGGAGCGACTCTTTCCCAGTTAAGGTGACTCCTCTCCAAGAAGAAGGCTTTTGGTGTCCCACAGCTGAGAAAGGGTCTGTTGGCACCAGGAGCAGCTCAGGGCTGTGAGGAGACACAAAGGTGACTGGGAAGAGACAGAAAAGGGCAAGCCTGACGTCTGTGGGACAGTCACTCCTTCTCCCATACAGCATTCCTCCAGTGAAAGCAGAAGCAACAGGCTCAGTTCAAGTAGAAAACCCATGGCAGAGCTAGGACGTGAGCCCAGCAATCTGGAGTCCTAAGACAGTACACTATTTCCTCCATCTGGTTTTATTTGTTCAGTCTCCAGCTTTTCTGCAGCATGGAGATACATTTCCATGGTCCTGGGATGGAAATAGTAATTGCCCCACTGTTGGGAGGAGGTATGGAAGACAGAGTAGTGACCCAATACCTCCTGACAGGTTGGGACCGTTACAGCAGCATACCCCTGGGTGGGCGGTGCGGTGGTGTCAGGCTGCCCTGGGCCATGTTTGACCATTGCCTAGGTTACTTCATCCCAAAGCTGGCCTTTGGTAATGCTGTTGGCAGCACAGCCTGTGGAAAGCATGGCCCATGGAAAGCTTGTCTAGGTCCAGGTGATGGTCACACGTGGCTGGGTACAAACAGAGGAGAGTGTTCAGGGGATTGTCAGTGGCTCTGCATGACCTTCTCTCAGAAAAAAAAAACCATTGTCACTGCTTGGCCACTGCTTCCCCTTTAAAAATTCCTTGTCCTCTTTGAGAGCTCCCCTCTGCCTGTGTAAGCCCAAAGAGATGAAATTCATCCCTCTCAAATCCTGCAAAAGCCCAAGCCCATGAGATGAGCTGCAATTAGACTCTGGCTGCAAAACATAGTCACAGACTTGAATTCTCTTAAAGTTCGGTGGATTCAATGCTGGGAATTTGCTTCCACCCACACCAGAGGTAAAGGGATTAGCTGCGAAGCCCTGATCCCACTCCATACTCTTCCTAAAGCCCAGGGCAGCCTGGGCTCCTGGGCTGAGCTTCAGGCCTCTGCAGCTGAAAGTGTTTAAATAGGAATGTCCATCACTTGGTGTGAATAAAAGCGAAAGTGGCCCTTTTAAAAGAGAGCGATGACTTGATCAAAATGCTGCTTTGTCATATCTGTTTCATAAAAATTTGCCCCCTCCGGGCCAATCCGGCTTGATGTCAATGGTGAACGCCAACCACAGCCTTGTCTCGGTGAGCACCGCACAAAGCCTTAATTTCACAGCCTTCAAACAACAGTGAAAAATCACCAGGAACTTTCTCCTCGGCTCTGGGATCTCCCTAGCAACCGCAGGCCAAGCATACTGTAATTCAATTTATGCCTTGAACTCCTTCAGGAGTCTCTTCTTTAAAATCTGTCACAGTCAACGTGCCTTGGGAAACTATTATAAGCGCCTGAACCTTTGACCAGCCAGAGAAAGTAAGCGTTAGTATAAATCTCGTAAGCATGTTTGGTCTGTTTTTATGTTGGGTGTATGGTACATTTAACATTCAGCCCGTAGCCTCCATCTCTTTTCTGCTTGGGAAAGGCACCCTGCATCTGTCATACTGTCTGCGCTGAAACCGGGCTACCAGCCCCGAAAAGAGGCGCGGGGGAAATGCCTCCGCTCAGCCAGAAGAATTGCTTTATGTGGAAATGCACTGACATGGCCCTGGGCTCGTTGGGAGACGAGGGGGTGTCATGGGAAAGATAAGCAGGAATGACCTGGCAGGTTTGTGAATGTCTCAATCCCGGACTGAAGTGGGTTTAACAAAAGGGTGAAAGCTTAGCAGGAAAACACAAATGATAATGAACTGCTCGCTGTGTTTAAATAGCCATCCCCAAATAGTTCTGCAGCGAACATTGTCAAGTTACTTGAGTCAAAGTGAGGTTTATAGGCCTGTAATTTTCAGGGCTATTTGCTCAGGAGTCCTCTGTGAGCATCTTGAAAAAATTACTGCTTTTGCTGACAAATGTCATTTTTAAATTAACCATATGATACAAGGTCTTATAAATAGGATCCCTCTTTGTATGTTAGCTCCGTGTCTTGAGTGTGGTCAGAAACAGAAGGGATGAGCCTTTAATGAGTAATGCTTGACTGGAAACTTGTTGGCATTGCAAATCTAGGGGCAGATTTGGACTAGTATCAGTCAGGGGCGAGGGGGGGGGCGGCGGGGGGCAACCTGGGGAGAAGGAGGGGATCTGCTCCCCTGGAGTACTAAGAGCCTCCACAGACTCTGGCTATGATGGGACAGGCAGGTGCTCTGCACCTCTTGGGAACTGGCTGCTAACGATGATTTTCAAGTAGTTACTAACTGGCCATATTCCAGCCCAATCCACTTATTTTATCCCAGGAGGCTCACCCCATCACACTGTGTCAGCTGGCAATAATAAGTCTGTGCAGTGAGAGGGGATTTTCCAGTTGGATCAAAAATAGATGTCACATTTCTACCCTGCTTTCTCGCTTGGCTGTGGGACAGCATCCTAAATAAAGTGACCTAGCGCATTAACTTCAGGACGCACCTAGGCAGTAGTTATTATGGATGGCTGGTACAAGTCGCAATTACAGCTTTCAGAGCATCACGGGGCAGCTCTGACAGAAGATGCTGTGCTCAGCCCATACAGCCTCTGCACAGCTTCAGCTGCAGCCGTGTTGCATGCCATGGAGCAGCAGTCAGCAGCTAGTGGGGTACCTGTGTGCGATCCCAGTCCTGTGACGGGGAGGTGTTTGTGCTTGGTGCAGGGCTAGATCTGATCTCAGCAGTCTGTCCTCACATTGCTTAATATGACCATATTTATATGTTCAGTCCTGCTGTTTGCTTTGATCTCAGGGAAGCTTTGTAATGCAGCCTGGGGGTGGTATTTGGCCAGGCGGTATCTCCATCTACAGTCAGAGAGCAACAGCCTGCAGCTTTTTCCAACACTTGGAGAAGTACTGAGATAAGGACAGTTTAAACTCAATAAGGGTTGGAGTCCTTGTCTGTGGGTGCATAGAGACTTGGCATTATTGTGTGCTGGAAGAACCTGCTTTGACTTTAGTAAGGCTTACAGGGATTTGGCATTGCAAAATAAATGGCTGCTGAAAGGCAGGCAAGGCCGTAAAGAAATGACACAGCAGTGTGCAAAGCCATGGAGCTGGTAACTGCAGTGGCACGATTTAGTGCAGCAAAGCTGGAGCAAGTGCCAGCTCAGGGCAAATGCAAATCTCTTTTGAGTTTTACCTTTCCCCTAGCATTTCTGCTTTTCCCATATAGTCCTGCTTATTGGCCATGCAGATCTGAGTCACAGCCCTTTTGCGATGTTTCTGTGTACAGTCGCTGGTACAGGGAGGGTTTAAGTGTAATAACACCCCGTCACTATTCATTATGAACACAAAATCACTGCTGGAATACCCACGGGTTCCCATGAAAGCAGGGCTGCCTTTCATCTTGTTGTCTCCAATTTAAATAGTTCCTCACTATTCCGTCAAACTGAGTGAATAGGTGGAGGAAAACCACATATTACTAATTAACCAGAGATCACTGTTGTACACGAAACAATAATATCAAAACTCAGCAGTTTCAAAGGAGTATTTATAGAGGCATCATGAGTGAAATATTAGTGACATCCCTTTAACTGTTTGTGTTTCTAGAAGTCTAGTCGTTTTATAAAAGCCAGGGATAGATTTCATTCCCAGAGTGGTGTAGAAGTGGGTTACTACCTCGAGGTTAAAGCTGGGCCCCCATCTACTTGAGATAAATCATGAGAGTTGCCTCTAGTGAGGACGGCACAGGTCAGCCAGGGTTGCCACCCCCATCCCACAGGCTGCTCCCAGTGGCTCTTTAGTAGCCAGCTGGGACATGGAGGATGCCTGGATGCTTCAGACCAAACCCCGAGGCATTTGCAAGGCCAGGGAAGCAGCCTATAATCGCTGCTTTGCACCAGGGGCACGATGCTGGCTCTACATCAAGAGGAAAAAAAATTAAATATCATTTATCTTTCTTTGGGGAGTTTATGGGCCAAGTTTTGAGGGAATTATCTTTTTCGAATCACCTATTCGCTTGACTGTATAAATACAATACCTGCTTGAGAAAGGAACAACAGTGCTCCTTTAAGCTTTGCAGGATTTCAATTCACAGTAAGTTTATCTGACATCTCTCATGATTAGCTGTGAACTTAAGCAAGACAGAGGGGTGGAGAGAGAGCAAGAGGGAAGAAGATAAGCACCAAACAAAAGATGTTTGTCTCTCTCTGAGTGCTGCCTTAAACAAGCCCAGCCTGTCAGGTACTGAAATACATACACTTTGCAGCAGGGAACTGAAGGAAAACATGGGTTATAAACCCATTTTATACAGCAACTAGGTCTTACTATTATTTATGTTCCTTAACAAATTGCACAGCTAATTCGATGCACTTAGTGGGAAAAATGCTGTTAGCAGGTAAGAGCTTGCTTTAAAGTGCAGTAAAAGATTCCCAGTGATTACAAGTAAGTGTGGGTCAGAGGAGAATGGATTCTGTTTCCAACTGAGTCCTGAAGCTCACAGGCATGAGAATGCAAAGCGGAGATTTTCCTCTAGGGGCTGCAGGAATCTGTCTGTGATCGGTTTTAGAGCATGATCCAATTCCCAGTGAAAATGATAAGAAAGGTCTGGCTTACCTGAGCGGTTTGAGGAGAGAACTGGACATTTTTGCCCAGTCTCCACCACTGACAAACCAGAAGACATCAAATGAAGTGATGACACAAATGTTGTGGCTGTCACCACCGCGGGTCGTTATGCCAAAAGTATAAATTTATTCAGAACTGTTTAGACAAAGCTGTGAAGGAAAATTCCTTCAAGAACTAGTAAACATGAAGATGCAAAGAAGTTGTCTTCAGGAGAGCCGGAAACCCCTGAGCTGCAGCTAGCAGGAGCTTCAGGCACACGCTGCAGGAGGTGTCACGTTCGTCTGCTTGAGGCTCCTTCCCTCGGCGCCTGCTCCTGGCCACCTCTGAAGAAGGACACCAGGCGAGCTACACGTTTGTTCTATCTCCTTTCTTGCAGAATCCGAAATAGGAGCAGAAAATCTCTTGCAAAATTGCCCATGATTTTTCAATAGAACAGAAGAATAGCTTTATTTTCAATGAAATGGAGCACAATGTTCACTACTGGCTGGGTGCCTGCAAGATAGCTGTTTGCAGGATGCTCTGCGCTGTGGCGTCTAACATTAATCAGGGGCTTCCCCCTGCTGTAGACATGAAGCTATTTCAGAATAGCCCTGAAGCAGTAGTTGTTCCCAAAATAACTATCCCTGAGTAACTCCATGTGTGGACATTGTTATTCCCAGTTACCAGAATCTTCTGCTGGTGGACTAATCTAAAATCTCTCTCTTTTTAACAACTAAGAGCCTTCACCTATGTGTTATTCAGTAACTGTTGTTCTCTGAATTCACCTCATCTTTAACTTAACAGACCTATCAAGTATAAAGGGGCCCAAGGACACAAGTTGATGTGGTAACAGCTGGCACATGTTGATTATTCATTGTTTCACAATATTAATAATGTTTTGTTCGCAAGTGGCCTTTGCTGGAGTCACTGAAATACTTTGAGAAATCACGGTGGAGTAAGCAGTCTGATTTCCATTACACAATCAGGAAAAACTGAGGAACAAACACAATAAGCCATGATGTTCTAAAATGTTTAGTAATTTGAGATGTTCCATCTTGGGCAAAACCTAAGTAAGTGGAGAGCAAGTCTGACCTTAAGATAATGGTGAGCATCCACACTTGGAGAACCAGACCTTCTGAAGGATATTGGTAACCAAGGCTGGAGGCAACAGAACTTTACTGTCAGTCCTGAGGGTGTTGGTTTATAAGCTGGTCATGCAGGTGTTGTTATTACCATCCTTATTGCAATTACAGGCAAATATAGATCTGGGGGTTCTCATTGCCCTACATAGTTGTCAAGCATGGCCAACAGTGGTCCCTGGCCCCAAAAGCTCCTTCTCCAAACAGCACCACATAATCAGTGGGAGAAACACGGGCCTGAAAGTAAGGCAGAGGAAAATAAGATTTGTCCAGCTCTGAGATGCTGAGGGAATTAGCAGTGTGCTACCTGCTCGGCTGCTGCTGAGCTGGAATTTCTCATCTGCTTTAGAGAAGAGGAGGGAGCTGGCAGGAAACAGAGGGCAGGCTTTGCAGTGGTTTGGTGGGAACTCTTCCTTTTTCCCCATTTGGCAGGAAAAACAGTCTGAAAAGCACTTGGAAAAAGTGGGTCTGACCTCATCTCCCCCACCTGCCTAGCAACTTCAGGGAAGGTTTGGGAAGCAACACGAAACCATTTTCTTTCCCCCTCATCCTTTTCCCCTTCTCCCCGAGCCACAGCCTGCATTGAATTTTGTCTCCTTCCCGTTTTCTTTCTCCTGTTGCAACTCCAGTGGCGTATCCTGGCACTTTCCAAAGTGAAGTCAGATTCTGGCACCGTCCTTTCAGCTGTGATGAAAGTTACAACAGGGAGGGTAAGTGGAATTTGATAACAAAAAGCCTCTTGAGGCCTTTTCATCTTTGAACCACTGGCAGTCCCAATAAAGTCCTGTTTCTGTCTCAACATCAACATTCACAATTCTGCAAAAAGAAAATGGAAGATAAAATAAATAGGAATTACCGCAGCAGATCCGTTCAAAAGATTTTCCTTTTACTAGATTCCAATAAATTGCTTAAAACATATCTTAAACTGCCTGCATTTTCAGGAATGTAAATACACTGAAGGACAGATTATACAGTCACAGCTTTCGGGGCCAGCATGTCAGGAGTGCCGAAGACAGAGTCGTAATCCTCCCCCTTATTCTTCCTGGCTAAATATTCTTATGTGGTCAGAGTGACCTACTGTGCAGTCATGTAAACCCCTAAGTGGTTTAAGATAAGTGTTGCTTGATCACAGTGGAAAGGTGGTGGAAATTTTCTGAGAAATAAGCATTTTGAAAAACCATCGATGGCTGGCAATGAAGAAAATACGCTCTCTTCCCCTGCCCATGCTGAAATTCTATGCTCAAATATAAATATAATCTGAGCATCAAGCAGTAAATTTTTTCAAGCACCAATCTAAATAGCTGCTAGAAAAGAGGAAAAAAAAATCAGACTGAACTCTAATGACCTTTGTGTATGTGTATTTGACAATATAGCATCTCTAGCCAAGGTTTAAAAATGGTGCTTTCTTGCATCAGAGGGTAGGCTGGACCATATTTCTAAACTGTGCTGCAGTTATTAGACATACTCATCTATCTTCTGTTTCTTCAGTTGGATTTCACAGAAATAAAGAGGACGTCCTTGCCAGAGAACATGTTTCAGAGTAAATAATGATGAAAAAAGCCATGGTGTTTTGTTTGCCAAAGTGCAGTATTTTGCATTAATGCACAGAGGATGCCAGTGGTGGGAATGTCTGAACTGGGGGGACCTCCAGGGTCAGAGACAGTAGGTGATGGGGCTGTTTAGAGGAGCACAAAACATGCAACACCAGCCTGGAGAGAGGAAGCACTGGGCTGGCAGTAGCCCTCAGCTTGGTCCTCAGATGAGGTCCCTTTGCCTCTGTCCCATGCTACGCTTCTTGTAGGGCACAGCCCCCCACTGTCACAGTCTGCAAGGACAGAGGTACAGCTGAGATTACCACAACAGCCTTCCTCAGAAAGGTAACTAGAAATGCAATTTTGCTGGATTGGGACATAAATGTTTGTGTTTTGTTGTATTTTGGTTTCAGTCCATATCCTTTAATAGTGCTGTTCTGACTACCTGGGAGAGATCAGAAGATTCTCCACATTGAGTTTTCCATGCTGGTCATGCAGGCCTCCAGCTATATCCAGAGGGAGAAGCCAATGGGTGAGATAATTCCTCTGCATGGACATTGCCCTGGTGTCCTCTCAGTGATGCCTGAAGCATTTGCCATCAGTTACTAGAACAGTCACTGAACACTGGGAGCAAAAGAGGCTTGGCCAGCCTGTGCTGCATACCGTGCTAAGCACCCATGGCTCTGGCTATGTCAGCTTGAGCCAAATTTGTGAGCAGCAACTATGAAAAATACTTTTTTAACCACCTCTGGAGACTTGTCATCCATTAGCTTTTTGAATGTGGGGATCTCCAGGAGCACACCCTCTGGGTTTGCAGGACCATGTCCTTGTCTCCTCTATAGTGTATCTAACTCCTCCCATCTCAGAAAGAGTGATGAAGACTTTGTCAAGTCACTTCAGCCATTTTTGTTCACCGCTGTTTTGCCACTGAAGGTTTAGCTATATCTCATCATTATTGCAGAGGCAACTAGTATCTGGCATCTGTTAATAAAAATATATTGTATGTGGATCCCATTTGGTCTGTAGTATATAAAGCTGCTCTACTGCAAAAGATTGTGTTGATTTTGTGTTTTTTTTTTTTTTTAAATCATGCAAGAATCCACGAGGGAGGACAAGTTTTCCACTGAGCATTGATTGCATTGTGCTAGTGATAGTGCTAGTGATAATGGTCTCTGTCTCACTCGTGAACTTTGCTAGCCTACCCACCAAAGGACAGATTCAGTGGCTGTTAGATTTCACCCTCTAGTTTTCTCGGACATCAAGTTTCTTTACGAAGTCTCTGACATGAGTAATACACACACAATACAGTGACATCAGCCTTAGTTTGAAGGGGGGGAAATGCTCTGAGGCCTTCCATGTTTATAAGACAGGCAATAAGCCAGATTTCACCCTGGTCTACATCAAATTCAGGGTTAGGTGACGTAATGTAGGTCAGGATTCAGCTGTGCAAAACCTGAGAGGACAGAAAAGACCATACTGGCTTCCAAATGCCTTAATAAGGGCATCTTCTTTTAAAAAGAAGGTTAAAGTAACTACTCTTATGCTAACAGTTATGACTAGACAACTGTAAGTGTTTAAATCAAGTGGGATTTTCTGTTCAAGGCACTGCTAAAGACCACAGTTTTCAGCTGCTTAATCTAGTAGCCCATGCCTGCTCAGGAGTCTCATTTGTTAGGGGAAGGAAGATTTAAAGTAGAGAAACGTATATAAATGACTTTAGTCATAAAAACCAGCCCAGATAGTTCCTGACTATCTTAATGCAGAACTATAAATTACAAAACCCACAGCTATGCATAAGGGGGGAAAAAAATTAGAAGCTTTAATTCAGCCTGTGAAGCTTAATACTTTCTGCAATTATCTAAGGAGCTTCAGAAAGAAGACTTTATCTACACAGCACACACACACACGCACTCATACACACACACATGGAAAACCTCCAGTAATGGATGTTTCAAACTGCTGTAGAGTCATGAAATGCCACAGAGCCCTTCACGGAAGGGGGCTTGAAATGCTCCTTCTGCATTGCTCCTGCTGGTTTGCAATTGCTCATCCCGGCATTATAATGCCAGCACTGGCCTGATGGGGCTTGAAAGGCTGGGGAGTCCTCATGAGGTTTGGCCAGATATAGTACTTTGCCCAGAATATGCATTTGCCCTGCGGCTGTGCTTCATGGTTGCCAACAGAAGGTAGAAAAAGGAAATAAAGGAATAAAGGAAAATAATAAGGGAAATGTGCCGGTTGGTATAGCTGGCACTTGCACTTCGTTTTCACTTGAGACAGAGGTAGGTGTGTTAGCAAAGGTTTATTTCAGTTAACAAAAAATGTGCACAGCTTGCTTCTGGTTTGTTACACTACAGCCTGGCCACAGAAGGAGCATTGATTTAGAGAACTCGTTCCGCAGTCCTGCTGCAGTACAATATTAATGGTTCTGAGGAGGGATTTGCCCTGACACCTTTTGTCCACAGCTTGCAGACACCATTGTCTGTGGTGCATAATCTGATTTAGCCTAATCCAGCCCTAATAGGAACTCCCACCTAGGAGCTGGGGGAACAGGAGATACTGCAAATTTTCCAATAGGTCATGGTGGTCTGTTTTGTTTTCGTTGTTTGCTACTTAAAAAAAGAAGGAAACCTAATCTAACCTGAGCTCCCCTTGGAGTGGATGGGGAGGGGAAGGCACCTCCAGAAGGTGGTGAGCTGATCTCCCATATAAAACAGTTCTGACAGTTTAACCTGATGACTCCTTGTGTTTTTCTGTTTGCATGTCTGTGTGATATTCATTTGGACCACAAAAGTGAACACTATGAAAATCTGAACTAAAGGATCTTTGCAAAGTGCATCCAACCTCCACGGGAAACCCCTTCAGCAGGACACTGAGGTTTATGCCAGACTTGAAACTCTGAATTTTTTCCTAAAAATCCAGCATATACTGCAATACCTTGCTGAACTGGGACGTTCAAAAGAACAGATGATGCATTACTTTGCAGTCTTAATTGTTTGCCTCGATCTTATTCTGACTCTCTCCTTGTTTTGTCCTTGACAGAATAAAAAATTCCCTAAAGCTCCTTCTAATCTTTTCCTCTGTAAATAATTTTGGCCCAAGACATGCCTCATTTTTAAATTAAAAAAAGATAACATTTAGTGCTGTTTACTATATCATGTTGATTACGAGAAAAATACTGATAAAGAAATTTGTGCAAATCAAAACCCTGGATAACACCAAAGATCTCTATCACCAGGCTACTAACTCTTGTAGTGCTAAATAAGCAAGTGAACACCTATTATAATAAAATTAATTCCAGAAGCAAAAGTGAGTCTTCTCTCTGTGGAAACAAACTATTTTTCTTAGATACTATGTTTATGTGCTCAAATGCTTATAATTTGTTCTCTGCTTTTATTCCCCTCTCCCCCACCTCCTGTTAATCAGCCAGGCTTCCTTATCAGTCATGATGCCCCTGTGTCTCTGGGAGACAGTTTCATGCCCCTGAGGATGGTCCCAGATGAGACTGAGACAGAAGATTGATAGGGGAATTGAGTAAAATACCACTTTTTTCTTTTCAGAGTGCCTTCCCTGGGAGCAAGCAAAAGAGGAAGCTTCTTCCCTGAGAGCTTCTCAGATCTGTAGCTATCTGCTCCCAACGCTGGGGCTTTGATCTAGCAAAACCTGTAAGTATCCACTTACCTCTGGATACACATTTCAGTGCTATGAACTTTGCAAGGTCTCAAGCACCTACTTAAAACATGGCACAAGCCAAAGTGCTTGGCTGAACTGGAATCCAAGGCCTGGATCCAACCTGATGTGCTTCAGAACTGAAAATAGGTCTCCCTGTATAGTCAAAGAAGGGAAGAAAGTGCTTCTCCAAAAGCTTCAGGGAATAATACAGCCTGTCACCTGAATTAGATGCATTGCAGAGAAGCCTGATTTTTTACACTTGCTCCTGTTCTGCAGATTGTTGGCTAGTCAGACGGTGCTGAGAATAAATACCTAAAAATAATTACCCCTAAGTACTTCAGCTTGCGGCAGAGGTGTGTGGAATAGGACTGTCCTGCTACTGAAGGCAGGATCATGGCAACCTGCAAGGTGATGATCACCTTCCCACCGCCCTAGCCCTTCCTGCCCCAGCATCCCCTCTTCTCCCGTGCTTGCCGCGGCTCCAGCATGGCTCCCCTGGGAGCACACACCCAGGCAGCATGGCACCTACGGACAGGGAAGGGGTAACAGAGAGAAAGAGAGGTCACCAACTTCATCCCTAAGGTTGCTGTCTCTCCCACACCACATTTGGAAGGAGACAGAGAGGAGTGTGGTCCATGGGACCTGCGGTCCCTGTGAAATAGGTGCGGAAGGGGGCTGCCTGCTCCCATCAGCTTCTGTGATCTCCCCAGCCTCTACCCTCCCCAGCCTCTACCCCCTCAACTCCCCTTGCCCCCTGCTCTGTTTAGTTCAAAGCAGAAGAAGAGGAAGGTCTTCAGGGTCCTCACTTCTCTCCAGGAGACCCTCTGTTTGTCTCCGTGTCTTTTGGCTTGACACCTAGCAGAAAGTGATAAAAACAACAAAATAAACCTTCAGCAGTTCCAATCAAAAGAAAAAAGAGTCCAGTGTTTCCTCTCTCAGAAGCACAGAGAGCTGAAATGTCAGCTGGCTATCAGCGATACCTGGGAAACACTGCGTTTGGTGCCAGCAAAGCTGATGAGGGTTTTTTCTTTTAATGACCCTGCTCTGAAAGAGCTAGTTGTTAGGTACATTGTACACTATGGGAATGAGGTGTGGGGTGTACTTGGTCTGGGCATTCTGGTTTTGTTTGGTGGTTTTTTTTCACATATCCCAGCAATCTCCAAGAGGGGCTGAGGCAGTGAGCACTCTGGGTTAGTCTGAGGGACTACAGCTGCTGTTCCCATTACACCCGTGCTGCTGAAGAACTGTTCTTATGCACATCTGTGTTTCACCATGTGATTAAATCAAGTGTTTTGTGCCAGCACAATAGCTGCCGTAGAAAGAGGTGTGAAGATTAACAGACCAGGTAATCAGAGAGAGCTTACAGCAAAGTAAGATGCAACCAGTAAAGGACACCATTGTCTCCTGTGTCCCCGTGGGGTGGGAGTTTGGGTTAGATAAGGTGTCCTAGACTTTTAGAGGAGAGGACAGTATAGCATTGCTTGGGATAAATATCAGCTAGTCTAGAAAATTTAGTCTTTTGCTGTAAACCGACTCGTGGCGGAAGAGCTGAAAAGCTGTGCAATGCATCTGCTTACTGGTCAGTAGGGTCCAAATAGCGGTAGTTACTGGAATTTTGTTTTTTATCCCCTCAGCCTGAAACATGAAAGAAGAAAAAGCAAAATGGTGCATTATCAGCTTGAACAGTGCTGAACCATGTCCTTTTGACCTCATATCAGACATGCTGGCAACACACCAGCCTGGATAACTCAGTGGGCATTGCTGAGCACTTTGCAAGCATGTCCTGGCAGTAAGATGTTCCTATATTAAAAGAAAACTTTTTTCTAGCAGTACTTTCTTGCCCTAAAACAATCTGCACCCAACTTGCTGCCCCAGACATTGGTGCCATAATTCTCTGTTGTCCCTGTTTCCGAAGTCCTGAGTCACAGGGTTGGTAAAACAGGAACAAATCATCGTAAGTCTCAAAGACAGTGGAAATCCCACATTAAGAGTGAGGGGTGGCCAGGCTTTCACTTGTCCCTAGAGGGAAAGGTTTGCCATCTGCCTGGCCCTTCCTCAGAGACAAATGGGGAATGTGGGCTGATGAAATAGGACTGATCCTGCCAGGTGCTCGGTCCAGTGCAGACCCACTAATGCAGCAGTCTGGGAAAAGCATCTCCATCCATATCTGTTTCCTCTTCCTCTCCTGAAACACAGGCAGGTGGTGATACTTTTGCTTGCTTTCCTTAGTGCCTCATGCTAGGGTTTCTCTCGACCAAGCAAAGCAGCGACTTATGGTCAGGTACAGCCTTTAGCTTTTAAGTACCTGTATAAGGCACTGCTGCTATTTCTGATTTTGTGCTTTTGTTCCCAGGTGAGCCTTGATGTTTCCTATGTACTGAGGTTGCTGTCACGCACCATTCGCTAACACAGGGTTAAGGATCCCACAGAAACCTCTGGACAGCTGCAGGTAAAAGGTGATGGCATTACCTACCCTTAGTTATATGTTTCAGGGTAGCATGAGGTGAGTCAAAACTTTTCAGCACTCCGCACCGAAATGAGCCCTGCTGGTGAGTGAAATGCTTTGCAGACCAATGCATGTAAGGGCTGAGTTAAGCCTTAAATAATCAGAAAAATTCCAGCCAAATCCCTCCTCCTGGTTTCTCGGCCACATCCTGCCTTTCCGAGGCCTGACACATCCATTGCAAGTCCTGGGAGATGGCGCTGTCTCTATTATAGCAACCTTGTCAGGACAGAGCAGCCTGCTAGCATTTAACTAAACGTGAGACAACTCTCACCGTAACAGCTCCCAGAGTACAGCCCCATCCTACGCAGATATCCATTTGTTCATAATGTGCCCTATGCTTTGCAACCAGTAGGCTATCGCATGGTGATATTTAATAGCCCTGCAGCCTCAGTGTGATGTTAGCATTGACGGTCCCAAAGCACATGAGGCATTATTTTATGAGGAATTGCTGTTCTCACATATAGTTAAGCTCTTCCTCCGTTAGGCTGATGCTCTTGATGACAAACTCGCACAGTTCAAGGCCTGAAAAGTATCAGAAAAGGGTCTGTTTCTTGTGAGGTGCTTCTGCTGGACTTTGTGAGGCAAAGCCACTGTTTGACACATATTTTGAAAACTTACCCAGAAACAACCCCTTTTCTTTAGATCAGTTTGACTTTCTTCAGAAGTTGCTTCTTCAGAAATTTGTCAGAAATGTTTTCTTTTTTCCCTTGGGACTTCTAACAAAAAGAGAGCAGCACTGTTTTCATTAATATTTTCTACAGAAATGTTTAAGCTTTAACATTTTCTTAAACTTAATAAAGTGCAAATTTTTCTGCAAATGAAAGCTGGATTTTTATTTTTTAATTTTTTGGGGTTAGAAATGCTAATGTGCTACTTTGCAGAAATTGCTCTTTAAAGTGCCTTATACTCACATTTGCCTCAATCGCCCAGACTCACTACGGTTCTCTTTCCTGTGATACACCACAGTCTTCTCTCATGATGTGAAAAACCAGTTGTGTGCTGGGAGATAAAACTTGGCCACCCCTATAAAAGAAAACGGGGATATAAAAGAATCTGAAATCCCCACCATTTGCTGTGGAAAGCAAGCTGAATCTAAACATTTTATTTTCAAAGCAAGTATTTGAATTATGAAGGAATACTTGGCATTTTCCTCAAAAAGCAGAACTTTCACAAATAAATTGATTCTGGGAAAAAAAAAATGACCCCTCACCCCAAAATACTTAACAGCTAATTTTCCACTGGAAAACATCTTTTGTGGAAAGTTTTGATGATCTCCATATTTGTGTACTTAAGCCTACACATGTGCTAAAGCAGCTTTGCTGATCAGGACCTCAACATTTTGCATGTTGTAGAATTTATACGTTTGTTCCCAGCCAAACCATACCGTATAAAAGCTGTCTTATTAGTAGTAATATTGAAGAAACTGGCTAACAAGACATCCTGGATACTGCAGACATACTGATGCTCTTTATAGAATAAATGCTCTGTGCTCTGATGTGGCAAATGAGGTCGTTTGAGTGCACTAACTCTAGTCTTCCTCTCCCTGTTCTGCTTGAAAGAGATTTGAATGTGAAAAGGTTTTGGCACTCGGGGCTCCATGGTTTGGATCGGGCTTTCAAAATTGGAGACTTAAAGGTCACTTTTCTCTGAAGAAGTAAGGACCCAACCCCAATACCAGCCATCAAAGAAACTCTAAAAAAAGACATGTTTTCAAAAACACATTGAGTAGGCTAGGGATGTAGCTGTTCCCAATAAACATGTGAGACCTCTGCATTGAAAGTATATTGTTTTATCCCTGCAGCATGACCCCGTCTGTCAGATAAGGAGAAGCAGTAAAACAGGGAGGATGTGGTCGCTGTCTTGGAAGTTGGAAAACAAATTCAAACTTAGAAGGGTTGTTTTTTCTCCCCTAAAATTAAAACCAGTGCTTCTGTTAGCTTTCTGAACTCCATCCAAATTCAGCTGATGCGCTAACAGGGAAAAACAGGATTTCAAAAGCTATTTCACATTTACCAGCAGTGACAACTGGCCAAGAGATGGGGGCAAAAGCATGGGAGAGTAAGATAAGCTCATACCACCTTTCCCCCCTTCCCGTAAAGAACTAAGGGAGGTGTTTGCCCAGGACAAGGCATAAGGCACTGAGAGCCCTGGGCACCTTAACGCAAGGGCCATGGTGCAGTTTTGCTGAGCAGGGAGCTACCTGGGCCAGTAATAGGTTGTGCTGGTGGCCATGGTGTGGTGCCACCACTGTCCTCCTCAGGGAGCCAAAGTGCTTAATTCTGGGCTGGAGGGAGATACTTGACAGCAGCTGAAATCCACAGCAGCAGATTCTTTTGTGGAGGGCCTGAGTATATAACCTTTCTCACCTAAGTAGAAGCAGAAGGACATGCTCCCCACCAGATGACCTTGCCCCTTGCTTTACACTTAACACCGTGGTGGTTCCTACAGTTTTGGTTTCATATACAAATACTTCTTCTACCAGATGCAGGGCAGGATTTGTGCTGTGCCTGTCTGCGACCAAACAAGTCAGGGGCATTCTTGCCTCTCTCTGCTAGCAGTTCACCGTGCACCATCAGGTCTAGTGGGACACATCCAGTAAGTAATTCCCAGATTAGAAGTCAAGCAGACTGGACTTAGCTCCCCAACAACCCAGCACCAGCACCCATGTCCATGTCTACTGCATGTGTAGATTTCCTTTGAAGACCCAACTCCTATACATCCTCCTTCACCTACCGCTGCTCTGTTCTGTGACTCAGCTCTGTGTCCCCAGCTCCATGACTGGAGGCTAATCCTTTAAGAGTAACTTGTGGGGCCTGAACAGGGAGGCCTGATGAATATATTAGAGGACATATGTCTTTAAAATAACTAGTTTGTTTGATATACATCATAAATGCTGCAGTTTTCTTATTCAAGCAATCATCGCTGATGACTTCTCTCACCATAATGGTGCATTTTAATTGTACTTTCTGAGTCTATAGTAATATTTCAGTCAGGTTCTTGGGTCTACTGAATTGCTTGACAGGCTTTCACCCGCAGTCAGGGAGAGGTACTGTAGATGGCTCTTTGCTTTTTGAGGAGTGAGTCACTGGTATGGTGAAGAAAGTGTTTCTGAAGTCCCTAAACTGCTTTCTCCATCATTCAGCAGCCTGCACCCGAGTTGGGTGGGCTGACAGCACATTTGCTGCGTTCAAGCCTACGGCACATTGAGCTGGTTTTAAATTTCCTGCTCTCTAAACCATGCTGCAAACTGAATCAAAACACTTTCATTAGAGGAACGAGAATAAATCCCACTGAAGCTGGATTTTATCATGCAGATCTATCAGAGACTAGTAGACTGGGTTATGTGGGGTTCAAGGATGTGGCCATCAGTCACCAGAGCCAAATGTGAAGCTGTGGAGAATCTCTGCTGCATGCCCAGATACTAGACTCAGCAACGTGTGTCACCACCTAGGAGGACTTAAACTGGCATGCTGTCACTCCTCCTTTCGGTTTTCAGGAAACTTGAATTTCCATCGATGGAAATGGGGCTGGCAGCATCATAAAACTGGCTTTGAATTATGCTGGATTTTCAGAACTAAAGCAACATTTTGATGGCATTTCTACTTGTGATTACCATCCAGATGCAGACGTAAGCCTTGCAGCACATATTTGAGAAAGGGGATGGGTTATTTATGAAATTTCTTCACATCAGGATTAGCACAAGCCCTAGCTCAGAAGCTGCTCCAAACCTTTTCCTTGCTCTCACTGAGAAGACTATCTGGGTTAGCTGGTGCTTCCAGCTGGGACAAGCTGCCCCAGAAGAATACATTGCCTAGAGCTTTCTTTTGCTTTCTGTTAGCAATCTGCTACCACTCCTGGGAAGATTTGGATTGCATTACTCAGCTGCTGTTAACTCTCTCATCCCTTCCCCAGTCTCCATCCTCCACCCAGGAGAACAGTCCCAGTTTGCTGGGACAACTCCCCACAGAGCAGCATGGGGCATGCACTGCAGCCTGAAGGTAGTGCACCAGAAGAAAAAACCACTTAATTCTGGGTTTGTAGTAGCTAACCCAGGGCCTGATCTGACCAGCGTCCTAGGTGGAGATGTGCTTATCTGGAGGCAGGTCTTTCTGGGTTGGAGGTGAAGGTGTCTTTAACAGAGCACAGCTCTCCTGACCAGGCAAGCGCTGGCTGCTTGCAAGAACAATTTCAAGATGTAGTGTAATGTACATAAGTAATTGACTGTACTCTTAGCTACAACAGGAAAAATGCACAAGCATGTAGGCACAAACATACACAAATGCATATTAATATGATTTGCAGCTGTCAGAGCAGTTCCTATCACCAAAAGAACTAAACTTAACTACCAATCTGGAACGAATCATGATCTTAAAATAAAAAAAAGAGCAAACTTCCTAAGTGCATGCACATTCTTTCATTGTAAATCACTTGCCAAGAATAAAGGGCCAAATCCTCAGCTGGTGTTGGCTGGTGTCAAATTTTGACAGTTAAGTCAAAAGATGCTGTCTTTCCTGATGGGTGCTAGCTGCAGATCTGAGTCTGTACATTTTCTCATCTATTCCCTAGGAGATGGCTCGAATCCTATAAGAATATCATGAGGGTGATGTTTATTAGGGGCTACCGGCATCCTCCAGCACCCATTTGCCTTGGCATCTAGATGGCTGAGGAAGTCTGGGGTTTGTTCCTGACTGAGTCTCTAATGTTCAGTGTGACCCTGAGCATGTCCTTCATCATCTTTGCCACCCTTGGTCATAAGATTTGAACCAGAGACATCAAAATTCAGACCACTAGACGGAGCAGAAAATGCCTTAGATCAAGACAAGCCATCACACAAATACAAGACCATACCCAATCCTATCTGTCCCTGCCACGTACATCAGAGCCTCCACATGTGGACTCCTGACTGATGCCTCCAAGTGCTTCCCCTATTGCATTCCCTCTCACTGGCACCCTTGTTTGTCATTGTGGTAGGGATTTCTTGGCTGCACAAGTGTCTCCTCCAGACTGCAAAGAGCTGTTTCTGTGTACCTCCTGGAGATGGTCTGCGTACCACTAGCAGTACATGAGATGCACTTTGCAGCTCCCTTTTTCAGACTGTGAGCCCCTGGCCAGGGCTGTCCTTACCATGTTTTCTACCAGACTTCATGCACCAAGGCTCTGCCTCAGCTGGAACCTCAAAAACATGGCTATAAAACCATCTATAAACAACGGCACTACAGGACAGGGTGTTAAACTCACTGATGGCATCTGAGTCATCACTTCTGCCTCTCGATGGCATGACCTTGGAGGTAGCCTGTTAAGTCTGTAAAAAACATTTAGAAAAATAATAAAAAAGATCTCTCAAGGCCAATGTCTTGCTCCAGTGATTGCAAAAAGGGTAACAGGAGACTGTTGTTTTAATGCTGTGCCGCTTTTTCAGATCTTGTTTATGTTTTCCTGCAAGGAGCAGGACTTTATTGGCTTGTTTCTGAGTGCACACATGAAGCCTTTCATCAGTGCATGTTTCAGTAACGGGCCCCTGGATATCAGTAACATTGACACATTCATACAATATCCCACTCCGTGATTTGCAGCGCTCCTACAGCTCGGCACTATTAATGTATGAGTGACTCTTTTCATTACCTTGCCATAGATCAAGTGCTGGCCTCTGATTTTGACAGATGATTCAAATACATCTGGTTTTCTTAACTTGAGCCCGTTCAGATCCTCCAGCTAGTGCTAAATGACGTTGTTTGCCAGAGAAGAATAAACTGTTTTGGAGGGACGTACAAAAGGCACTTTGATGGCTGAACCATGGTCTGGGCTGGGAGCAAACACGGCTGCGCCTGAAGGGGGGATCTCAATGGGGAAAAAATCTGCTTGGCTGAATTTTTTTCTGGGACATTGATGTTTTGTTGAGGAGCAGGCAACCTTCACATGAAGAAAGTCAACAATCTTTCCATTTATATCCTATGATAACCATGAAAGTTTCAATTTTTGTGCATAGTGAAAGATCCCTCTATCTGTTGGGATTCCCCTTGACATTATGTGACAAATGCACCCCGATGCAATGCCAGCAGATGCATTTTTCTTTGACTTCTGACATACCACATCCTAAATTTAATTGCTTTAATTTGTTAACATTATTTTATACTTGACAAGCATCCTTTCTAAGGTGGTCACTGAGCCATGGCAGCTCACTTGCCACCTTAATACCACTGAGAAACTAAGAGACCCCTGTTGAAGTCTGCTCCGGTACTTACTTGAATGAGCATATGTATTTGCTTAAAATATGAATAGGATAAAATTCAGGAACAAACTCAAAGAGGAAGAAACACTTTTTCCTTCCTCCTAGAGGAGCTCCAGCCATCAGAGTACAGAGGTGTGTTCAGGTACTGTGTCTGACCAGGTAGCGTAATGCAGGTTAAATACTTCACCCACACTGGAGCAGCTGTACTCAGAAGAGTTGAAATAAGCTCTTGTGCCCTTACATGTCCTGGGGGAGGCAGGCACTACCCCCTGAGATGGCAAAAGGGGCATCTGCACTCTCTAAGCCAAAGAGGCATGGGTGTCCCAACTCCTGAGAAAGACTTTGGCTGATGTACAAAGGATAGGCAGCAAGGGGGAAGGATAGCCATCCCAAGGAAGTGTTCCCAGCTGTGTTTTGGGGATCTGGTTTTAATGAGCATGAGGAGGATGAGGTTTTGCACACCAGGAGGCACAGCTCCAACTCTCTGGGGAATGCTTGCACTCAAGACAAGGACCCTTTGCTGAGCTAGTGCTGAGCTAGACCCGTTACCAGCTCTGGAGTGAGTACAGAACAGAGAAGGATATGGAAGGTTGCCAAAATGTGGCAGATCTTAAAGCTGCACTCTGAACATACAGTCTCTTCTGCTCCAACCTATTTTGCCTCCAGCAGCAGCCCCAGCACACCATTGCAAACACCTCCAGGCCCTGCCAAGGCTCTACCAGTGACACATCGATCCAGATGCCTCCAGTTGTGCCTAGGCTTCAAGGACTGTCTATTGTATATCATGTACAAATGGGGCCAAAGAAACTTCCAACTGGTTCGTTTGGTGTTAGAATAGGGTACCCACCATGAGGAGGGTGTGCAACTATCTGAGAGACCAAGGTAGCCAAGCTAAAACTGGCCTGGGCATCTTTGTGCATGCATCAGCCCTTGCTGTGTCCAAATCAGTCGACTCTCTGGAGCACCCTCTCTGCAGGGTAAGAGGGCCAAGCTTTGGTGATGTTCATTGCCAGCTCTCCAGGGACTTGCTTGAGAAGGGCACTCACAGAGCCAAGCAAGCTTTGCATTTGCTTTCACTGCGAAGGCACCCTGTTAGCTGTGGCTTTTCTAGGATGATTTTAGGTTGAGGAAGCAGTAGCTAAGATAAATGTGCCTTGCAATAAAGGATATCCTGCTCAGCCAAAAATAAATTTTGCAGGAATACAAGGGACCAGAACAAGCGGGACTTTGCAACCCTAGAAACTTCATGTGATGAAATCCTTATTCTATTCAGCTCTTACTATTGCCCTGAAAGAGATAGTACCTCACCTTGGGACCCTGGCAAGGCTTTTACCTACTACCTAATGAACTATAAAGGGGCTTAAACTACCAAAAGATTTTCAGGAAAGCCTCCAAGGTATTTGGATTTGCAGGGATGTAGAAGGGAAATCTTAGGTACTTACACAGTTACATGCCTGACTACCTCTAAAAATCCACCATTTAGTATGCAGTTAGTACAGAGCAGCCCAGGCCTCCGCATGCACGGCATTGCCAGCTGGATATGGGCCACCGGGCAATCTCTTGGCCTTCACTACCCATGGCATAGCCTCCACCCCTGGTGAGACAAGCATCTGCGCCCAGATCAGGGCATTGGCTTGAGGTGTGGCTGAAACCAGGACAAAAACCACAAAAAAAAAGGAGCTAGGTGACCCACTAGAGAAGAAAAGTCTTCACATGATCAAACTGGAGTTAAATCCAATAAGCAATAAAAATATTCGCACTTTCGGAGCCTAAACCCGCTCCCCCTAATTGTCCACTAGAGGGTTTCTTGTACTTTCCACCAAAATGCCTGGCACCACCGGCTCTCAGAGACAGGGTTTGGGGACCCCAAAGGCAGAATGGTAAGGACAGATGCAGGGACAGCCCCCACACCAAGGACCACCAAAGCCTGTGCCCACACTGGCACCCCGAGGTCAGACTGGTGCCTGTAGGTGTATATCCTCGCAGGCTTCCCTGCAAGCTCTGTCGCTGGCAGGAGCAAGCACAGCCCCATCGCAGGGGTGCCAAGTCTAGCAGCCCTTTATTAAAACCCACAGGAGAAGAGTGGCTTTTCCAAAGAAAGTGGCTTGTACCCGGATATCAGCTGCATTTGCCACCACATGTAATGGTCAATTCCTACGCTAAGTCCATGCAAAACTCACCACTTCCTTTCTGTCATTGTTTTTGCCCATCTTGTGGGCACAAGGGCAAGCCAAGCCTTCTGCTCCTCTTCTCTGGTTCTCCCTAAAACCTGGCCACACTCACACTGTGAGGGAAGACGAGATTAATTTCCAGGTTTGCCATGAGAAAGAGCAGGAGAGAAGGGAGAGCTTGATGCCTAGTGTTTAGGAGATGTCATTATACAGATCAGTTTGCTGATGCTGTACTGTACTTACAGGCACCAGTCATGCACATTTCAATTACTTTCTCATGGTCATGATGACTTGGCAGGTAGACGGGTAGATATGAGAAACAGTGCTTTAAAAAACATCAGCGGACATTTTCACAAATGTTGTAGGTACAGGGTGGCAGGGTGTGGTACAGAAAGCTTTATTACCTCCTGTGTACATATCCATAGACTCTCTCCATCTATCAGGGGCTATGAACGAGATCTTAATCTCCAAGTACCTACAAAGTGCAGTCAGCATCACTTTCCCTTTTAGCCATCAGCAGAACAGAGGTGGAAAGAGGTAAAGTGTTTTCCTTCAGGCTATCCAGAGGGCAGATGACAAAGGTGGAACAGTCCTTGGGGAAACACAAGACAAAAATTCTTTGGGTGAAATGTTGTATTTTGAATGTGGTTTTCTACATGACAATATGAAATTGGGGGGAAAAATTATGATGGCAGAAGAATATGAAGAAAAATCAGTGGTTCCTTTAAAAGTTAAGTAAAATATTTTGATCTTCGGAAAAATTCATAGTGAACGTGAATGCCTGATTTTCTCCCAACACAATCTTGAGCTTTTCACAGGGAAACATTTTTGGTGACAAATATACATAGGTCTGATGATCAGCTGGCTGCTCCCTCGGGCTGTGCCCACGCTGCAGAGCCCTGCTGACACGCGCTGGCTTGCGCCATAGAGAGGTGTGATGTTACACCAGAAGAGGTGCCTTGGCAAAGCCCCGTGCCTGTGCCATGTCTACGCTGCGAGTGCTTTGCCTGTATGACTATGCCATTACCATCAGACTTGTTTGTAAAATGTCTAGCCGACACCAAACGCGAGGGTCAGATTTTCAAAGCACATAGTGCTAGTAATTGGAGCCAGATTTCTAGAGGAGCTCTGCTCCTATTTAAACACCTAAAGAGAGCGACTGGATTGTCTCCCCCAGCTGTTCCCGCTGCGGGAAATGAGAGCTGCTACAGGCTGACTCCGGCCCTAGATAAATAATGATGAATGAAAGTCATTATAGGGGATGAATTTGCAAATATTTAAAGTTTCAAAGCATGAATTTTGTTAATTAAATAATGCTAATAATGCAACATTGATCTGACCTGCAGGTTAATGTAAAATCACCATCTTTGGTGAGAATCTCTCTCTTCACGAATTCCCTGGGGTAAATGAAACTTTTTCAGATTTCATCTGGCTTTGAAAGCTGAACTGATTGAACTGAAACTTTTCTATGGGATTCATTCATCCCTTTTGTATGCCTCCAGATAAACCCGTGGCCATCAAGAAATAATATAGCTTGCACAAATTATGGGTTAAAAAGTTTATCTTTTTTAATAACTTTGTTCAGTTCTCTTCTTTGTGTGTTTACAAGGGGCAGTATTGTGAAAGATAGCTATGACGATTTATAGGGAACCCGTGTTAAGATGTTAGAAAACCCAGTTACTTGTGTGGAAAAAGGAAATAAAAGGAGCAGTCTCTCATTATGTAATGTAATTGAGTTTTAAAACTACCAAAATAATTCTGTGGCTTTCATTTAATTTGTCTGGTTTTCACTGCCTTCTCTTTTTCCCTCCCCAGACCTTTCCATATGCAGTGAGAGACAGATACCATAGTGACATGTGCGCTAAGGAAACTTTAGCTATAATATTAGAAAACTCCACTTAATTTGATTCTGGGTGTTACTGGGTTCAGAAATATTTGTATGATTTTGTAGCTGTTACAAAAATCTTTGTAACTCTAGCACTGTAATTTCACTTTAGAGCCTCAGAGCTAAATTACAATTATGAAAAAGCCTTTAAAATGCAGGAGTAGCACTGTGCCTTTAGAGAGAGGTTTGGGAGAGAAAATCCCTGCTCTGTCACAGTCTTCTTAAAATGTGAATACGTTGTCGATCCGTTCCTGATCTTTTCAAAACCTGATCTGAGAATTCGTGCTTCAATTTCTCACCTCTAATCCCGTATCACATAGGGCTGATGTGATGATAAACACCTTAAAAGCTGGGAAATGATTACAGTACAGTACTGCGGAGAGATGTGTTTGCTCCCTCCCCAAAAGTCAGAAGACACAGCACAGACACCAGAGACATGCATTTAGTGCTACAGCATTTACTCTGAGATGTTCCTATCTTGCCCAAGAAGGCTGATAATTTCTAAATATGAATGTGAGCTCCTAGCCTACTTCTCCAGGCAGTGAAGCATTTGCTGTAGGATGTGTATCACGCCAAGCATGGCTTTTAAGTAAGCTCCCCTCTGCCCATCAAGACCTACAGCATGTGGTTGCAGATTGAAGCACAAAACCAAAATTTGCTTTCAGCAAAGTACAATCTTTGCTTAGGTTTTGGCATTTGCATCTCCCTGGTCTTCTTGTACATCAGTGGGTAGAAATGGGTTCTCCCATCCATTAGGAGTTTAAAGTCAGTGAATTCCTTCATCCCCCTCCAAACCCCTTGAAGACAGTCCAGATAAGAAGCAGCTTTCGATAGCCTGCAACTACATGGCCCTTATCACTCCCCTTTAAACACCAGTCAGATTTTCTGCACCGCTTTGGTCTGGCAAGGCTCAGAAATGGATATAGTATTTTAGGTCACGATGCAAGCTTGATATCATGGGTCTGCAGAGGAATCGAAGACCATATTGTCTAATTGCAGCCCCATCCAACCACTAAATAGTGTTCTGTGGAGCAAAACCCTATCTTTAGTCCTTCCCAAAAAACACTGGGCCTTTGCCAGGAGGGGAAAATGCTGGGAACACAAACAGAACTGAAGAACAAAAAATGGCAGGACTGAGAGGAGATATTTTCCAATAGACAGCCTGTAATTTGCCATGGATGTGGTAATTTAGCCAAAATAATTGAATTCTATGTGTTTCCAAAGGGTTTCTGTTAATTTTGTTGGCGCGTTTGGGTTGGGTGGTTGGTAACATGATATGAGATCTTTCATCTCGGGTTTGCTGCTCCGAGAACCACCCCAATCATCCTTGATCATAAGCATCACCCAATCATAAACATCATAGTTGTTCCCCTCGGGTGGCTTTTTTGATGGTATACATGAAATACATGAACATTTCTCATTCCCCAAGCAGAGGAGCATGCTCCCCACATCCAAGAACACCATTACTGACTGGTAATCTCATTGGACTTCAACTTACCCTGCTCCTCTTTGAGAGTCTTAGTCAAAATGGATGGCAGCCAGCTCATGCATTCAAGGGCTTTGAATGGCAAGCTTTCTGCTGAGTGGACAGACAGCTTCCCGACTGCTTCTTAAGGGAAAATGGGAAACAAAGACATCACAGTTGTCCGAAAATATTTTGTAGGTGGAAAAATGGAAAATAAGGCTGGAAGAGAGCTTTAGAAGGGATTTCATCCTTTCCTTGGCCCAAAGCAAGATCAGTTAGACCTGGACAAATTGTTACAGAGATTCATCTAGTCTCTTTTTGAAAATCTCCTGTGATGGGCACTGCACGACTTGCCTAAACTCAGCCACTGGCCTTTTCCCTAATACCTAAGTGAAATGTTTCTTCTTGTAGGATCATGCAGGATTCTTGCAGGATCTCCATGTCCCCGTGAAGACATGGAGAATGGTTTATTGCTTTCCTCAAGTAGTGTCTTTTTCTATCTGAGGTCAGCTCAATGATGGCAACTGATTTGCCACACTCTCCCTGTGTGTGTAACGACTTTCTAGACAACAGGTATGGTTGCACTACTCTATGAGCAAATGTATCAATCCAGGAGCTCATTTGTGTAAACATTAACTACTCCGCTGGATACTGAAAATCACAAATTCCACAGAGTGGAGAGTCTGAAATGCTTTATTTTTCCCTACAATCCTTCTCCAGTTCATCCTTTTGGTTTCATAGTTGATATTGTCTACTCCACATGGCTTGTGAGCTGGCTGCCTCACCGGCTTTTCCCTGTGGAGCATGATTAAGCTAAACTGGAAGAAGGAATACAGAAACTGCTCAGAGCCCCTGCTTATTTTGGAATGTGCTGCTTGGTCTCCTGAAGACCTGAAGAAGTACTTCTGTGTCCACCAGTATACCTGCTTTTTCCAAGGTCTCATAGAGAGTGCCATGTCCCATAATAACTTAATCTCCCTTTAAAGAGTAGTCAATAGATAAATTGATCCTCTTCCAAATCTCCATTCCTCACAGAGGAGACCTAGAATCTATGAAACACATCTCTGGCGGGGTATGCTGATGCCAAAGGGGTGCCAGGAATCAAAGCCCAAGCTAAGGTGCACTGCAGGACACACTTGCCTATGGTTTGGACAGAAACAGTGATGCTGGGAGTTGCTTCAAGAGGGTAGAGTGTGGATAGAGGTTGTGGGCTGCCCAGATGGGGTGCAGAGAGATGTGAGGCTAGAGGTTAGACATGGTGATATGGACCGAGCAAATATGGGATCAACAGAGAAATGAGAACACAGCAAGAAAAAGGTCTATTTAAAGCAAAATAGTCCCCCTCTTCCCTGAAAATGCCTCTTCTTGTCCATCCACTGCTGTGCCCTGTTTTGTACCCCTGTACAGCCAAAGGCCGGGTCCCCATTAGGGTTTGGTGCTTCACTGCCCTTTCCAATTACTGTGCCATGTCCCGCTCCTAACCCAGCATAGCTATGGATCTTGGCCTGAGAACCTCACAGGTGTTTAAACGAAAAATAAAAACCACCCTGCGGCTGGAGAAGCCCAGACTTGACTTGCTGCTTTCCAGCTTTGCTGTGGAGTACTGCTGCTCACCTCAAATGACTTTCTCTGCTGTGGGCAAAAGGAGAATCAGGGCCAACCTCTCAGCCTGGTGCATCCTTCAGAGATGTTATCTGCCTTTTTCTCGTCTTTATTGGCTTGACCAAATGAAGTTCCCCTTCTGTGTACAGCACCAGCTGTAGGAGCAGACTCTATTGTTCTCTGGGCTGAGACTTGCTGGCTATTTAAATAAAACAACTTGTTATCTGTGACTTCCTACTCTGTAACCTACTGGTAATTTTGAATTACTGTCAGAACATACTGTCCCCACAATCACTTCCCTCCTGCTGGAACATCTTTTCCTGTGTTTACCCATGTCCTTTAAGTAATACTTAGAGCCAAGTGTCCATGCTGTGAGAAACACATATTTTAATGGTTTAGCTTCTGTAAATCTAGGAGCACACATCAAAAAGGAAAGGGATCATTAAAGTACAGTGATACGCCTACAAATCCTGCTTTGAGTCTACCAGACATTAAAAGAAAGTATTTTTGATAAAGAAACTCTCAAACAGAGCACTTCTTCGTTCTGTTTAGAGGAGGAGCTGCAGAGCCAAACTTAGTGAGTGGGACCGTGGGATGCAGCTTCTCTTGCAAAAAGACCCTAATGTGACATAAGCACAGATCTAACCATAGATCTGGACAGCAGATCAGGATATTCAGGGATGATGGAGTCCTGGGGTAGATTCTGATATTGGTGGAGCCATTATCTGCATTCCTGCAGCACCAAAGATCTCCCTACCCATCTCTATCACATTTTACGATCTTGATGAAGAAAGATAATTTTCATTTCTTTCTGGCATAAGTCAGAAGTATCAACCTGTTTAGCATTCCACAAAAAGCTTCTGTCCTCAAAATCCTGTCAATAGCCTGTCTGCAAATAGTTACAGGGCAATAAGTTGTAAAAACTTGGACTGTTAGGGCACATACATGGGGAATTTTGCCACACACTTTGCCTAAGCTCCATCTCTTCTGCTATGCACAGGAAAACCTAATGTAACAGCCTCTGCCCCTGGAAATTCCCTGCATGGAAGAACGGGAGCAGGTGGTTTTGCACAGACATTGGGTTTATGCAGCTGCACCTTGATCCTTATGTGCATACAAACAAAAGAATGGCCAAACACTCTGTTTATTTCTCCCTTGTTAGAAAGGTGTGGGGGAAAGCAGCAAAACCCCCATTTTCAGTGCTGGAAGCTGCAACCCTTCACACTGCACTGTGTTTTGCAGCCACAGATCTCTGCGAACGTGGGCAATAACCAGAGCAGTTTGTTGCTTCCCTTAGCCTGAACCTAGGAGTGCATATGCTACCGTACTTCAAAGCCAGCAGTAATGTACTGCTCGATAAAACTCATGCCAAAGATGGAGATTAATGTGACATGGATCATACAGTAAAACAGCAATGTGGAGAGTGTAATGGCTCTTTTTTAAATGGCACTATATAAAATTAAATCTGAAACATAATTTATCCCTTTGCAGGAAAAGTAAGGAACTGCTGCCTGTACAATGACAAAACTAAATTGCATTGGCCCGTGACTAGCATCAAGTGCCATTACAGAGTTTTTGTTGATGATGGGCTACGACTGGAACCATATGACAGTTGCTACTGTTTTAACAGTTTGTAGAGGCAAACACACACTTCACTGTGATGTCTGATAACCATCATGCTGTAATTCCAAATGGGACTTGCTTTTGTCATTGTGCTTTGCTCCATTCCAGGGGACTATTTTTGTTTCACTTCCCAATTTCAGCAACCCCATTCTGATCTTGGCTCTCTATCAGCCATGCTGAGGGCTCCAGGCTCAAGGAATTGTGAAGTAATTCTCTATCCTCTGAGGCTTCAGAGAGGAAATAGTCACAGATTTATTGAGCTTTAAGGGAGTTTGGGGGGGAAACCAGATGAAGGCATCCTGCATCCTGGCTTAGATTCAGAAGAAAGTCAATCTGTGTTATTACACATTAAAGATGTCACTTGGAAAACTTATTTTGGAATAAAAGTAGGATGAAGACTTGGAAAAGTTAATAACAAAATGCAGTCTTATGTGTAAAATTCAGCATACAACATATATAAGGGTGAAGTGCTTTCAGTGTCTTGATCACATGTACTTTTATTATGAAGCTGCAATCTCTGTTTGAAGTTCTCTATTTATTAGAATGTTCAGGCCAATTTTATATCTAACCTCAAGTAAAGAAGAGATGATCTTTAAATTGGTATTTCAGCAGTAGGTAATTGTGTTTGTATACTACAGTGAAAAAAAGCTGACTTGCCCTGTAATCTGGGGTGAGCACAGTGCTGCCTATCACTACGGCTGAAACAAGGTACCATAGATGCCACGATGGTGCATGGCTTCCCTGCTGTGTAAGTGTCCAGCACGAGGTCAGCCACCACAGAAGCCAGCAATCCAGTATGCTCAGAGCAAGAGTAATACCCTCTCATCTGGCTTACACATTGACGGTCCCTGTTTGTTGTGGTTCATCTGGTCTTCATATGCTTTCCCCAGGTGCCCTCACTGAACTTGTCGATGGCTGTTTAGGAAAAGTGTAAGAAGATTTCAAGAAATATCTCAAAGGCAGATCTTCAGAGCTTCCATCATGTCACTGCTCACTGTGATGACCCTCATTGCTTCTCTTTTCCCTCATGGTTCAGGCTGCCCAAGGATGTGGTGGAATCACCAGTCCTGGAGGTGTTTAAAAAATGCTTAGATGCAGTGCTTAGGGACATGGTTTTGTGGTGGACTTGGAAGTGCTGGGTTAACAGTTGGGCTTTATGATCTTAAAGGTCTTTTCCAACCTAAATGATTCTATTATTCTGATTCAATAATAAATTGAGCTATAGTGTTTGACCCATGTTGTCCCCTGAAGGATGGGGACATATATGTATGTATGTCCTATGTGCATGTAGGAAGAGCTAAACTCTTTTGTAAAGAGCACTACCTGTGTTTCTTTGGCATGTTTTACCTGCCTTCACAGCTCCTGTTTGCCTAGAACTATCTTACCCTCTTAGCTCCTGAGAGGCAGTTTGCTAAATTTCTCAGGGATTCAAATGAAAAGTGGAGAAAACAAGTACAAATCTTTTGGAAAGCTGTGCATGAGGTTATTTATTCCTGGTCCCTAACCAGAATAAGCAACATCACAAACTCCTGTTTTTGAACAGAAGGAAGAGAAGGGAATGGGAGAAAGGAGGGAATATTTTTGGGTGAAGAACACAACCGCAGAAAGGGAGAAGGCACACAAGGTATCAAACCAATCTTTGCTCCTCAGTGTTGGAGACCAGCCATGCCATAAACCCTGGAGGAGGACCTACACGGTGAGGGTGTAATTGCTCTGATAACAGAAGAAATATCTGCTAGACAGCATCTCATTCAAAACTTGCAATTAGCAAGGTAATCTATTTTTTCTGTGGAGGAGGTGGTCCTGGTTTACTTGGCTCTGGGATTTGCTCTATCTGCAATGATTATTGGCTTTTTCCGTACAAGAACCAGAGCACTATGGAAGGCAGTGGTGAATCCACATACGAGCAAGTTTGATAATAAATTCAGCAGTGCCTCACAGCTGTAACTACTGCCCATGAAATGGGAAGGCTGAAAATCTTTACATCTAGACAGCAACCAAAATCCTGGAGAAACAGTTAGATGCAGACTAATTTTCAGTAGGACTGACCAGACAGCTAATCTAAAATGCCTTTGCACTCTGATACATTCCCACGTGAAGAAGAATTTTTTGAATGGACAATATCTGGTCCTGAGCCTTTACTCAGATTGATGGTAAGTGGAATTAAAGTCTGGAAAACTATGACAAAGTGTGTGATAGCACAGTGCAGGAGCCCAGCTGACATTGTCAGATGGCAAGCTCACAAGTATGTCTACCAGTATAGTCACATCTCTAGTCAGCAGAAACTGGATGCTCTTTGAAGGAATAAACCTGAAATTTAATCACTAAAATAAGTTGTGCTGATTCTTGAATATGCTTTCTTTCACCTAACTGTAGGTGTAAACTACATCACAAGGTTCCCTTGGCTCCTCTTATGGGTGAAAAAAGGCTTTTCTATGGAAAGATTCATTTTTCCAGAAAGCACCAGATGAAGTGAAATAACCTGAACTGAGGAGCCCCTATTTTTCTCTATGGACCATAAAATGAGCTGAAGGAGACTAGCTATACTGGAGTTAAGTTATAGGGATTTGACTGAGTCAGGATCTCTGAGATGGTTCCTGATACAGTAATACCAGCAAAATTTATAACTTTAAAGGTTCATAAGTTTCTATTAAACTATGAAAAGTTCAAAGTTGGGCACCCAAGACTATGAGTTGGCTTAGAAGAAATAACTTATTGAAACTGAAGGGTTTGCCTTACTCTGCAAATGTGAGCTTTAGGGTTATACTTTAAAAACCTGATTTCATTACATATTTCCAAGAGCTGTGGCTCTGAGTCCTCGTGTCCTCTCCAATACTGTGAGTCATGATTACATCCTCAGAGGCAGTTATGCTTTTCTGGACTTGTCTAAGCCCATCTGAAGTAATGGAGTTGCAAAAATGTCACCGAGATCTGAATCTGGACATCATGAGGTTGCACATAATGAAAAGTGTTTGGCCTCCATCATTGGTGGTGACGAGGCAAAAGTGGGAAAGAATCCAGCAGGGAGCTTGCAGGACTGCCAAGAGTGGGAAAAAACATGTAAACATAAAACATTTGCTACAAAATGTAGGGAAAGACTACGAACATGGAGTCCCAGGAGAGGTGTCCTGACAGTTGCCGTTTGGAGGAGAGCTGGGTTTTGCATTAGCTGATCTTCCCTTTATGCATCTCAGCAGGCTTTGCTTGGGAAAATGGGTGAAGATTGATCTGAAGCATCCTGATACTCTTACCCAGATGTGAAAATGTCTCTGTGCTTTTGAAAACACCCTGTCACACCTACAAAAAAAGTGGCAGTGCTTACAGCTGAGCAGTTCCCTGTGGTGCCTTCCAAGCTCATCTCATTGTTTCCCGTCCATCTATACCCCCGCTGGTTCTTGTCCTGTTTATATTACACATTTTTTGGTGGTGGGGACATTCTTTTAGCAATATGTTTGCAGAGTGCTGCATACTTCAAGGCTCTCAAGGGGTCACTGCAACAGTAATATTATGTTTTGGTAATTTGGGACAACCTGCTGCGTTCCCTGGTACAATCTGATGAGCTCAAAGAATGTGTGGAAGTCCTTCTGCAGAAAATGTATCATTTTACAGTTCCAGGATCCTGCAAGCCCCAGCGTGACAATTCTACACCATTTGGAAACTTGTATGCTGAAGCTGTGCCTGTACCAGTAAAGGAAATGACCCTGGGAATGCCCCTGGCCTGGGACCAGCTGCCTGCCAGGAACAGCTCCTGGAGTGCTCCATCTCCCCAGCCTTGCTGGGGCATTGCCTGGCAAAGTTTTAATTGGCATAGGGTGAAAGTTTGCAAAAGACCATTTCGTCAGCTTTACAGGTTGGGTGATCGTGTCTCATTTAAACTACTGGTCTGGGCACAGTCATGGGTCAGAATGAAGGGTCCTATCTGCAAGATGAATAGAAAGGCATGAGAGCCTTCTTGCCACGATTTTTATGCTTGTGCCAACACATAGTTTGATCGTGCTGGGCACATTAGGCTTCTTGAGAGGTGAGGAATGTATTCACCTGTGGATGAACTCAATTGCTTTCACATACCTCATTGTCAGAACAACCAAGATAATTGCCTGCTCATAATCAATGCGTCCTGTACACCTTGCATCATGTTCAGCCATTGACTTCACTGCTTTTCCAATGCACATGAGTGACCTTCCAAATAACAGTGGTATTAAATCAATACAGTGTGGTATGAACCAGTTTACCAGCTACCACTTGACATGATGAATGCTTTATGTATTAAAATTGTCAGCCCTTATAGACTATACAGTCCTAAATTCAGATGGTGGCCTATTTTGGCAAGTAACTACTTTTGCATAACTTGTAGAAATTTACAGAAATTTATGATTAGAAGACTAGAGATAAGTTTTTCTAAGTATTCATTCACATGAAAAGTTTTTTAAAGTTTCCTCTCTTTAAACAAACCATCTGCTTACAAGCAAGTAATTCAAAATCCAGCTCAGTTTCTAGAGATTCATGATCATTGTGTATCTCTTGAGTTCTATTCCTTGAGGATTTGTGGTTATGCCTGAACTCTTTTCAGTGCTGGAATAATCTGCAATGCATGAAGAAAGTGTAACATCGGATGCAATTAGTTTATTATGCCCATAAAGAATTTAGTGGGTAAATGGCTGTATTCAGTAAAAAAAATCCAAAACCAACCAACCAACCAAAAAAACCCCCAAAACCCCCACCACCAAAAAAAGCAACAAGAAGAAAGTAGATGCGAGTTTCCATCCATGAGGAAGAATTTTGGAGGAGAATAATGATATACGTCACTGACGGTTTATGGAAAGAGATTTGGGATGAGCCAATATTCTGAAGCTGATCTTTGTCACTGGGTACACTTTGTGCCCTTTTTCTGATTATTCTGAGCAGCTCTCAGTGACCGATAGCCATTTGCTGGGAAGGTGTCTACAAAAACGTCCTCTGGGATGTGCAGTCACAAGGTTATTTCTAGACATGGTATTTCAGAGAGCATCACCACAGCTGACACTGGCTAAGGTCTCATGGTACATGGGGAGACTGAGTGAGCAGGAATCAAATACCAGTCTATGCATTACGAGATGTTCATGGCCTGACTCATTTGAGAAATCCATTTTATTAGGCACTACTTTCAGTAACTGAAAAAGCTCAGATCTCTAATTTCATATTTGAAAGAACAAGACATTTTGAAAAACATTAGTTCCAGAAGACGTTTAATTTTGGGGAAGTGTGCCTTTCACCCTTTTGGATTGTTTCCAACTTAATTCTTTATTTTAAGATGCATTTAGACTTCAGAAGTGTCAATTTGTTTAAGAGGTAAATAGAACCTTTTTTCACTGGCATTAAATTTTTCTTTCTCACCAAGGTCAGGATTGGAGCTGGAAGGTATTTTTCACTGGGTTTATATTTTTTAGCCTAAAACATGCATATCTGGATCAAGCAAAATAATTTACATCTCACATATTGGCAAGAAAAACCAAAAATAACTTCTGAGTCTACCTGACACAAAATTTGCCATTCAGGTTCTTTAATCTGGTCAGCAAACTTGGACCACCCTATAATTAATGCCTTTCTATTGAGTGCTACACAAATGTGTCTTCAACCCTTGTCTTATCTGGCTATGTTGGAGAAGCTGGCTGTGCTCCATCTTCCAGGTTTTCTTGCGTGCTTCCCTGCATTCTGTTTCATCCCACTATGTACCTGTCACTGGTCTCATGACTTAGCTGAAAAAATAAATATTTCTCAAAAAAATCTGTCAGCGCTGCTAAAAGAGCAGCTTGTCACAGCAGCACTGTGCTGAGCTGCCAAGCTGAAACTGTCCTTTGGAAAAATTAGTTTCCCACGGAAAATAAGCATCAGCTTCCCATAAAATATACAGACTTGGGACAAAATACTTTTTGGTTCAGACTTGTTTAGCCTGAAGCTATGGCAGCGCATAAGTTTTACAGAGAAACCTCCAACGACTGGTCTTTGTTATGTATATCAAGGTTGGTTTTAGTTTATTTGATTATTTATTTACTGAGTGGGCATTTTTCATTTATGCTTAGGTAGCTGAGATTGCAAACTCAGAAACTGCACTTATTGAAAAAACAGTGAAAAATTCGCAGCCCTGACTCAATAATCCTTTACTGTACAATAGTCACAAGCATCCTACAGAAACAGCTGTATCTCACAGCTGGATCAGTCTCATTTGGGTTCTGTGAGGAAAGCTCCTGGCCTTCTCTTGCCCCAGCACCATAATATTGCTGAGCGCAGTGACCTGGAGGACATTCCCCAGCACCCATAACACAGGTCACTGTTTCCCAGGAGCTCCCCCTGCCTCCAAATTACAAATTATTGTGGCAGTTGCCACAGCCCATCTGCAGGGCTTTCAAGAAACACAAAAAGCAAAAAGCAACATAAGTGCAACAAAAGCAAAAAAGCAAACACCACACCAGAGACAGCCCAAAATGCTGCCTCCACCTTCATATAACATAGCAACCATAATACAGTCCTGGCGATGACCTGCTCTCCATGTAAATGCCAGGCATGGCTTGGCAAGTTGTGGGTCAGGAATGCACTTTATGAGCTCCAGCAGCCAAGGACAGTTCGGTCCTCAGGCATGGACTGGAGCTACTCCAGAGTGAAACCTCCTCAAACATAGAGAGGTGTGGGTGTTGACTCCTTGGCAACAAATGGGCAAATTCTCTCCTTGTTGGGGCCAGGTGATTGTTAATGCAAGCCTTTAAAAGATATAGACACTACTATCAGCTGTTACTGTGGGGCAGCCTGGGACAAGTCACATCTTCCTCCTTTGCCTCAGCTCTTCTGTCTTATAAGCACGGGTAATGGTGCTAAGAGTCTTCTTTAAAGTAGCTCGTGATTTTCTGATAATAGTAACAATTACTGCTATGATACTATCGTTTTGATGTAATGATCATCATGACTACATGGTCAGGAGATTGAAAAGACTTTGTCTTTTTTCTTTTCTTTTTTTCCTTGTTACTGCTCTCTGGCTATAGTAGGTAGAAAAACTGCTTTCTCTGTATTTAAAAGAGGAAGAAAACACAGCAAATCAGAGTCCAGCAACAATATACCACATCTTGCAAAAATATAGTTCAAATAAAAATATTTGCAGCCAGAAAGTGAAATATTCAAATCTTGAGCACTGACAATAACATACATTTAAAGGTTTTAATAGTGCATACTGGAAAATTTCAGACCTCCTTCTATATGGAAACATCAGATTGTTGAAACTTTTCATGGGAATGTACAAATTCCTACAAAGATGAAAATTTGGGTCAGAGGTAAAAGGGTGATACTTACTTATCGTAGAACAGTGTGAGAGACATACTTACCACTTACACAGTAGCCTAGCAATTAAGGATCCATGTGAGATGTAGCTACCTGCATTAAAGTCTGCTTTGCCTAATTTAGACCAGGCTTTTGATCTTGACCTCCCATCCTATGATGCATGATCTCTTTCTGGGCTTTGGAAGCAGTTTTGCTCTTACCCAGTGAACATTTGGTCACTTACATGGCAAGAAGAGTAACTTCTCCCAATGACCAGGTGGTTAGGGGGATGACAAGAAATATGTGGGATTAGTTTATACACCTTTGGTCAAATCACACAGAGTTTGTGTGGAGGGAACCCACATCCTGTAACAGTACTATTATGCCAGGCTAAGGCTTATTCTAAGAATAAAGTGCTGCTTGTCACTGCTTTGAATAGTCTCTTGTTCATCCTGATGTGGAACATCTTCTATTAAATGGCAAAATCTTGCTAGGACATAAAAATCTCCCTTGGTCAATGACTTTCTATAAGTCACAGAATTACAGAATCATAGAATATGTTGAGTTGGAAGGTACCCATAAAGATCAAGTCCAACTCCCTGATTCAACATACATCCAAGACTGTCTTCAGGTACCAGGTTGCTCTTGGCACCACATTGGCATAGGCTCAGAAGAAGCTATAGGCTGTGAATGGTGTGTTCACTTGTGATTTAGGGCATTCTCTACTCACTCAGCCCAGCAGAACCCACATAGCACAAAACTTCCTTCAAAAACTGGGTCCTGGCTCTCATGCTCACACGCTATGCAGAAGCACAGAGTGCACACTGAACGGCATCAGTTTACTTTTCCCTAGAGCCCTAAAAATCCTGCTATAAACCATGGTAGAGGTAGTTACGGGCAAATGGCAAAACAGGCTAAAATACAGGTTGAGATTTTAATATTTAAGGAAATGCATGCTAAGCCAAAACAAATGTTACCTGATGTCTAATTTCTCATGGTAGTAGCTAGTGCTCTATGCCTGTGACTGATGGATGAAATGTCTAGAAGCTGGAAATGAGAAGAGCAGATTGCTTTACAGCTTTCAAACATGTCTTTGAACTTAGCAGGTTGCATGTTCCAACTTGGAAAAATGGGAGGTGGGGAAATGGCTTCAGTCAGAGAAGGCAGGACTGGTTGGAGAATGCACCCAACAGCCAAGTCTGTATCTGCAGGCAGGGATGTGTTTGGCTCAGCTGGAGGAGTCTGATGAGAGTGTGAATGCCTGGGCTGTCTGTTGCAGAAACAGTAAGTTCCCTCTTCCTCCACAGCTTGGAGAATCATTACCATCAGCAAAGACCAGGATGGTGAGAAGCTTTCCAGGTCCTTTGTGCTAATGGCAAGTAGCTGTGCAGAGAGAGAGGTAACAGAAAGTCAAGTCGTCTCTCTGTGGGACAAGCAGCCACTTCCATCTTTTTCCAGGCTTCCCTGGTGCAACAGGACAAAGAGGGAGGAGAAGCATTGCTGCATCAGCTTGAAACTCCTGTAGGAGACTGCACAGGCCTAAGTCTATGGCGTTTCCAGGCAGTAGACTTATTTAAAAAAAAACAACAAACAAAACCCCAAAACTTCACAGTCTGAAGTTAATGCTCCCTGGTGAGATCTAAAGGCTTCCTCCTACATTCTGGGAAAGTTTACTCAGAGATCCAAGCACGGTGACTCAGATTCACCTCTAGCAGTAAGATGAACTGTACTGCAATATTCCCCAACGTATACTCTCAACACTACTGCACAAATAAATCATCTTGATCCACTTCTAATTGAATGTATATTTTTCACGTTTTTGAAATGGTTCTAGTTTCATTCCATACATTTTTTACTTATGAACTCAAGCCAATTGTGTACATTAAACTTCATACTGAAAATACTGAGTTGAACTTTTCTTTGGGCTCACAAAGCAAATCCAAGCATCGTGAGCGGGAGGAAATGTGTTTATTTCTTACCACCCCAGGAAGGGTCTAGGTTGCCATGATGGGAAACACAGAGAAAAATTCTTATCAGTGGCCAAAAGGTTATTGCAGAAAGGGTGTGTTTCTTTCTATATTTGTTGATATTATGGTACAAAGAAGGAGGAAAACCAAAGGCTAAGGAGCAGAATAAGCCTTGAAAAAGCCTAGTCTCCAGCCTTGCTTCGTCATCCATTTCCCATAGGACAAATTCTCAACCTCTTGTTACTAAAGTATTCTTAGTGATAAGCAAGGACAGCTATTCTGGAGACCTGTGAAGTGGCTTGAGGTACCCACATGGGAAATAGTTGAAAAATGGGACCCTCATTGCTTTCATGTTGTATTTTCATGCTGGCTGTAGCACTGTTTTTTTCTCACTGGAGGAAGAAACTCAAATGTGATAACACAGTTTTTACATCAAAATGGTAATGGATCTTTCAGTCTGTGGAAAGCCAAAGTGCTACACAGATGATAAGGAAGAAATCCTGTGTCCTGTGAAGTGTGTGTGTCACTTTGCCAGAGTCACTTCTTTTCAAAAGCAATGAAGAAAGCATTTTTTATTTTATTTTATAAAAACAGCCTGAGGAATTTGGAATAGATAGACCCGTGCCAAAATCAGAGGCTCTATTGAAAGAGTTCCTATGGTCCAAATCCTGAAGCAGTGTGTGTGTATATATATATATATATATTCAGATAAAAAAATGCTGATGATATGAATAACCATAATTCAAAAAGATGCCAATTCCCATTACTGTTACAGATACTAATCTTCTGTCCCATGTTCAAACTTACAATTTGACATCTTTTTATGACACAATTCCCCCTTGTAAGACCAAGAACTAAACCAGAAAAAAACAGAAACAGACATGTGCAGGCAATATAACTATGCAGTTGCATCTATTAAAGCCCTTTCCAAGGTTCTTCACCACTACCAGCTTTTTTTCTTTTTTTTTTTTTAAATTAATTATTTTGAGTAGCAACAAAGAAAATACTGAAATTTTGACCTATTTGGGCTTGCAGACTCAGAAAGAGGAAGAAAGCTGTGTCAAACCTGTGGAAAACTGCTCCAAACTACCTACTGACTGCATGTACTCCTCAGCCATCCCTTACCCTCCCCACACACCCACTGAGGTTGCAGTTCCTCTCTCCTCAAGGGCAGCTATTTTTCGCAGTATTTTTTGCTCTTTTTGTTGTTCCTAGAATTTGCATTCACACTTAAGGGGTTTTGATAAGTTTCTCTGAAGTTCTTTAGCAGTGTCACACAGGTTGTAGTATATCTCCAGAACAACAACAAAAAAAAAGGTTAGCTGTGCTGAGAACAGAGCGTGCAAAGGGATTGCAGGAGGTGTAAGGATTTTTTAAAAATGCATAACATTTCCTCCACTCTAAAGTCAAAGAAACTGAAGAGGAGCATGTAAAAAATGGGGATTTGTGAGCATTCATATATGTGTGGGAATGATGTATTTTATGTCCCTGGGATTTGCTCTTCTAAACTCTCTATGCCCTCTAGAAAAGTATTATTTAATTTCCTGCCTTAGCTTTCACAGGCTACGAGTTCCAGCCTTTCTCTTTAGCATGGTACCAGTTACTGTAGACCTTGGAAGTGAATTAACTTGTTTTTGGAGGCTCAGATCCATGTGTAGCTGTCAGGGTCCTGTAGCCTGTACCCAGCAGGAGCTATGCAGTGGTTCCAGGTGAGCTGCTTTCCAAAAGGATGACTTCTGCCCACTTGCACTGTTCTGAGGACAAATACAAATATTCCAACATCACCTGTCAAGCACTGGGTTACTGAAATGCCAGGTGGGATTCACCAGACTGCTAGGTGGGATTTGATGCACAGATTTGTGCTCTAAAATTGTCAAAGCATGGATGTGAGGCACAAGTCACAGGTGTATGGTGCCATCTCAGATGCTTTTACTGTCTCATGTGACTACCTTCAGAGCACGGGTCTCCAAAGCCTGTGTTGTACCTGCCAGCCCTAGGCAGATGTCTGATGCTCCACGGCATCTGAAAGATTACTAAATGCTTGTGCCTATGCAGCTGAATCATGCCGTAGATACTTCACTGATTACAACAGAAGATTAGAAGGAGCTTCTGTGTACATCTCCATATACTGGGTACATCATTTTTTTCTTAATTTTCAAGTCGAATCCCTCTCCTGATGGAAAAGATGCACCTGTACAACTTACTATGAAGCAAAATTGTCTCCCATCAAGGAGGAAGACAGATAAGGCAAATCTGCAGAGATGGTGGTCATTGGGCTCTGAGCAGCAGAAATCCCACAGCCCTTAAGGTGCTCATGAAGGATAGAAGGATTAATTAAACTACAGATCTGTGCCTTCCAATAGCCTACCTTGACTTGAGGAACCGTCAGTGCTCTGCACTGATTATTTACTTTCATACCTGGTGATGTGTTTGGGACCATTTTCCAGCCCTACCACCAGCTGGTATAGGACAGCCTAAGCCTTGTCTCTCCTGGCCTCCAGGACAGGGAAGCCACCTGCAAACTGTCTCTAGAGCTGGCATGCTTGGGTTCTCCAGTGAGATGCATCTGCTGTGTCCCATAGCAGAGAGCCTGGTCGGGCTAGGACTGCTGGTTCAAGCCTGCCCCACACCCACACGTAATGAGTTTATCCTTGGCCAGTGAGGCAATCATTGCATCGAGAGCCTACCACTCCGAAACACAGCATCAAAGCCATGCTCTGAGGGCAACAGATGCAACAGGAGTATGCCACCTCTTCTACAGAGCACAAGCAGCAGGGGACATGCCATGTACTGCCAAGTGAGCTAGACACTGTCATACAGCACTGCTCTTAAAACAAGGGAATCTTAGCTTGCCAAAACACCAGATAAATCCTTGGAGATTTGCTTCTTCATCTATAACGGCCAGATCTCAGCAGTTCAGCTCAAGTGAGAAACCTGATCCAAATTTTTTTGTGAGCTTGCCCGCCTTTCATCTCTGCTCCATGTGGCTTGAGAAATATTTCCTAGTATTTCCTCTAGCCTGTTGATACCTAGGCAGCAAGGGAACAGGGGGGTTCAGAGAGGTTAAGCATGAATCACTTTTCCTCCAAAAATCATGTATTTGGGGTAAGAGATCAGTTCTTGATTCCCTTGGACTTTTACTGACCCAGTTTAGAGGATAACAACCAAATGGGCATGACAGAGGGGATAACTTGCAGCAAGAGGAGAGAGAGGGGACAGGCGGCTGTGCATGGGAGGGGAAAGGCATTTCTTGTGTTGATCCTGCTGCTGGAGAATTCAGCAAATACAGCTTCATCCCCACGGAATTAAGCAGGCGCCTGGGTTCACTGTAGAGCTGGATCCAACCCCACTGTGGTGCAAGGACTACTCAGCTATCTCAGGGCTGTGTGCTTTGCTCCATGTGCAGGGCTCTTGACAACTAGCACAGACACAGTGACCTCTGATATCCCTTGCTCTACAATTAAATAATATTTTTAGTGTCTTATCTGCTACCTGGAACCTTTCTTATTCATTTATTTGCCTTTAGAGTGGCTGTTTCCACCACTGTGTCTGCTATGCCTGACATATTCCTAATCCTTTTTCCAAGGAGTGGAACTTCCTGGCTTGCTTTAAAAACTAGATATGTGTCTATATGCATAAATCTCTAAGCCTCAATAATTTGACTGCATGGTTATCTCTAGGATTGTCATTTTCATTTTGCTTGGCACAAGAAAAGCAGAACAGAGTTACGAAAGCAGACAAGCTTTAGCCTTCAAGTCTTGCAATGGTTTCTAGTTTCTGATCAACTGAGGAAAAATCTGGAAGTTTTTAGCCTATGTTGTTACTCAATGCACACCTTTCTGGCCCCAGCTGTGCCTCTGGAAGTGGTTCCAATACCCAGCTGATCACTTCTCTATCTCTGCACAGTCGTTATGCCCTGGCATCTTCCAGCAAATTGGAGCATGCAAATGTGGCCTGTGACACTTCCACAAGATCAGCTGGGTTAGCTGAGCCTGGTAATTGAAAAGGCTGGATCAGCTACCTTGGCTAATTTTCCTAGAGGTGGTCAACAGAGCTTTCACGTCAACTACTCTGCAAGTGGTGCTGGGAGCTTACCCCCGGCGGTGGGCTCGTGAGCTGCTATGAAAGGACATTTTCTAGCAGTACAGCTCAGCCTGGTGTGTTTGCCAATAAAAAGCAAAACATACACACCACAGTCCCTCACCCCCACACACCTCCCACACCCCCCAGCTCTTGGAAGGGTATTGATCTCTGGTATTCTCTATTCAGTAGAGGGAGATGAGTAGCATCACCTCATGCTGAGATATAGGTGAAAATTACTATTTATTGGATAAATGTCTTCCTTGTATTGATTATAAGGACTTTGTTAGACCAAATATCAAGCCTTTTTGATGGCTAAATCTGGACAAGGTGTCTCCCGCTCACTCTATCACTATTTGAACTGGCATTAGAAGCCCTAGATATGTAAGGCAGCACACTTGTAAGCAGCATGAAAGTAGAATGCAGTGTACCCTCTGGTATGGATTGTCTGTATAATTGCTATGGGACACAGAAGGAATAGGTGTGTGTATAGCATTTTCTTGCATAAACACACTTACTATCAGCTATATAGTAGTTGCTCTTTCTCCCCTCTGCTTAAGAGCATCCTGTATGATTAGGAGATGAGCTGAAGAATGGTGAAAGGAGAGGTGTGAAAGGGGTTGCTATTCCTTTCCATATGGTACAAAGGGATGAGCTTGTGACCCCACGCTCAATGGTCAGTACAGCTGAGCCAGTGCAGCTGGAGAGTTCATCCAGGTTATTCTTCCCTGGATTGAGAACCAGAAAAAAAAAAAAAAGACACACACACACCCAAATAAAAAATAAAATACCAAACCAAAACAAACAAACCAAACCAAAATAAAAACCAAAAAAACTCCAAAACAAAACAAAACAAAAAAACAGAATAAAAGAGAAGTGTGCCTCATGTCCCAGCGCTTCCCCAGGCGGTTTGGCTTGCACTGCCCCTCCCTCTTGGCCCACAAAACTCTCAGGCTTGGGCTGTGCATGGGCACAGAGTAGTATGCTATTCAAACAAATGAACGTACAATTTGAGATGCCTGTGGCCTTGCTGTGTCCAAGCTAGATATATTAATAGGTCACAAGTTAAACCTGGGTGTCTGCTCGCTCACTTTTTGAAAATAAAAGCCTATGTGCCAAGTGTTGTCAATAAGGTCACTTGCACAAAGCGGCTATTTAGTCTCAAAAGTCAGCAAACCCAGATCAGTGGTCTGGGGAGAAGAAACAGCTACTTGAACTTTATAGGTTAAGAAAATCCCCAGCTAAAGTGGATCATAGTTAATAAGTTTCCAGTTACATCCAAAGAAACGTCAACACTGATGTTTTGCAATCAGGATGGTGAGTAATATTACCTACGCACATTTTTCTAGGCTTTGGTTTTACAAGGTGTTCCTGGATTGAAGCTGTATTGTTACTTCTCAGGTTCAGTTTACAGATTTCAAGAGCAAAGCAGATTTTCCCTCTTCCACTCATTTCTTTTTATATCTAATCTATGCTTAAAGAGGAGTCTCAAAGTCTCTCTTTTTTTTTTTAAGCAGTAAGTCATTGCTAACAACTTTGAACTGTAAACATGATCTTTTGGGCTCAGCTGACCTCTTTTTAAAGGACTGAACTGAACTGTGACTTCATATTAAAAGTGCAAAAATCAACCAGTGATGCAGTCATTTTCTAATCTTGAGCTTCCATGTGTGATGCTGTAATAAAAGACAGCCTGAGGGACAGCCATAGCAAACTTGTACTTCCCCATCATATTTCATGATTTTACTGAAATTAATTAATTATGGCTTCCAGAGATGCAGACGACCGACACTATTACATACATAATCAAAAGCTTTGCTGAGGACTGGCCAGGAAAATCACAGAGAATGAACAGAGCAGTGGGAAACAACATAAACCAGCCAGAGCCCAAACTTTGGTGGATTTATCTGCGATAGCCACCACATAGGTTGGCTATTGTCCTTATTCTTTTACTTATTAATTATTTATGTCCATATATGTGCATGATACTTCACAAAAGAAACAACATTATATGCAGGGATATAGACACCAGACATCTTTTTGTTGGATTTACACAGACAATTAGGTCAAATACACAAAAATGTTTATTCACACCAATGAGCCAGTCTCAGCTTCCTGATAGACTCATCAAAGGGCAATAATTACTTTCCCTGAGACCTTTCAATCTGCTCCGTTCTTACAGCTGGAGGAGGAAATTGCTTTCCCATCCTGGGAAAATTTAGAAGATTTTGATTGCTTCCTCCAATTCAGAGGTATCCTTGGGATGTATCACGTTACCAGCTTCCAGTGCCTGCCACAAGGACTCACACAGAGCACAGAGTGCCTTCCAGGATTTGGCCGAGGTACAGAGTCAGTCCAGCAGCCAGGATCTGTCACAACACACTTCAAGTGAAGGCAGATGTGGCCTTCTCCAAAAGAGTGAAGAAAAAGCTGGTGAAGTACTGTGGACCTAGGTTTTGGGGGGTTTTTTCCCATCTCTGAGATGGGAAAAGCCTTTCATCTGCTCCAAGACAGAGAGTAAGTAGAAAGTGAGGAGAGCAGCAATTTCCCATGCAACCCCCAACTCGGGAAAGCAGGTGGAGTGGAGACGAGAAGCCACCTTTCAATTGTGTTTTAATGAACAAGTTGTTTGTTCTTCCGTGTCCTTTGATGAATGGGTGTTTTCCTTCAAAAGCTGACGTTTGTCTTTCATTACACCCAGCATATGCTCTACTAGGCAGGGCCGTTTTTCTACTCTAGATAAATAAACATGAAAATGAATTTATCTCGCAGAAGCATGTTCTCTTTCAAGTCTGGCACAAGCCTGCCCTCTCCCCCAATAAATCTCTGGGTAAATGTGAGCTCCTCAGCAAGCCCTCCCCCTTCCATCAAATGGAGATGTTTTGTACGCTTCCCATCTCCACACAGCTCAGGAAAGCTGCCGCTGACTGCAGGCATTTAGAGGCAGTGATTTAACTACAACTCACAGCTGAATTTGAGAGCCCTTTATCATGAAAAAGAAACTGTTCCAAACCAGAAAGCATTCAAACCTTTTTTCCAGCTAGTAGTGGATAGTATTTTAACCCTGAGATTGTGGCGGTGATGTGTGACAACGCTGCCTGTGGGCTTTTGTGTGGGATCTGCTGTTGGATGGAAGTTGGGTAGTATGTTACGATGCCAGTTAAAGTCTCCTCTTTGCAAAACAGCTGTTCATTTGAGGCACAGGCCCATGGATAAAGCTGGTTGAATCTTTAAATGCAGTTCAGTTTCCTTCCAAACTGAACCCTATCTGTTGTTTGTACTTCGTTGCTTTACAGACAGGTCCTGCATATAGTTTCTTTGGGTTTAGACATGGCCAAACATGTCCGGAAGTGACAATCCCTGAACCTCCCTGTCATTGTGTACCTTAAACCCACTGAAATGTACACTGAAACCAAAGCACCTTGAAGGTCTTTGCACTTACTCACCTTCAGCGCACAGGAGATGTGTCTTTTGAACCAGTTCAGGCAAAGACAGAAGGCTGGATGATAGTCTTTCCCATTTCTGGACAAATAATCACTCAGCCTTACGTCAATGAAACTTTCGCAATTTGCTAGTATTTTCACAAATACCACAAGTAGTTTACTCAAATAATGGCCATGATTCATGAAAGTATTTCAGCATGCGCTTGACTCCATGGCATGTTGGTGTCTCCTTGAAGCTGATGATACTGAGGTGTATCTGTGATTATGTGCATGTTTAAGTGCCTTTGAGTGCTTAACTGCTATCTTGAATAGGGCCAGTATTAGTCATTCAGTAAAACCTGTCCTATTATAGGAGCATATTAATAAATCAACCGGGTCAAGCTGTCTCTGAGCTCATCTATGAAACACGTTGTGATGGCAACCACTGAGCAGTGCAGCTCCTCAAGCAGATCGTGCCTATTACAGGCACGTCCCTGATGCGTGGGAGGTGGAGGGCAATCCAGGTCTTTCTGAGAAGTTTGATTTTGCAACAGGATGTCCAACCTTGAGATTATTTGTTCTGTTTCCCTCACTCAAGATTTTGGATTCTGAGGCCCATAAGAGAAAGCAGTTCAACATAAATGGGGACTGTACTCCCTGAAGCTTTCAAGCTGCATTGCAGACACCCATTGTAACTGTTTTGCAAGCCCCTGCTAAGTTTCAACTCCCTTGATTAAAGAATAGCATCACTAAAAACAAGTCCAATAATTGCAAAGGTTGGTGTGATGGTTTGGCTTGGACTATGTCTCAACCTTACCCTACCCCTCCCCGAAATTTGTACCACCCACACAGCAGCAGCAGCACCACCGCTCACAACCTATTTGTGTAGCAAGGGAGGGAGAAAATCACTTCACTTGGCTAAGTTTGACTCTATCCTTCCCCCTTGGAGTAGAAGGACTTTGACTGGCTTGCTGACAATTTCTTTCCCAGTAACAGTTTTATTGAGTATATGAAAGTGTTAAGCTACGTCTCACTTAGCCTGCATTTTGCTCTTAACTGGATTACCATACAAAGAATGTTACAATGAGGCTCCAAGGTCTGCCAGGTCAGCTTGGTAAATGATAGCACCTCTTGAAGCTATAATGGATGAGAGGATCCTTGATAAGATTTGACACTTGTACTATATACACTGTCACAGCAGACGTTTTGCTTTTTTCTTGATGATTTTAAGGCCATAAATACTGGTCTCTAATGTTAAGTATGTGAACCTCACATTAATCACACTGCCAGGGAGAGCAAAGAGCTCTACTCATAAACTGAAATGGAGCACAGTTAATCTATCAACGTTCTGTAATGAGGACTATTATAACAAAGTATTTAGGTTGATTTACTGATGGGCTACACATCTCTGCTAATGATCACACATCAGTAAAAGAGCAAAGGGACCATCTGGATCACCAGGAGTTTGAGATTTATTGAATAATGTGCAGATGTTTCCTTATCTCTACTGTAAAGTTCTTAAACTCACTGTGTATCAGTTCACTTTCTCAAGATCAGTCTGCTCACTGGGACATCACTGCTATCAGAGTGCTATGTCCAGTTTACACATCTGGGAAGCCTGGCTCCTCAGTTTCAGCGTTCCCAAATATTGCCTTCAGTTTCAGAGACAGTACAAGAGAAGGCAAAGGCACTTTGCTGATCACAGAGCTACCTCAAAATTAGAGTAATCAATTGAAAAAAAGTTAAAATGAACCAGCCTGAACAATACTTTTATTTATTCTTTATACTGTGTAATCTGTGTCTAGCATCCTCCCATAGACATCTGATCCCTGTTAGGTGCTGATGCTAAAAAGATACAGAACACATCAGCAATCCTTACCCTGGGAATTTTAAATCTGGATATCACCAGGTATTTAATCAGAGTAACAGTTATGGGCTTAGGAGGTGGGAATAATCTCACCTTCCCTTAGATGTCTGCATTACAAATACCTATGCCTAATGAGCTAGTTACTCATCCTTGGCTTGATTTACGGTTCATGGACATCTCTGGAACATCTTAAAAAAATGTCCACATGACAGTAGGTGAACCACGCTCAGTAAAGTATGCCGCATCTTAAAATTACACTGGTTTTCCTCCTCATGAAGGATTTCTGCCATAGGGTCATTATCCCTGTCCAAGAAGCACCAGTACACTGCCAGGTCTAGGAGCTGGCCTTAGCGGGGGATCTGTCTTAGAGGAACAGTCCTAGATGTACATGGTGGGTTGGTAGTGACAGATGAAGAACCAGGTATCCTAAATCCCAAACCAGTTTAAACTGAGGTGCTTTGCAACTGGGTCAGTGTTCAGAGCACCCACATAAGACTCGGAATGAAAGTTCCTGCTTTCAGCTCTGTTATATCTATGAGAAACTTCAACAGATTAATATAAGTACACTTTCTTTAGGATGCTTCCTCTGGTGGGTGACAAAATGAAGACACCACGTTTTTGCACAACTTCCTCACCTTTCCCATATGGGACCATCTGTGGACTTCCACACAAGGTGAACACAGACACTCCCTTTCTAGTATGGAATTCTTATGCTGGGATGCATTTTGATTGCTGCACGTGCATTCAGACTTGATGAGGGACCAGTAGGTCTGATTCTCAGAAACCAGCTGATAAAACTCTGAGTTCATTGAGGGCATCAGACGAGTAGAGCAGTCTTAAAAAAAAAAAAAATATTTAAAAATACCTTTCTTCATTTACACAGGGAAGCAGTGGAAAGAGCATGACCTCTCAGGAAAACAAGGAAATGAGTTTTCCAAAAATGCTGTGCAACTGCGGACTGTCAGGCTCCTGCCTGTGAGTGCTCTCCTGCCACTGGATGCAAAGCAATCACCCCAGCTGCATGCTCATCAAGCCTGTGCAATGCAAGGCAGGCCAAATTTGGTTCAAGAAATGGGACAGCACCATCATTTCTTCTAAAAGGTCATCAGTAATACAAACACACTTCTTAAAAGACCTCCTTAGTCCCAATTTGGCTCCAGTTCCACAGGAGAGGTGACCATGTACACCCATGCCTGTTCTGTGCTCTGGTCTGTGCTGAACACATCATACCACCACTCGCTTGTAACAAAAAGCCATTGACTGCTCCAAACTGGCCAAGGCATCAGGAAAGACACCAGATCAGAAAATACAAATGGCCACAGAGTGTCTGGGACAAGAAGTACCAGAGTATGTGTGTAAGCAAAAGCACATGCTTCTCTCACTTGGCACATTTGTAGGTATCAGCCATGGATGAAGGCTTAAAGAGAATACTAACAGGGGCCCAGACTGCAGTCCCTAGACAGCAAAAACAGTTGGCAGGCATTGCTTACTGCACCTTAGGCTTAAAGAATAGTGGGAAGCTATATTTCTTTAGCAGATTAAGTGATAGCTAGATTGAACAAAGGAATAATGCAGCCAAAGGTGTTAGAAGAAAAATTCAAAAGAAACATTCAGCCAAAAATTAATGTCTCATTAACATTTAAGAAAGTGGTTTGCCTTGCCTTCTTCAGGATGTAGTAAAGATTTACCCCCTACATTTTCTGCTTCACTCTCCTTCATTTTGTGTCTCCTTTTTTTTTTCCTGCTTTCTGCATCTCTTGGATCTGAATACGTCAAAATTTCTGGGCCTGAACCTGAACTCAGATCCGTATTTCACACTTGTCTCTGTTTTTCTAACAGGAGACTCTGGATACAAATATCTTCAGACTGTGGGGGGACACAGGCTAGATCTCATCTTGTGTGCTGGGGTTCAATGCCAGCTCTGGTTCCCGTATTTCTCTTCTGACCAGAACTAAATAATACCAAAAGTTACTTAATCTGAATTTTTTGGAGTGATAGGAAGGGTAGCTGGGTGGAGGAACAGCCCCAGCTCCTCCCAAGTAAATCCATATCCCAGGAGCTGATCAAGTTGGTATGATAGTCCTCACCCCATTCACTGCTGCAGCCCTTGCAAGCCCCTTAAAATAGCTATTGTTATCTGTGTCAGAGTAGCAGCTAAGAAATCTGATTCTTGTGCCTACCTGCAGGAGATGGAAATGGCTAATTAGACAAAGGGGAGCAAGGGAATATTAAGATCACTATGACTGATATGATAAGGAGCAGTCAACAGCTCTCTGATACCTGCATGGGTCGTGACAAGGATCATGGTAACGGTGAGGTTTAGGGAAGGCTTAGAAGAGGATATTGGGGGAGTTTCTTCCTGGTGTAAACACATCATAAAAAAGTCAAAGTTTGTTGGCAAGAAACTGAACACATAGGTGAAAAACAATTCGTAATTCAGGGATTTTTACTTCCCATTGCTTGGACAATCTTTGAAGATATGCCAAAAAAGGAAGCTTTGATCTTCTAGAGATGTATAAGTTCTGGGCATCTTTTTTTTTTTTTTTTCCCATATGTTCTTCTTATGAAGATCCTTATTAAGCTAACTTCAGAGGACTGTTGCAGCAGCTTGTCTCAGTGCCCACAAAGGGGATGAGGATTTGCAATCTGCCTGCAACTGATGCAGGAGCTAGGCTACCACCAACCCTCTCATCATTCCTCCCCACCAGGCAGTGGTGACCCTGGGGAGAGTGACTCACCGTAATGCTTAGTGGGCTTGTCTGGGAGGGCTAAAGCTAGAGGCAGCGTAACTTCATGTTGCAGGACCTAGGTGAGGAGACCCACACACGGGGAGATCTCAGAAGCCTCCTGGCCTTTTGCTTCTGAAGGAAGGGGATTACAGTTAGCAGGGGAGTTTCGGTAGCACAGTAGTTGTGCTGGTCGTGCAGACATGTGGGCAACCCTGGATGACAACATGGTAGTTATAGATGGCTCAGTTGCAAGCCTCAGCTACGAAAGCAACCTTGGGAGCTCTGCATTGTTCAAACATGCTGCTGTTTGTTGGCTTAGTGATCCTGACAGGATCTCCTGACAGGAGACGTTCCTAACCCATTTTGGACAGATAAACAACATCCTGGCTGTCCCATCTCAAAGACAACCTCTGCCCCCGGTGGACACTGGGAAGCATGTAAACAAACAGCATCTCTTTCTTGGTATAGAACACCTGTGAAGCCTTTGCTTATCTCAAAGGTGCCAAGGGGCTAAGAAGTAATTTGTAAAAAGGCTTTGGCTTGATTCACCTGTTACAAGTGTAGCTATTTAAGCAATGGACACTCACTGTTAGATAGCAGAAAGAAACAAGCACCATCAGAAGATGCTTACTGTCTTGGGTGGCTTCTGCAGACTACAGCAACAGTATAAACTGAGTAAGTTTATCTTATTAAGGTATTTTTGTGAAATATCTAAGTTTAGAAAGAAATTAGTCTGGGTTTGTGGAAGTGCTGTATTCACTCTTTGGTAATGTCACTGACAAGGCAAGTTCTTAAATATGCCATCAGCATCTTCCCTCTACATTGGCCTAGACTGGAGGTTGCACCTATGATGTACTAGCACTTATGATGATTAATATTTTCTAGTGCCTTACAGAAATTGCTAATTTGCAGGTGGGGATTGCTGGTAATTAGGATAATGCTGGAAATATTTTACCTCCTATAATCTTCAGTAGAAAAGCCTTGTATGGAAGGCAAGGCATTTTATACTTTTGGCAGATGAATTATCCATCCTGGAAATAAATGCAATGATATGTTAAAATAGCCTTGCTTGAATCAGGTTTATTCAACAAGCCAGGGGGGTTGGAAATAGCTCAGAGAATATATGGCTAAGTATGGGCTGCCATATATTCTGTGCTTTAGAGACCAGTTTCTCCTCTGGAGTCACAGCATGTGTGCTGTCCAAAAATCCAGCTATACCCTCAGCTGCTCTAAATCAAGAAACTGCCCTGGGGCTTAGTTTGACTGTGTGTTCAGGCAATGGAAAGGGCCCTGGTACAGTGGGAACATTGGGCCCCATGTCTTGTGAAAATCCCAGCCACGTTTTCCTGCAAGTCTCTCTGCTGAAGAGGCTGCCCAGTGCCCCTGTTTTGTATAAACAGGCTGGTGAAACCCCAAGGAGTGGAGATATATATTTGGGGCCCAAATTTGGAGTTGACATAGAGCAGAGCTATCAGAGTGTAAATCAGAGATGAAATCCCCACTTAACCCTGACAAGGAGATCTAACGCATACTGTGCCCAGCCCTGCCATGACTTGCATGCAGTGCTTCCCTGCTAGGCTCCACAAGGCCCCTGGACCCTCACCCCCTCCTCTGCAGAGTGTCTTTTTTGAAGGGCAATGCAGACTGTGATTTCTACACCTTAAAAAAGAAAGAGAGGTGCAGAATAAAAATAGCTTGAGAAGAGTTGGGTTCCTTGGGGCGGCAGGAGGTGAGGGCCAAGGAGCTCTGTTCTCTGACACCTCATGGACTCGCCTTGCCAGTCTCCAGCCTGGCCGCTATGCAAGTTGTCAAGTGTGAAGGTGTGGGAGAGGAGCAACACTCGCTATGGGTCACAAAGGAAGGGAAAGGAGACTCACCGGAGCTGAACACCTCGGACAAGCCAACAAGCACTGCAGAGCAAACACAGGCGGCGACAGCTGCAGGTCAGCCAGCAGACGACCCTATTTGCCAAGGGATGGGGTGGATGGGGATATGAGTACCAGCTCTGTTGTTATTGTCATGTCGTAAGGAGTAAGTGCACTGGATTCTACATGCCTGTGTGTTTGATCAGGAGAGCACCACTGACAGAGGATAAATAAACAGAGATAAAAACAAGATTAAGCAGGTCCTTCTCCTTATCACTGTCTCTTTATCCCTATTGATCTCTGCCCGGTCCTTTTTCATCTAGCCTGGAATTTCCTCACATGCTTGAACCATGAGCTGTCACATCTAATTAAAAACTTGGTAAGATGTTTTGCATGCAGCAGTGGGTATTTTCCAGTGCTGGGTAGCTGTGTATTCAGCTTTTTGCCTTTATGAAAACTTATTTTGCCTTTGTAAAACCCACCTAGCCGAGGGATGGCAGATGTGAACAGGAGAAAAACAACCTGCTTGTGCGTGCAATCTTCAGGACAGATCCAGCCCCAGGGTGCAAATGGTGATCACCTTGTCCAAGCAACACAAGCTTCTTGCCTTGGAAGAGAGGCTGGTATTTCTACTCCTGTTTGTTTAGTGATGTTCCTCCCTTCTTGGGGGTACCAAGGTCTCTGTGGCAGATAGTCAGAGACACATAAACCTCAAACATCCCCTCCTGTTTACTGGTCAGTACTTTCCATCCATTTGGATATTTCCAAAGAACAAGTGATCACCAGCTGCCTTGTTTCAACCCCATCCCAGCTTCTGTGTGCTGCCAATTTGCCTGCGCAGCTGCTCAGCTCTCTGAGCTAACTGCTGCCTTCGTGCCCACCAGATGACTTGGAACTCAATGAATGAGCATTTTTTTTTTGCTTAAAACAATCAAAAGATGACTCAGATCATCATTGGGGCAGTGAGTTATGCAGAGTCATGCCCATAAATACCACACATGCTTAAGGTCTGTGTGGATGTCTAACAACACCCAGGACATAGCTTTGAGTTGAGAATGAAGTCCTTCATGTTGTTCACCTAACACTGCTAAGACAAACAAGGCTGAAATAGAAGGAGCTTACCAGGGTAAGGGTAAACAACACAGAAAAGGAAACACAAATAGCACTGTATTTTCTGCCTGACTCTTTTGCCTCTACATTCTACCATATTCCCTTTAATTTTGTTAAAACATTCAATAAAAGATCACTTGGACATGGCTTTCCCTCATGCTTTCATGATCTCTGGAAACGATTAGAACTCTGGTTTTGGCTTCAGTTTTCAAAAGTGGCTGGTGGCTTTAGGTGAGGCAAGATTTGTAAAGGAGGGGGCAGTGATCCCCTGTAGGTGTAGCACTTGGCTACAGGGCTAAAACATGCTAGCAATCTGGATATTGTGCTGAGCTCTTCCCCTTCTGAAATGCAGCCCCTTGACTGTGTCTCAGGCTGGGCATCCAAGCTCACAGGCATTTTGGAAAAGATAGATCATGTCACTCCATTGCTTTTGTAACTTTTTTGCCTGTCCCTACAAATAAGACACTTCAGATTTACTATGTGACCCAACAGGCAACCGGTGTGAACAGTGCTTTTATTTATTTTTCCCTATGCCATCATTCAAGACCTCACAGTTTATTGCTCACCACTAAAACAATATAATCAGACATGAAATATATGTTGCCAGGCTCTCCCCCATCTCAGCTCTCTTCCCTCTCCCTCCCCATCATTTTTTTTTTTCTGAGGAGAAAGGAAAGAAAACTTCTTTTCAGGATACATTGTAGGGAGTGCTCATGAACTGGCAATTTGTTTTCTCCTGGGTTTGACACTGCCAGGCCCTTTGTGCTTTTATTGACTCTGGCTAAACACAGTGACAATTATTTTTGTTGGTTTCGAATGGCCTTTTCCAGCAGAGTGTGAAGTCAGCAGGTTTTTTTTGCATGCTGAGCATGCCCCCTCAGACACCCTAAGAGGAGCAGAGGGAAAGATGATGGCTTTTTTTCATTTTTATCCAGTTGCACTTTGGCATTCCCTGAACAGACCTTTTGTTTTGAACCAGGGCAAGCAAGGGAGAGGCTTGCGGCTGAGAAGCAGATTGATAGTCGTGGGGAAAAGCAGAGTGGCGATGTGCTTATCTGAAGGATTCTGCTGAAGAAATCTGCTTTCCTGCATGTCCCTGCCAGCAGCCCCATGTGTGTGCCCAGAGAGGAGGGGGGTGCTCCCATCCCTCCATGGTCATGCACAACGACCTGAGAACCCAGTCAGAAATCGCCAGTCCTTCATTTTCTTCTCTCCCAGTGCCCTCAGGAGGATGGTGTCTCCCAGACCACCCTAACCCTCCACTGGGCTGTGAGGGGCCAGACTGATAATGAAGAGGGTCTCTTTTCTCAGAAAAGACGTTTAAGCAACCTTTGGCAAAGGTCCCCTGGAGCATTTGTGGCTTGTGGGATGTGCATTAATGAAAGCATTTGTTTAAAGCATCTCATGTTATTCCCTCCATCTCCGCGTATCTGTTACTGGCGAGGCCCAGGAAAGGCAACACACACACCACCACCCCCCACCCCCACCCCCCCCCAAACAACAGCACTGTAGATTGAGTCTGGGGTATGTTCCACAAACTGACCTGCATATCACTTACAGCCATTTTGAACATAATCTGTCTATGTTTAAAGATTAGCAAAGCTGCTTGGGAAGGAAATAAAAAATCAGCTAATCTTTTGGTCTACTGCTTGGATGAATAGGATGTGCTTCTTCACTGTCTTAGAATGGTGAAATTTAGATTTCAAGCACTATAGGTCAGTTTTTCCCTGCTACTGACTCTGTAAAGAGGCTTTGATCACTTTCTGTTCTTCAAAGTGATATAAAAAGCCACTGAGTTTCTGACCTGGAAACACTGTGGATTAAGGTAGCTCTTCTCTGGGGGAAGAGTTGGGCAGAGGTCAAAACCTGATTTTTCATTCCAATTTCTTCTTCAAACTTTTTTGCTGTTTCTGAAAACATGTCCTCAGAAAATGCTGAAAAATATTAAAACCTGAAAACTTCCAAATGTACTCCAGAATAAACTTTCATAGTGAACATTGCTGCTTACTTGGAAAGAAAACCCTCCTGTCAGTCAAGAAAGCATTTGTTAGAGATAATGTCCCATTGCTACAGCTGTAATATTGAGTAAAATTTGAAGTTTCCATTGTCATCTAAGGATGTCCCATTACTATCACCTTGTCCCAAACTGTGAGAAAACGCATATATAAATAACCCTTTCCAGATGGTGTCACCTACCTGAGGTAATTGAACAGCTTCCATTGATAGACATCAATACCTCCCTCCAGACAAATTCTATTGAAAAGCAGAAAGGTTTTATTTGCACTTTACACAGGAAGATGAAGAGTCCCCTAAGCTAAAGAAAAAAGGCAGTTTTATAAAATGCTAGGTCTGGTGGAGAAGTTGGCCTGAGATGTCCCTATTTCCTAGCAAACCCACTCGTTCCTGCCCATGCGCTACCATTAGCCGTTGCTCCTGGTGTGTCAGGACAGATAGCTGTGGGCAGATGCTGCAAGTCCTTGAAATTGGGTTAAAAACACCCTTTCAGAAAAAAGCTAGAGATCGGTGGTTTACCTCTGATGCTGTGGTGCATGGCTGAACAGTGGTACTACCATGCAGTGCAGCAGTGAGTGCTGGGGCAAGAGCAGAGGTGAACGACCAAGGTGCAGGAGATGATGGGAACTTCTCAGTCTGCCTTGGCTGACCCTCAGGGCCCATCTCAAGTCACACAGGACAGAGATCTGAATAAAATTCCCCTACTCCCAGGGGCCCTAGTGGTGTTGGACTGAAGTCACCTGGAGAGTTTTGAAAGCAGGATGGATCCTGTCTCTAAGACAATTGTTATTGCAGTGATGAAAAGGGGAATTTCTATTCACCTACAAGAACAAACAAGCAAACATACGTTTCTGGTTTTATTGCCTCTCTTCCTTTGCACAGAACCACAGCATAGGCCATGTGGAAGACGTCCTTCCCCATAACCCCCTGCCTTCTGTGTCCTGCCACCCCTGAGCGGCTTTCTCCTTGGACCCACAGATCTGTGGGTTGGTGCAGTTCCTGGCTTGGTCCAATGACTCTGGAGCTCATAATCCAGATCTGTCCTCACACTGCTGCCCTTCCATCTCCATGGCAGATAAAAACCACAGCTCATGAGAGATGTCTGTTCTGATCCAGCTGCCAGCTCCTGCAGGAACCTCCCAAGGGGCTGATCCAGACTGGGCTCCTGACAGCAGCTTTTCAGTTTGAATTGAAAACTGTTTCTAGTTGTTGGTGTTTCCCTATAAGAAACACATCATGACAGACAGGTCAGTGTGTTTGTGAGCTGGGGATGAAGGAAGGAAGGGAACATCACTTTCAAATCAAGGGTGCTCCACAGCAGCAAGACAGTGTCTTTGCTGGAGGCCACTTCTTCTAACCTCTCTGAGCTGTCTCTTTGAGCTGTTTGCTTTGATAGACCATCCTTTTCACTGTGGTGGTAAAACTGGCACTGACTGCTGTCTGTCCCCAGCAGGCAGGGAGAGCCAGCCAGGCACCTTGGAGGGTCCCAACAGCAGCGGCTGACGGGGCAAGCCGACCCTGCCAGAGCTTCCAATGCTTCTTGAACTGAGAATTAAGTCAGTATGAGAGGGATTACTGTGCCAAATGCAGTAATTAATTAGAGACATGCTTCAGCATCAAGCTTTTCATTATCTAAAGCACTCGACATGCTTTTGTAGGGGCTGTCCTAGTGCTGTCAAGGCCCATCAAGCTCCAGCACCTCCCACTGTGTTTTGCCAATCCATGTACTGCTGTCCCCTCACCGGTCTCTTTCCACTACAGCGCCTGTCTTCAGCACGGTTGCTTGCCTCCTTTGCCGTGATACTGCTCCTGCCCCAAACCCTCCCATCCCTGAAGATGATACCAGCCTCGCACCCTCCTGTCTTCACAGCACCTCAGTACAACACTATGCCAGCAGATGAAATTTGCTCATTCTTGTCTTCTCTTCAGCCTCTGATGCTGCAGAGATGACACCCAGCTGTGTGAGCTGTCCTGGGGAACCCAGCACACACTTTTGGCTGCCCATGAGAATCAAGGCATTCCCGGAGCTCAGCACCCTGCCATCAGCAGTGCCTCTCCCTGTAGGTGGTGTAGCACCTTGCTTTACCTTGCCTGGCCATGCTCAGAAGGATCCAGTGTATGTGGGAAGCAACCCTTCTAATTTCTAACAATTTTCTGACATTCAGACAAGAAGCCATTCATAAAAAGAAATAACATCCCCCAAACTAGATAACCTCCTTTTTTTCCCCCAGGAAGAACGTGGGTATCTCTGCAAAGACTCTGTTCCCTGCCATTTGTATTTACTCTGCATCTTCTTGATCTTTCAAGGTGTACAACTGCAAAAGAGCAGTGAGAGGCTATGGAGAGGATCTTCCTGACCCACTCTGAACCAAAGCAGCTCTGGCAGTAAGAGAGATGGGACTAGCACTGGTGTATTTCAATGTGAAGCATGTTCTTTAGCAGTACATGACCTTTTTAGTTTTTGAAAAACAAGTAAGGATTGGCCAGTAACAAGAGAAATACCGAGAATGTTTATTCTGCCCAAACTTCTAGATATTTTAGTATTACTCGTTGGCATGAGCATTTCCAGCAACTGATCTTTGGGAAGTACAGTTCTCAAAACAATCTGATTCATTATTTCAGCCCACTTCACTTGAAGCTCTGATTTCCAAATGAAAATTGAGGGAGGGAAAACACACATTAAAAGAAAAAATAAATAGAAGGATTCCAACAACTGATTTTCATTTGAGCATCTTATATTGATTTTCCTCCTTTATAATTATGCAAAATTGACTGTATCTTTTCTCAAGTCATAGAATCTTGGAATCATTTAGGTTGGAAAAGACCTTTAAGATCATCAAGCCCAACTGTTAACCCAGCACTGCCAAGTCCACCACAAAACCATGTCCCTAAGCACCACATCTACACTGTCTTTTGAATACCTCCAGGGATGGTGATTCAACCACCTCCCTGGGCAGTCTGTTCCAATGCTTGACTACGCTTGCAGTGAAGAAATTTTTCTAATATCCAATCTAAACCTCCCCTGTGCAAACTGAGGTTATTTCCTTCTGTCCTGTTACTTGCTATCTGGAGAAGAGACCGACACCCCTGGCTACAGCCTCCTGTCAGGCAGTTGTAGGGAGCAATAAGGTCCCCCCAGTCCCCTTCTCTCCAGGCTGACCCCCCCCAGTGCCCCCAGCCACCCCCCATCAGGCTGGTGCCCCAGTCCCTGCCTGACTCTGGACATGCTCCAGCACCTCGGTGTGTGAGTAGGGGTTGGAGTGAATGGCCCAAAACTGAACCCAGGATTCCAGGTGCAGCCTCACCAGTGCTGAGTGCAGGGGGACGGTCACTTCCCTGGTCCTGCTGGCCACACTGTTTCTGACATAAACCAGAATGCTGTTGGCCTTCTTGGCCACCTGCTGGCTGTCCCCATGATTCTTACCCATAAACATTCCATCCTATCATCACCATCATTAAGCTCTTGATAATCAAAACACTCTGACATACAGGGCTGCCCCACCATCTCTCCTTCCTTCCCTAGCCCTAGCCCTTCTGAAGAGTTTATAGTCATCCATCTCAGTGCTCCAGTTGTGCAAGACATCCCACCATGTTATGATGGCAACTCTGTCATAGTTCTCCTGCTGTGCAATGGCTTCCAGCTCCTCCTGTGTGTTGCCCATGCTGGGTGCATTGGTGTACATGCACTTCAGTTAGGCTATTGATCCTGCCACCTTTTTGGGGGGACAAGCCCTAATTCCTATGTGACCATTCTCAGGCACTTCCATGGTTTCTAATGCATCTATAATGCTTGCATCTTTGCTATCACATGGAGCTCCACTCCCTACCTCCATTGAGATGGCAGACCAAAGGACCTCATTAGCACACCATCCTGCAAATATTGACATGCCACTCCCAAGCTATAGTGAGCCTGATTTTATCCCTTTCCCCCTTCAAATGTAGTTTAAGGTTCTTTCAACAAGCCCTGCTAACTCCTGTGCAAAGATCCTTTCCCTCTTTGAGATGGGTGTACTCCATCTGTTGCCATCAGGCCTGCTGTCATGTAAACCAACCCATGATCAAAAACCTCCAAATTCTGCCGGTGACACCAGGCTCGGAGCCAGGTGTTGGTCTGCCGGATCTGCCTGTTTCTTCCTCCCTTACCATTCCCTGCAAATGGAAGGACAGAGGAGAGCATTACTTGTGCTCCTGGTCCTTTAACCAGTTGTCCCAAGGCCCTGAAGTTTCTCTAGATTGTCCTAGAACTTCTTGTTGCAACTTCATCGCTGCCTGCTTGAAAATTTGATAATGGATAATAATCTGAGGGCTGTACCAGGGTAGGCAGCTTTCTCTCCACATCTTTAACCCAGGCCCCAGGGAGGCAGCAGAATTCCTTAAGAAGTGGGTCCAGTATGTATACTGGGCCTTCTGTTCCCGTCAGAAGGGACATCCTATGACAATGACCTGCCTGATTTTTCTTTATGGAAGCAGTTTTGACACGTGGCATAGCCTGACTTAACCTCCATGCTAGACAAACCATTGTCCTTGTCATTGTTTGGTTGCACTTGCAGAGCCTTGTCCCTATCCTGTGAGGGCACCCGGGTGGTGGGGTGGCCACAGAGGGAATGAGCTAGGCAGGGACTTGTCACCATGGCCCCTGTCCCTTCAGTCACTGTGTTCAGCTAGGCAGACAGAGGATGGGGAATCGTCTGTGTCATGTGTCCTGTCTGCCTGTCGGGCCTGTCCCAGGGAAGGCAGGGTGCCATGCCAGGAGTCTCTCTCACACTCTCTGACGCTTCTCCATGTCCCTGGTGCTGTGTCACTGAGTGCAGGGCATGGCTGGCAGCCGAGCACTGGGGTGGCTGCCTGCTCCCACCGGCGCTAGCTGGGCAGCTGCCTCAGTGGTGGTGGGTGCAGCACTGGGAGGCCGTGGCTTTCTCCCAGGTGGATGCCATTGCTCCCTGCTGGAGCCCGCCCTGCACATCCTTCTGCACAAACTGTCGTGCAAGCTATGCATTAGATGGGTAATGACTGGTTTGGTAGCCAGCAGAGCACTGCCTTCGGAGAAAAGATAGTATTTGAAAGCAGAGGTTATGTACAGAGCCCTCTTAAACAGATCTTTGTGCCAGAGGCTTTGTTTTGATACTAGAAACATTTCCACTACAGCAGCCTCCGATGGCAGTCATGTGCGGGATTAGGAACTGACTCCATTCAAATAACAGACAGCTGTTTGGAGTGAAAACTCGTCTCTGTCAATTTGCACTCAAAGAAGGCAGAGGCAAAGGGGAAAAAAAAAAAAAAAAAAAAAAAGACCCCAGGCCTGGGAATCATTGTAGCTTAATCTCTCCTTTGGCAGGAGATAAAACTAGGGCTTTCCAATGCTCTATAATTTCTTGCATTGACCTGGAAAGAGATTTCTCTATTCACTCGGCTGTAAACCTCCTTTTTTATATTTACTACATGATGTACAAGAACTGAATCTCCAGCAGAGAAAACATGCCATGTTGGGCTAGGAGCCTGGGAAGAAACTTAGTCTCAGGTTCAATAACTTTGTACAGCAGGGACGCACAGTAGCTGCTAAAACCACTTACAGATTGTTCTTTTAACTTCCAGCGGAAGGTTTTCTCATTTTCTGCAGAGCTGGCTGAGGTTTTCAGAGGTGACTAATGATTTATGGTGGTCTGCTCTTTCGATGCCAAATTTCAAACCCTGGAGGAAGGCCTGATTTTTCAGACCAGGTGCATAGCTCTTACAAAAAGTCAAGTATCTTCTGTGCATCTTAAGTCCCTGGTATTTCTAGTCATTCATGCTCTCTGGTTTCCAAAAAAACCAGCCTTAGAAAAGCAGAGCTGAACCTCTGGCCATGCTCTGCCAAGCAAAACTGCAGACACAACTCAGGGGTGAGCTGCACTGCTCCCATATAACACACAAGTATTTTTCATTATCTTGCTGCTTCCTGCCAGCACCATAAACAGGCTCTTGCAAAAGGTGTTTCTCTTGTTTTTCACAGGAAAAACTGGCTGTGCCAAGGGACATCCCTAAATACAATAGAACAAGTGGCAAAGCTGTGGCCAGTATTCAGGGCTGTGTGCACCTGGAGTCATACCTTTTCACTAGTCATCCCCCACAGAACTGCATTTTTAAAACCACGAGAATAGTATTTAATCTATTAGAAAATGGATTTCATTAGGGAATGAAACGTCTCCCCTGGGGCTGTTCAGAAAGGCTTTGATGAAGGTCTTTCAGAGATATGAATGTCATCTCAAGTGAAAAGGTTTGCGCAAACAATGAACAGGAGAGGAAAAGTTCTGACAGTGTCAAAATGTGCTATTTTGACATTTTGAAAATAAATTTGCTTTGGCTTTTCTTTTGGATGTCCCTTTGGATTTAAATTTTCCCTTTCTGTGCCACATGCTTTGTTAGCAGGCTTGACCACGGCACGTCTATCACATGGTTGGTGAAGAACTGCTGGGGCAGGTGGTTGTAGGTGGGTGTTGCACAGGGTCCTCCAAGCCATTCATCCACAGCCAGACCCTGTGGAAACACTCAATATCTAGAAGAAAAAAAGCATCTGTTTCCTTGAAACAAACCATTTTGAATTGCCCAAGGAAAAGAAATAATTTATTTATTATTATGTTATTTATATTTATCTGTTTGTATATTTATATATCTATTTATTTGAACTGGGTGGGGAGAGCCTCCTTTATGGAAGATTGAAGAGAAGGCTGGTTTTCATGCTCATGTGAAATGAAGCCAGTTTATTAAATCCTGAACCTCTCTGTGAAACAGCACTTCTACTCCTGGGGACCACAGAAGCCCCATGTGGAGGGTGTACCAGCAGCCAGGCCACAGCCAGAAGAAACATCCTCTGTCAACATGATGCAAAGAGAAAGAGTGGGAAGGAAGGGGATGGAGAAGCGATTTTGCATAACTCTTTCCTTGCTTTGTTTGCATTGGAAGCCTCTCTCCCTGTGCCCCAGCAGACGGCCCTTGGATCACTTGGAAATTGTGCCCAGTTCATTCTTGTATAGGCTGAAGCTGGGACTGTTTGCTATGGCTGGTGCCAGGATGCTCGGCCACCTACAGGAAGGAAGGTCTTGTTCTTAAAAAAAAAAAAAAGCCAACCTCCTCCCCTGAGCTTGGGAGCGAGGAGACATGGATCTTATTCCAAGCCCTGTGCTCGTTCTGGGTGGCCTTGGACAAGTCACATTGCTGACTCTGTTCAGCTCTGCCTGAAAAAGCAGGATGAAGCACGGCAGGGGGTATCGCTCCCAGCTCGCAGTGATAGCAGAAGGAGCGCTGCACTCCAGGAGCTGCCGGCAAAGCCCCTGATGGATGAAATGGACTTTGTAGCTTTTCTTCATCTGCCTGCCGCTGCGCTGGCGTCAGTGTCTTCGGGTATATCTTCACTGTCCTTGGAGGGAGGTCCCAAGAGGATGGCATAACCTGCCAGGATGCAGCTTGGAAGCTGGCACACAGGCAAGCTATTGCCTCACAGCAGGCTTGGGAGTAGCTGTGTGCACCAAAGGCAGGAGCCTGGTGTAACGAAACGACTCAAAGATTGAGGATTTCTGTTGCCCCATCTGAGTTTTCCAGTACCCACTGCAACAGATTGCATGCTGTATCATCTAGATTGCTCACACTGACAAACAAAATTACTGATCATCTGACTGCAGTTAATGCCTATGGCAAGCTGTTCTTGATAGTAACCTCCAGATGGAAGCCAGTATCACAAAAATGACAATTGGAAGAGGTCCAGGCTCAGTTAAGGAATCTGGACGTTAGCTGTAATGCTAACATTTTCTCTGTTGTTGTTAACCCTGTAACAACTGCATGAACACATCATCCAGCCCCTCAGTGTTAGTCAAAGCAACTTTCCTTTCATGAAGTTCAAAATACAGTGACAGGTTGAGATGAATCATCTCAGAGGTAGATTAACAATGACCAATCTTAAATCCTATTAGTCTGGACTTTTCTCCAAAATGTGGGATGTCCCTTGGGGGTGCACAAGCTAGAATTAAAACATGGAATCCTCCCCTTCCTTTCCTTCAGCAAAGACTAAGAAGTTTTCTTCCAGTCATCCCTTTACTATTAGAAACTTCTGTAGCGCCTCTACAGACTTTGGCCTGTTCAACATTTCAGTCTCTTTGTAAATGCTGAGGTATTTCCCACACTTATCAAAGCAGAATCCACCTGGAAGACAAGGTCTTTTCTTCTTTTGGGTCCTGAACACTCCAAAAAATAGTTTGGGATTTTTTTCTTTGCAAACAAGTCTATACAAGCAAGTCTAAGAAAATATGTGACCTTTCGCTACCAACCTGCCCTTGCTGCCAACCATCTGCAGGAGAGATCACCTCTTCTGCAACATGGGAGATACCTGTACCTCCATTCCTGTGGGAACTCACTGAATTTCAGGGATTATTGGAAAGATGTCAATGCTTTCACATCTCTGAAGCAGAAGAGTGTTAGACCTGTTATAGAGACAGCACAAAAGACTCACAAGAGCAACTGAATTCCATTTTTTTTTTAAATGCTGAAGTTCCATAGTTTTAGAGTCTTGATAAAGTCATTGTGGTGCCAAAAGGGGAAACATGTCATCTCCATGGCTGCAAGCAAACATTAAAGATAGCAACAGCCCAGTGACTGGATGCTTCAAAGAACATGATAACGTGGTCATATTCTTTACTTGAGTGAAGGATGTTGTGGATAGATTTTCCTTGGAAAATGTGTCTTAATAAAAAATGAATATTTTTTTTAACAATAACACTTTAAACACAAAGTTTCAATCTGAATAAGTTATTTTCAGTTAAACAGATGTGTGGTATCATTCTAGGGAATATTACTATTTTAAACTAAATAATTAGTTTTCATTCATGTGCTATTCTCCCTTTCTTTACCACTGAAGAAAATACTAAAAATGGGTGGGTTTTCTTCCTTCCCAAATCTTTCTTCTTTTAGTCTTTGATTTCTGAAATTATCTTTACATTGGAAAGTTATATACAAAACTGTGTGTGACTTCCACTCTGTAGATTCTGTGATATCAAGGAAGCTTCAAATATTGACAGCACTTTCATTCGCTATTTCGACTTTTTTAAGTTTTACCAAGGTAAAGAAAGTTTAAAGAAAAACAACCAGCGTTAACGTATCCACTACTGCATCAAGGCAGAGGTGGGTGATCTGACTTGGGGATTTCTCTCTTCTGTACTTGTGCCAGGTCATTTGCATTATTTTACTTGCTAAATGCTTGCACTGGACAATCTGCATCTGCAAGGAATTATCCCATCAACATTTGATTTTGAGAGGAAGTCTAGTCCAGCCAGAGTAGAAGTCAGGCCCACCCTCGGTATACGTTGGCCGTATATATTGAACTGAGAGAATGCTGTCTTCAAAGAACTGTTTATTTACAGGAAACTTTTCTAATCCATATAGTGGAGATCAAAACCTCACTGCAGACTCTGTAACCACGAGACACAACAGAACTTATCCTCCTGTTAGACTTTGGAACATCATCTTGGAACAACATGAAGGGGCAACATTTTTGTAGTTTTTTCATCCCCTATGATAATAGCAGCCACAAAGTCCTCAGTACTATGAGAGGAGATATTATGAAGATGTGTACATAGTCTTGAGTTACAAGGAATCATACATCCACCTGGGGAAGGAAGAGATGGCTCATACAACTGTTAGTTCCCCACACTAGGTTGCTCTTGGAGCTAGCCTCCCGTTGCTCACACACAGAGAGCTCTTCCACACCTGGAAGTGAAAGTCCAGAACAACACACAGTTTTGTACGTAACAAAGCTTTCAGTACATGTGCAGCTCAATCAGCACGGCCTTGTGAACTATGGTAATCCATAGAGAATTGTGTCAGCAATGGGCTTGGTCTGCAGATCTTCACCATGTGTCTGCTGCCTTTGAAGCCTTGGCCTCAAGTCCAGGCTTGAAGCTATCGTTTAGTGGTGGACTTGGCAGTGTTAGGTTTACAGTTGGACTCAGTGATCTTAAGGGTCTTTTACAATCTAAATGATTTTATATTTCTGTGATTTGAGGGCTTGGTGTCTGCAGCCAGTTGTCACCATGCTGCCTTTTGACTCTGAACTCAACCATTAGGCAGCCTGTCCCTTCAGATAGTGCATTAGGACATCCTTGAGTTATCTTGGTTATCTCTGGCATGTTCCTCTCCCCTGCCTTCAAGTCACACATACAGAGGCTTGGCCATGTAAACTGCTAGAGCCGCTTTGGCATCTCATACTCTTAGCATCACTGCAACACACTGGTAATATTCTCTTGGCTTCATTTAGCCCTTAAACTAGGTAAGACCAAAACTGTTCAAAAGCAGAGAATTCCTCAGGCAGGTAACACCAGGTCTTCCTCTAGCATAAAAGAGCACTGATCCTCTGTGGAGTTGTCAGTTGGATTAAGATTATTTTGAGGTGTTCATACTTCATGCATTATACGCTCATATAATTTGAGTGAGGACTTTCCAGCAGCCTTTCATAAAGAGTTTTCCTTTTACACTGCTGTTGGTTTCTGCAGGATTACACAAGATAACTGGTGTTGCACTGGGTATGGTGTTTCTTGAGCTGAATGCTGTTATTTCCATGCTTCAGTTTCCATACAGCCAAAACCAAGGGTACTGATGCTTTCCAGCGTTGTGAGCTCCTTTGAACCCTACTGCCAAGAAGAGCTAGATAACAGTGGATAGCATGGCTACAATGAGTTTTGTTGCTCAAACACATCCCTGGGGTAAGACAGACAAAACCAAACAAACCCCTGAGAAATACATTTCTTACATTGGAGAAAAGCCATGTTCTGGCACCCCCAGGCAGACCAACTGATTGCTGAACAGTTGTCATCTGCATACTCTCCAAGGGAGAGGGAGCTGGGAAGAAGTGCAAAGAAGTGCTTGCTAGCCTATGGGTCAGTGGGGCACCAGCATCAGAGGTGTTGCCTCATGGACAGGGCAATGCTGATATCCACAGGGCTGTGCTAAGAAGGTCAGAAGATGCATGGAGATGCCTTCTTGGTGCTCATTGTCAGGCACAGAAAGCAGATCCAAATTCATGTTCAGCTCCCCACGACCACATTATGTTTTGTGAAGCTAAGCTAAGTGTATGGCAGGAATCAACAGGAGCCAAAGTCCCCTGGAGCACCTCCTGGGGCACAGCACCGAGACACCTCCATGTCCTGTGCACCCTTACCTGCCAGCAGACATGCTGAAAGAGGTAGACAAGCAAAGTTTCAGATATCTAAAACTGTGTGAGATGAACCCCTGAGCACTGGCTGGAATGTGAAAAGAAGTGCCTGGTGACTTAGTTATTTCTCTCTTACACTTAACTAAGGACTTACTGCTCTTCTTTCAAAGATTCTGTAGAGGGCTGATATAATGAAATATAGTATATATTTATTTTCCTTTCATCATCTTTCTTTTCCATTTAACAAGCACATTGAGAATCAGGTAAAAGAGGTAAACAAAAATAAACTAAAACCAAAGTAAATTTTGTTTTATTCCTATCAACAATCTGATACAATCTTAAATTTGAGAAAACAAGGTAATCTTAGTTCATTTACCCACTTAGTTAATAATTACAGTTCCTAAATAATAAGCATGAAGTCCTCATTCTAAGTACACATTTATATTAGCAGTTAAGTATAGTTTTCATGGGCAATTAAGACATTATTCATTCCTAGCTATTCACAGACATCTCAGAGGGAGAAGGGAGAGAAGGAATTGTAAAGTCACGAGGATAATAACAAAGACCCTTTCCTCTTCTTGTGATATTGATTTTCAGAACATAAACAGAGGCACAGAATGCTGGATCTTGGTAATACACCTATTTTAAATGCCAGTTGTTGAGTAAATAGAGCTCAGTGGGGATATGTTTGTTTGAAAAGTCCTTTGGGATTAGAGAATATTAGCCCAGCATTCAGCCTGAGACCTACTTTGTGAGGCGTCTTTGTTACTTTGTCAGCTTTCTAAAGCCCTTTATGATAGGTCTCAGCCCTGGTGTTATTTATTCAAGCAAACCTAAGGATAAGAGTTAAGATGCAGCTGTTCCAACATTGTAGACATCTTTGGGTCTCAGTGTGTTTCAGCTCGACCCTGAAGTGCAGAACATCCCAGAGCAGACTAACAAAGTATTCACACTCAGGCCTTCAGCATGCCACTTAGCCATTTTCCACAGTCAATACCTTTTACTAATTAATTCTGGTCCTTTATCATTTTGCCCAGACACATGAACTAGAGTTATTTACTTTCCACCAGTTTGTACGTAAGGCCCTGATTTTGAACAGGGCTAATCCTCATGCTTGCTTGCAGCCCTGCATTCTGCCCTTCCTCCGAAGAGTTTACATTTTTGTATTTACCAGCCAAAGAAAATAAAGTCGTTCTCTGCCAGGCAGGGCGTTCTCCAGCTCCTTGACTCTCAACTTCATCACATGGGAAGAGCATTCAGTGTTCTCAGGCTAGACTGTTTTTCTCTCATTTGCTATCTAACCAGGTTAGCGAAACCACATTTATTAACAGTAGTTAATAAAAAGCAGCTCTGGGTTTTCGCTGAGGCTCCTAGTAAGTGTCAGACTTTACCAGCTAACCTGAGTCAAAATGCATGTATTCACTGGTTTCGTCCTGCATCGGCTAATTCAGACCATCGGAGAGATAATGTAAAATCTTAACATGAACATGGTCGTGTGCTAACTCAGAGCTAGCTGTCACCAGACAGACTCTTCCTCAGCTTGAATACTTCATCAGGCCCTTGACAAATGGAAGAAGTTTACTTTTATTTGTCATTTGGATGTGCTTACAATATCCAATGTGGTAGAAGCAAAATGTATTATTAAAACCTTCAGTAATCCCAACTGTAAGACAGTAGGTCTTCTCCATGTAGCATACCTACTCTTTCATATATCACACATTGGATAAATGAAATGGTAAAAGTACAAAATTTATTTTTGTAACGAAGACCATTATTTGAACTTTACTACTATGCTGTGGCACGTGGTGACTGAAAAGCACAGGAGCACAGAAGACAAGGGCAGCCAGAGTGACATTGGAGGGGAAAAACAGAACACAAGGTTTCCTGTAACAACCCATGTTACAATCCCACATGTTGTTCCTGTCCATCTCTCTCCCTGTTTTATAGACAAACGGAAAAAAGAACCTTAAAATTCCCCAGAGCCTACCCTCTCTCAAGGGCAGACGTCTACTGAGGCCACAAATACCATTGCAGTGAGCACTGTGGGCATGACAAAATTACATGTAGTGGGCAAGACTAGGCAGACACTGCTGCAGAAATAAGCAAGCCAGCCATGGCTCCTGATTTCTGGGATTTGATGTAAGGCTGGCTTAATGTTCCCAAACTCTGGCAAGTACCAGGCATTATAAAAGACTGTATCCCCATTGGGAAAATATTTAGTGTGTGTGAAAAATAAAAGCCTAAACCTGAGCAAATGATACTTGATTGGGACAATCAAGGAAAAAGGAATGTAAAATATGCTAGATCAGATCAAAATCAGATACCTAACTTTAGGCATTTAGGGCTATATGAGAGGGATCTCAGCTTAAGCATCTAAATAACTTTAAAACTCTGATTTTCCTTCACCCCACCTGTGTAACAGGAGGCTCATGGTATTTCCCTGTGTATATGTCTCATGGGTGTGTTCAGTAAATGAGTACTTGGGAAGTGTTTCGAACTCCCTGTGCAGAAGAAACTACCTTTCCCAAGTGTTATCATGAATATCCAGTCTCCCACCCTGTGTTTGGAGAGCATGGTGTTTCATTTCAATAGCAAACCCACAGCTGCAGTGCTGTTTGTTTCCACAGGTGGATTTGAAGTAGATGCCATCCTAATCACTGAACCTGACCATGAGAAATCATGGACCCCTATTCCAAAGGCAAGATCTTCTGCAAACACAGGCCTTGCTTTGGGAAGGCGTTTCTCCGAGCAGAACACAGGTGGATTGTAGGAACAGACAGAAACCCACTGTTAGCGAAGCTGAAGAGAAAAACCTGGGCAGAATCCAGAACTTACTTCAGGTAAATAAAATGGTACATTTATATGTAAAGCTTCATGAGTAAGTAAAGATTTTTAAAATAAACTCTTTCTGGAAGTTGCAGCATACAGTATTCTCTTCCAGGAATGATAATATAAGGCACAAGCATTACAACTTTAGTATTTTCTCACTAAGTAACTGAATAGAAAAAGTAGAGTTGCAACCCAAGCTGGGCTAGGGTTGGAATGCTGCTACAGTCTATTCTGCTCCGAGTGCTAACCAAGCATCGATTAGGGTTTACCTCCCTAACCTGAGTTTCCTTAAAATCTGGGTATCAATTCCCAGCTGATTCCTCCAGCTCCCTTTGTAGGCATTGCAAGAGGCAGAAGGTGCTCTGCCATGTGAGGTACCTGTCCTTGGGGAGCTCCTCCCTCTGCCATCACAGAGAGCCCAGCCCCAGCTGCCCACTGAATTTGTAGGCAGCAAAACTTTGGGAATTCTACCCAGACTGCACCCTCCCCAGCTCTGAGGCCAAGGCTCTGCTCTCTCATTCAAGAAAAACATATGTAAGCAGTTGTTCAACGTGAGCACATACCTGAAATTCAGTGGAAATTAGGTGGATGAGGAAGTGTGTTGCTTAAATGCATAGTGCATGAATATGCAGGGTAGCAGTGAGTGGAAAAACAGTCATTTACATTTGTTTAGGTTAAAAAAATGAATTTGGACTTGACCACAGTCACTTTCTGTGAATATTCAACAGCTGAACTATGTGAGCATGAAAGTTTGTTGACAGCAAATGTTCAGCTATTTAGTGAAAGCAAATTTGGAAGTTTAAAATGTGAGTTGTGTTCAAAATCCACTTTACTTTCTGAGACCAGAGCTGTGTGTTTCTTCAACACACAGGACTGAGCACACTGGCAACGCTGCCAGAATGAAGGAACAATAATTCTTTCATGAGATCACAGAGTAAACATAAGTATCATATTCATGAACTATTCATATAGCAAAAAATAACAATAATTCAGGCTCAGATCATCTAATGTAATTACAGCACTACACCTCCTAACCACTGCCTGTTAATTCTAGTCATGCTGACTATTTTTGTGCAGAATTTTTTACTGGTGTTTCCATAGAAGAGAGAATTCTCTCTTTGTGGGTCAATAGGGAAAACTAATAAATAAAAATAAATCTAACCCTTAGAATCTAAATGTCACTGCCAGGAAATTATTATATTCAACAACTTCATCATTTTGTGCTTCCTGAAAGTAGCTCTCTATAGACCTTAATGGCCAAATGTGTCTCAACAGGATATCTCAAATGTTGATAACGGCTTTTTCCATTATTGCTAAACTGGTTTTGATCCACGTAGAGGTGTCTACACTAATATAGCAATATTTTCAGGCTTTTACTGTGGCTGATAAAGACAATGAGTTCGGAAGATGGGTCTGAAACTGGAAGAAGCCTCTATCTTTCCTTTACCTACAGAGGGTTCTGTGGGGCAACCAAACTCCTAAGTGCCCTACCAGGAACTTCAGTAAGACATATAAAGCAATTTGGGACTTTTGCCATAGAGTCATCAACTTCATGTTCCAGAATAAGAAAAACATCTTCATTTATCTGCACATATTTCCCCAGCTCCTGCCAAGACCAAAATGACTGACTTGCAAAGGGCAAGCCAGAGCATGCAGCTGCACTCAAGGATGCTCAGTGCTGCTAAGTGCATGCAAGAGCAGGGCTCAGGTAGCACCAAGGTAGCCCACAGCTTTTGTGCACTTTTTTTTTTTTTTTTTTGAGTTTCAGTATCCCCACAGACAAATTTTTCTTTGCAATACATGGTGCACAATGTGAGTGATCAAGCAACAGAAGTGTAGCATTTTTGAGCACTTCTTCACTTCTCAATAGTCATTGGCAGGCAGCCATTGCAGAGCAGAGGAAGGCTGGGGCAAGGGATGCTGCCTTCTGACAGCCCCCCTCATGTAAAGGCTCCCCCCAGCACGTGATGCTGCCATCCTCAGTTTCTCTCTGTCTTCTGGGCTTGGGACTTCCACCTTGCATCTGGCAGGATTTTTGATGATTTTTCTAGAGACAGTTAGTCTCCATGACCCATTCCTCACCTCCAAGGATGGGAAGATAACACTTTGCCAGTAAGTTTTCCTCCAGGCTGTGGCTGCTGCCAGTCAACTTGTGGCTCCCAAGAAGGACATTTGCCAAGGAAGATTTCCAACTACACTCCATAAAACTTAAGACAGCTCACTCTCACAATGCTTATCTCAGTTGTCTGCCTGTGCTTTCTTGATCATTGTATCTTTATCCCTTTCCTAGGATTGAGGCTTTTTGCTGCTTTCAGAGTGCATGAAATATCCAGTTACTACATGAGGTTGACGGGAGTCATCCTGGAGTAACTTCCCCAAAGTCAAGTAAGAGAAGGCACCAAGTTTAGATTAGGTCTGCAGTGCTTTTGAAATACAGAAGCAAAATTTATTTTCACAAACACTTAATAACACTTTCCCCCTTTCCCTCAATTTATTTTTTTTTAACCAAACCTTTATAAAAAATTAGGTCAGGTCAATCCTGGGTTGAATTTCAAAGACAGGAAAACACCATTCCCAAAATTGTACCTGAAGATGAGCAGAAAGATGCCCCAGACAGATGCCCAAGGTTCTATACCTGGCAGGAAGGAAGCTATGGGTATAATGGTCCTAAGAAAAATATTAAATAATTAGACATGAATGTTGCTATGGCATGTCCACAAAGACACTGTATTGCATAGCTCTACAACAGAAAATATATCAACAAAATATGTAATGTGTACGTACATCTCAATGTGAAAACAAATCCTTATGGGTTTAGAAAACCCTTGCTATGTTCAGTCCTCTGTCAGGACACTACCTTTTCCCACAGTGATGCTGTAAGAAATGACTTAAAGTGACACTTCACCCCACGTACGTCGAATCACTATGCAGAGCACTTAACACCCTGCTGCAAAGTTCCTCATCAGGGTGAATCGCTTACCATGTGTGTTTTACTGCAGAAAGTAGTAAGTTAGTTCTCCCTTAAGTGGCACATATATACACATAAAGCAGTTGCCCTGCATCCAGCCAGATCTCAATATCCAGAAATATTTATGTTTTTGCAAGTACTCCAGTTAGCTGGAGAGGGCTGAGTGTTCATATGGTCACTACAACTCAGCTCCCAGACAGCAATTCACTGAGCTGCGCTCTCCTCTTTGCTTGCAACTGTGTGAACACATTGCCAGAAGCATTTCAGTTCTGCACCTTATTTCAGGAGCCTTTCACGCACATATTCTCTTGCACTGTACCCAGTTTTTATTAAAACTTCTTTGGTTGGAGCTGAACCCATTCAACTTGATCAGGTCAGATCAATAAATCATAGGTCTGTTTCTGACAGCTCAGAAGAACGCATGTGGGAAAAATGTTCCTTTTTGAAGCAATCGGTAGGAAGTATCCCAGACACACAGATGGAGAGCACGTGTCCACTGAAATTAAATGGAGCTGGGGCTACGCACCCAGAAGAAAACCCTCAGCCCTTTAGCAGTGGAAGGCTGTTAAAAGAGCTTGGTGATGACACTCATGCAACCTAATATCTCCATTGATGATATACACTTATTTCAACCACCTAATGAAATAGGGTCGGTTTATTACTTTATTGCTTTCTTCAATTTAATAACATATGAAGGAAAAATTAAATGACCATTTTCTCATGGTGGAGTCTCTGTTTTCAATTGGTATCTTGTTTCATTCATATTCTTCATGTTTAAATGCTGTTCTACCCCCCTACGTTGGCCAAGTTTGAACAAATATACAACCCACAAAAACTTAGGAAAAGGGTTTCTGGTTTCCCGTCAAATCTTACTGAACCCAGTAAAAAGCCACCTTATGGAAAAATTCAGGAAATCTCTTAAGCATGGTCATACATCTGTCCTTATTCAGAAAAGCCTTTAAGCATGTGCTTAGCTCCACTTCATTGGAAATTAAGCACATGCTAAAACTCTTTCCTGAAAGAAGAGCCCTTTGGTCCACCACCTATTTGCAGATGATTGGTGTCTTCATCACTTGACCATGTAGAACCAAGTTTCACTATGGCAGATGCCAAACCACTAGTTGAGCAATGGTGGAAGGCTCAGTGAGGGACCTGGGCATCTAGTTTTGTGAAATTAAAACTCTGTGAGTATCAGGGGACTGCAGGTTTACTCCTAAACAACACGTCACCTTACCACCAGCAAAAGGAAAAAACAAATAAATACTTCCTTGAAATATTGAATATAGAAGGGACAGTAGGGGAAAACTGATGCTTTTGTTTGCCATCTTTGATGCTCATAAATGTGGGGTGCTCCTGAAAACAACTACTCTCTCGCCTAGGGTTTGCCGTAGCCATGGACCTCTGCTCTATCATTATAATGAGACAAATACTCACCATGTCCCGTTGCACAGGGCAGGAGACCTGAGGAAGTGTGCAGATTATCTCCTATTGTGCATCCTCAGTTGGCTGAGGAGCTAACAAAGTTTAAGTCCAGGAGACAATAAATGGTTCAAAATACACGTTACTCTGAGCTGCCACACCTTGTCCCCTTTTACCTTTATTTTCACAGCAACCTACCCTTCTTCATTGCCTGTAGTATCTCAAATCAGTGCCTTGGGCCATTCTTGCACGCAATGGGCCAAATCTGAAATGGACCATTCCTGGACAAAGTGCTTATGTACCCAGCTACAGGGGAGATGCCGAGTTTTTCCAGCCAGCCAATGCCTGGGTATTTTTCCCCACCTGCATACCTCAGGGGAACAGTAAATCCATCATTAGTGCCATTGCACATATTTCAGCAATAAAGTACTTAATGCACTGCAGCAGAAATGAGAATCTAATAGCGTTAAAATCAGTTTGTCACAGAAGGAGCTGGCAGGCTGCCCTGCTCACTGAAACAACAAATTGACATCAGTTAAACTCACAAACGAACGAGTCCAGCAAGCCAAGGGCTCCCAGAGGCCTGAGTGTAAGGTGTAGCTGTAAAATGGCACGTGGGAAAGTTATCGATCAATTTATCTTGGAAAAAGCACCAAAATAATCAACATCTTGTAATCTTCAACAATATTTTGGAAAAAGTGATTCTGATTCTTGCCCACCCACACAGTTTTTTGGAGCCATTTTTCCAAAGTTGGAGGCCAGTTTATTCACAGCTGTTGGTGGCCCACAGGGCCCCTGATCTGCAGACAGGATGCACTTTGTGTGAAGTGCACCAAATTAAATCCATATGGGAAAACTGTCAAATCTCAGTTCTTGGGTGCCTGTCCCAGGAATCTCCAAATTAGGCAGGACACTAAGGTGACTGAGGCAGTAAGTCTGCAATGGAGAGCAAAGACAAGGCATTGGTAAAATAAGCAGAATGAACAATAATCTCAGAGCTAGACCACTAGTATTAGATACTCACATGCACAGGAATTAGATTGTCCTTCCCAATATTTGTGGCATTTCACTTTGGAAAAATAATGTTGTCCTGGACCAAGAGCAGAATGTCCCAAAAGACTAAGTTACTTGTGAGCCCCTTGTCTTCACTTCTCTCATGCCACATCTCTGGCTTTGCCTACTTCATGGTCTGCATGGGCAAAGCCCTACCTATTCCTTCAGATGTGACACTGCCACCATGGATGCTTTTCCTTTTTCTGGGGTTAAAATAAGGGAAGTTTAACTAACGTAGGCAAGCCTGCAAACTCATACCCAGTCCTTCCTATGGGATGTGAGCTGTGCCTTCTCTTCAGTCCTTCCATGTGGAAATGAGACACTGAAGATTACAAAGATAAATGTCTTCAGCATATGATGGGTTTGAAATGCTTTTTAAGGTTTAGATATCGCAGATAGTTGCTAGACACCAACTGAGCCATGGTAATGAGTTGTGTGTACTTTCTAAGTCTGCTGCAGATGACAGCTTAAATACACTGATTTAGGGCTCTTGCTGAGGCTTAAGCAGATGTGTTTTACCTTCCCTTCACTGCAGGTTAACAGCATAGTCACGGCTGTCTGCTGTGCCTCAGCTGACATGCTGTGACTTGGGACATGTAGCTGTTTCACGGGTAATTACTACTGGATACAACTACTTCGTTTGGGTTTTCACCAGTATCTTAGTGAGGATTCTCTGGATCCTGACTTGGGGGACAGACACTGGCTCCTGGATATGAAAGAAGAAAATACTTCAAAGCTGAGAAACTCTGTCCAGCCCTCTGTGAGCCAGATTTGGGAACTTCAAGATCACCATTCAAACTTTCCATGAGGTGCAAAGGGAACCTACAAAAACATCTGACAAAGAAGCACCTGGCAGCTAAAATGCACAGCTCCAATAGATACCAATAACCACAGGCTCTCCACCTGGCTTTTAGGAGATAGCCACCTTATTGATTCTGTCCCTCAAGCTCCTTCCCTATACGTCTTTTCTCTACAGGTGCCTGCAACCTTTACTTTTAGAAATGTCCTACAATATATGCAGTAAAGCAAGTGTTGCCCATTTCTGTTTTGCTTTGAAGTCCATTTCTTCTGTTTCAGACTTGAGGGAGTGCTTGTGTACCCAAACACTTTAATTTTTCCAGCTGTACCATATGGTCTAATAAAAATGAACACCTCATTCTGCTAATCTTGCCCTGTTGTCCTATGGATATTCACACTGAGAGAGCTGTTGTATCCGGCTGGATCAGAAAAAATGTGCACCTGTAACAAGTAATACTCTATCCAGGGCAGGTGTTAGAGATTGTGTCACCATGACTTACTACCAAGTTCGTGCAGCAATCAAAAATTAATCCTTTAATGTATGTATACAATTTTCAAAAGAAGGTGATTAGAGAGGTCCTTGACTGTTGAACCACAGGGTGGGAAAGAGCCTCAGGAAGCCATCTAGTCCTTATCTCATTGTCCAGTATCTGTTAAAAGCAGGTCATTCCCCACAGGTTTGCCTGTCCTGTCCTTAAAGCTCTTTGGTGACAAAATATACGCAGCCTTCCCAAACAACCCAGACCAGTGCATCCTTGTCCCTTTCCTTGGAAAGACTACTTTAACCTGAAAAGATATGTTGAGTCTTTATTGACCAACTTAAATCCACAGTTTGTCATATTCACCACTGCAGTTCTCAACAAAAGATGTCTTTGTGCAGCACTTGTTTAATGCATACCTTTGCTTCTCTTTGTTGGTTAAGCAGTCCATTTTCTTGCAATTTTTTATAGGGAGAAAAAATCCTTACACATGTGGGACCTAAACCCATGATTGCAGGTTGGAAGATCAATATCTCATGTGTGAGACCACTGGGACTGCTACACACAATTTATTACTCAGATTGGTAAAATCTGTTGAAGTTCTGTCTGTGCCAAGCTCTCTTCCATGGAAGCTACAGTCTTGGACAAATTTTCATGTTTAGTAGTTCAGGAAAAATCATGTCATATTCGGAGGGAGTCAGTTTGGTGCATCTTGACAGAGGCAGCAGAGCACTGCAATGCGCTATATGAATGGATTTAGTGCTGACAATATAACTAGGGCACTGATAGGGATATCCTTCCTTTTAATGTTGTCTAAGTGAGAAAAGGTGGTCTGCACTTTTCTACAATCAGGTAATGTTGTCCGTTTCCTGATTCCGGTACCAACTTTACATTTAAATTCCAACCATATTGTTATAGTTCATTAATTTTCCTAGACTTAAGTTGTTGCAGTGCCACACAGGGAAAATATGTAGCACAGATGTGTTTGCTGCTATGAATTTTTCTCTTTCCTTTTTTTTTTTTTTTCTTTTAAGAAATAGCTGTAAAAAAAAATAATAAAAACACTCCAAACAACCCATACTCAGACTAAAATTAAATCCATCTCACTCTTTGGCTGGTAGCAGAGCTGTAGTACTAAACTTGGGAACAGTCTTGCCACCTATTTGCAATGTAATTAGAGTTCATTTGAAGTCCGATGGAATTTCACTCCTATTCCAAAGGACGTCAGTTCCAATAAATGACTTTCTTGGACCAAAGAAAAGCTATTCCAAAAATTAAATAGCAAAGGGTAACTATGCTGCAAGTATCTGAGAGGGGTCTAGCTTGCTCAGCTTTTTATGGATGGAATGAAACGGCCATTAAAAGCAGCTCTAGAGCATTTGCTCAGAGGAACTTGTCCTGTAAAGTGTTCAGCTTGTTTCAGTTATTCTTTCTGTCTGTGTCACTAATTTTGAACAGCAGGATAAAGGCAGTCGGAGGACACCGCCACAGCAGGCACAGAAATACTTGTCAGAATAATTCCCTGCATTAGGAGGATGAGCTAAAAAGGCACAGGGCCAAACTTGGCTTGTATTAGTGTCCCTGTTAGCACATGACTTACAGAAAAACACCAATGATGCTTGAATGTGGTCTTTCTGTTGTACAGCTGCTCCCAGTACACCAACAAACTCAACAGGAATGCTCTTTCCAGGACTGACATTGCAAACTAGCCAGTCCTTGCCATCATTTTCCATTGGAATTTGTTGCATCAAGTAGGAAAGACATGAATTCCTTTAGGTTTCTTCCAGATCTGAGGTGTTGCTATTGTTTTATGTGACTATAGTATATGAATCTTTTTTTTGCTTTTTTTGACAAGAGAATGAATATGATCTCATGGAATGCCCTTTGCAATTTTCTATTCATCACTTCATCCAAATGTGTATTTTTATGTCCCCAAAAGGTGAATTAAATATTCCTCATAGACATACAAGTTATATCCTATATAACTTACAGACATCTACATGCTTACAGTAATGCTCACATAGGCCTATATGTATATAACTGCCAATTAGCACTGAGTTAACATGGGAAACAGAAATTATGTAGATTTTTATGCCAGCATTAGTATGCTTACTTGACAGCTATAAAGGTTTAATACATAATAGGTATTAGACCTCACCACAGGTAGCAGGCGTAAGTTTATTGTACCAAAAGAAAGCTATATACACTGTTCAAGTTCCCTGGTGTTCATGGTATCTTTTCTTGTATAGTTTCATGCCTTTTTTTTGGTGAAGCTTCATTCAGTGCAGCCTGGCAAGTGCAATTGTCATGGTCCCATTGACTTAACAGGGTGATGACAGTTTGCATCTGCAGAAGATGCAGCCCAGGACAAACTTCTTTTGGAGTAAAGTGTTAGCATGGCCAGAGTTTATCAGGAAAACTTTCATAAGCAAGAGTAGAGCCTAACAAGATGTAAGTATTGCATTGATTTTCTGCTTCACTGAGCAAAGCTAGTGACTACACCAAATACAATTTCTTCTACAGTATCTGGAACACACTTAGCTGTGTCATCAGAATTCATCTTTAAGAAAATGAAGACTTTACCATAGCTATAAAAAATGCAGCAATAAAGCTTAAAATCTTACAAGGTGGTGAAATAAGTTGTCATAATTAATTTTTTTGGGAAGACAATATAGTGAAGACAGAGCCAGACTCTTCCTAGAGGTATACAGTGGGCAAGAGGCCGTGGAGGCAACTAGCAAGAGTAGAAATTTCAGGTAGATATTAGAAAAAAAAAATTCCCAGCGAGGTTAATCAGACATTTGAGCAATTTGCCCAGTGAGGTTGTGCAATATCCATCCTTGGGGATATTCAGAACTCAGCTGGCATAGTTCCTTATCTAAGCTAACTCTTTTTTGAGCAAGTGGTCAGAACATGTGATTTTAAAAAATCTTTTCTAACATACGTTATTCTGCTTCCATGGCTCTGTGATAAGATTTACATAGTTCACAGGAGTAAAATAGCTTTGCTGTATTCCCAGTTCTTAGACAGACTTCTGCAGCAGGGATGGGAAAACCACAGGAATTCTCTGCTTTAGGTTTTCTACCTGAAAAATGGAAACTAAAATGCTCATCTAATCACAATGGCATTTGTGTAGTGTGCACCATCATTGTCTGCCAAGTGCTTCAGGTCCTTAGAGAACTAATATTATACATGTATTTAAAAACATTATCAATAGCCATTAAATGGTAAGAGCAACACTGGAACTCATGTTTAGAAATAACACTCAGCCATTGACAACTGGGTTAAAATTAGTTAAAATGTGCTTGTAATTGTATTGCCTAGAGAGCTGGGACAAGCTATGAGTTGCCTTTGACTTGTTTGTGAGGTTTGTGTTATCCAGAAGAGATGATTTTTTTATACCTTTACATGCCCCATTACATCAAGCCTGCTTGGAACCTCGTTTGAAAGATTTCAGATGCCAAGTGAGGCCAAGGCATTACTTGTCCTTAGGCAAGTAATGGTCTTCCCATCATTTGAGGTACATGACTGGCCTCTAAGTAGCTCACTTTGTTTCTGGTTCTTGACTGAAGAGGCACTTTAAAATCTGAACATCGGTAGGGGACCAGCAATGAATCCCAAACGGGCAGCACAGGAGAACGAAGACTGAATTTACTCTTACACACAGCTACCCTGGCTGACTTCAACAGGGCAGGTATTTGCACAGGCTTAAGTTCACCTCACCCCAGAAGAGGCACGGAGAGCACTTGAGAACTACTTAGATCCTTAAAATAGGACTTAAGTGGGACTTCAGGGCTGTTCCAGCCATCTGTGTGGATGGGAATGCCACCTACAAAGAGCAGTATGTCCCAGACAAAGCCCTGTTCCTGGGAGAGCACACGGATAATAAATAACAAGAGGTTTAAATGTAGCTGAGACATGTAACTGGCCAGAATACGAAAGAGACGTTCAGTGCTCTAGCGGGGCTCTGCACCCAGACCATTGTAAGGGGGTGTGTGTGGGTGGGTGTATACACATGTATAGGAAGAAGAAAACACTTACAAAACACGCATACACACACTAAGTGATTATTGTGATTTTCTTAGCGTTTTTGGGAAGGTTAAATGAAAAATAATGTCAGACTTGTTCTGTATCCAGCTATGGAAGACAAGAAATGCTGCTGCTAATAAAGGCAAATTTGGCAGCTGCAGAGCCTTGGCAAGGGTACAGAGTTCCTTCGCGAGCTACTGAATAGCTCCAGCTGTGCAGAGCTTGAAATGTATCTTGAAAGCAGTGAAAGACAGCTGTCCTGCTCCACTGCCCCGCTTGCCTGGCTGAGAGATGATGAGGACATTTTTAATTGTAAGTTTATGCTGTACTTTGGGTTCTTCCCCTGCCTATTCTCTCTTTTCCTAGTGCAATAATATAGAAGAAAGACCTTCTTCATGGTACAACCAGCAGGTATGGTGTGACACAAGTCAGCCCAATGCAGGATGAATGGTACTGCAGATTTGATCTCGGTCCTGCTGTTGTCAGAGGAAGACACTGCTGCCAGAGGCATGCTTTGCATCATGGTAGGGTTTTGATATTCACCCAGCTCAGTCAATTATACAGATCCTTTGTTGTTCTGCTCCACCAGTGAGATAAGATGAAAATTCTGTATGTGCTGTGTTTGTAATGAAGTTAGCAAGGCAGGAGAAAAAGGAAAGTACACTACAGTGCTTTATGTCCCAGTGGAAGAACATCTTCTGCCTTCTGCAAAAATGTCAGTACTATGTAACAGGGAAGAGATCTTAGAAGAGGTGGCTGTGTCCTCCACTACACCATGAAGATCCCAGAGCCCTCTCTTCAACACATTTCAGAGTATGCTCCGCTCTGCATGAAATGCAGTTAGCAGGATTAACCATATACTTACATTAAATATAAGCTCAGTTGCCAAGAGGCTAAATTGGGGCTTAACACTTTCGCAGTCAAGTGGCGAGTATATTGGCCACCAGTTAGTTTTTTCTTATCCTTACTGTTCAGCTTCTTCTGATCATCGGAGTGGGCACAGCTTCTGCTCTCCTGCCATCCCACCATACAGCCCCACAGTGCAACAAGCTGATTACCTCTTCTCTTCCCACTGGAATGCTGTTGAGAAACCTCAATGCTCTGATGGTTAGAAGTCTTCTTCCAGTTTCCAGACACAAGCTTATTTATGACCTTTTCATTATTTTTCTTCTTGTGCCCATGTTGTTTCAAATAGCCCTTCTTTCAGGTGTTTCCCTGAAATATTTTGTCCAGGTGAGTGGTCATGTGGGCATGTGTGTATGTGCACACACACTGTGCAAACTCTGATTTATTTCTATAGTGACCTGTCAGCCTTCATTTCTTTACACCAGACAAAGCTGATGAATGTCTGCCCGGTTAGACCTTTCCCTCCTGTTTTTGAAGTTAATGAAAAGTTGTCCATAGGTGAAAAACATGTTTTGGTGACTCAGTGCCTTAGATAGCCCCTGTTAAGGCATGCAGGTATTTTACAGCAGGGAGTCACTGCCTCGGTGCTGGGAGCCAAGCAGGACAATCTAGACAGCTCCAAAGGAGTACCAGAAGAGTCACTCTGGAATGACTACAGTGACTCAAATGCCTTGTTTTACCCAGATCAAGGTGAGAAACTTTGGTCATGTTGTTCATTATCATCTAGCAAGGTAAAAAATGGTGCCAATGTCAACAAGCCAACCCCCCCCCCCCCCCCAACCCCATGCTATTAGTTCCCAAAAATACAATAAAAGCATTGATTTTTCTTTCTTGTTCTTCTTGCTCACTGAACCTCAAAATAAAGGCAAACATGTTGTTGCAGCCAGGGCTATTCTTTGAGGTGACCTGTAAGGTGAGATGGAGGGGTCATGGGACTGGGGCAGGGGGGATGCACTAAACTACAAGTGGAGTTGCTGGAAGATAATATAAGGAGTTGAAAGGAATCCTGGGGAATGTGCCAGTTTAATTAGAATTCTAGTAAGGTTAGAAAAAAATGCATTAACATGTTGTTCCTTAAGCATTGGGACTTAGGGAATGTTTCTTGGGCTTCCTGTGGCTCCCTTCCATGTGGATTCTCCCGTGTCAAATAACTGTGCTGAGCTCACATTGTGACCTTTCCCACTAACTTAGCCTCTGTCCTGTACCCCACTGCTAATTTTTCTGAGTATTTTAAAACATAATACTGTGATGCATTTCCCCTTCTATCAAACTGCACTGAAATCAGCCAACAGTCTCAATAATTATTAAACAGGGTGTAAGCCCGACAGACAAACAAACAACTACAGCACAGCTGCATAATCCTCATTTCCTCAGGAAATGAAGCAAAATATTACAAACAGTGTCCATGTATTAAAGCTATGTAATATTTTAATAAGAAGGATGTAGATGTTCCCCCGTTGAGACCTTACTTGGCTTTTAGGATGGCCTCTTTGTCTTTCTTTCACCTTCCTCTGAAGATTAAGAGCTTGATCACAGCTGGGGATGGCACACATAAGTGTCGAGCTGTACCAAACCAAGCCTGAGGATCATATACACCTGGCTAAAGTCACTGCCAGGTGCTGCGTCTGGGAGGAAATTCTTGCCTTTGCAGAGTAGAGGATTGTCCCCTTCCTGGCTTCATCTGTGTCTTCTCATTTAGGGAATTCCCTGATGTTGACAGGGTTTCACACGCATCTCTTGTTCCCCTGTGGCATGCCATTGCTTCAGAGACTTGAAGAAACTCCAACACTGAAGCTCTGACATTTTTTGGTATATATTGGTATGGACCTTATAAACCTACTGTGTATTGCAAGATCACCTGCAGCAGCAAGAAGCAGAACTTGGTGACTCAGGTGGTCCCTTCAGGGATGAAGTTCTTATGAGTTTTGCTGGGGGATTTACAATGGTGCCTATGGCTTGTTTCTTCATTCTTTAAACTGAATGGTGACAAACCATGGGCTCAAACACTGCTCCCCAGCAAGTAGCAGGGACCTTCCTCTGTTGGTAATTTAAATTGGGTGACTCTGAGTTTCAGCGAGAAGAGATTTTAGCTGTGTAAATTAATTATGAGGATTTAATTAATTCTATTTTAATTTTTAATTAGATTAATTCTAATTTATTGCTTCATTAAATAAGCTCCATGTCTTTTGAGATGCATTTGGTTGTACGCTCCTATTTACCAATTTTCTTGTTAACGATTTAAATTGCAGCTATGCTCAAGAATTTTGAGATGCTTTCTGGAAAAAGAGGCAGGTCCTCTATTAGAAGCCTGATTCTGAAATAGATGAGGTGGAGAGGAAAAGAGCACAGCACATAAACATCTTTTTGAGACATAAATAGCACTATTAACAGTGTTATGATAGCTTATGGGAGCTACAACAGCATCACCAAACACAGGCAACTTTTATAATCCATTTGATGCTTTAGCAGGAACCAGACCAACATTTGACACTTTAGATCTTGCTTGATGGGGTACATGGACCTCTTCCTGCACACAAAGTCCAACTTAATGGAAGGTGAACCTCTAATACGGGTGGAGGAATGTACATGGCTGTATATCTCCAACTGTTGGTATATGGAGGAGTATGCTATTACTACAGCTGGTCACTTATTGTTGGTTATCTGTTTGATAGGAGCTGCCATGATGGTGACTACCATCTCTTTGGTTGCATAAAGATAAAGATTGGTGTCTGGCAGGCTATAGTCAAGTAATTAGCTAAGCAAAGTTATGATTTACCTATTTTAGCACAAATGTGTCATTCAAGCCACTCAGCAAGTTATCTAAAACCTGTATTTTAGGGTAACATTTCACCATTCCAGTCTTTGGAAGCTGGAAAGCAAAATGTTGTCACTAAATATGACATTCATCAGACTTGCTGAAAGGTCGGAATAGCATTTTCCAGCATTAAATGATGGGGCAGCAGCAAATATAGTGACTTGCTGAGTAGTCATAACTTTGAAAAATCAAGCTGGGCTGAGGGAGCTAATATCTTACCTGGGACACCAGATCACATGTCCACCCTGCATAGGAATGTGCCCGTGTGCGCTCACAGCCTCTTCCTTTACCCTAAGGAGTTCAATACACAGGATGACTGTCCCTGTGGCACCCTTAAAACAGAGGCAAGTGGATCCCATTCATCTGCTTTAATCATCAAACTTTAAACTTGACCTTTCTCAGTTCAGACATGTGAACAAAGATGCATATGGTGACAGTGTAGTCACCTTCTCTAGCTAATAGACACACAGATGGGTCAGCATTTAGAGGAAAGGTGGACATAGGTGCATCAGGTAGGAGAATATGTTTGGTGGGGTGGTGGGGTGCAGCTGGGGTTGGTTTCCCTAAGACAGTCCAAAGCCAGTGGGGAGAAATTCAGTCCTCCAGAGATTCCTTCAGTAGTGTAGCCTAGATTAGATGCTCTTAAACACTCTCTGGAAGACCATTCCCTCTCCAGTGGCTGTAGATGGAGTCTAAGGAGCTCAGCCTATTCACTTGGCCGCTCAAATTTAGAGGACAGCAGGCAGCATGAACATCCCCCAGAGAAGGTAGTCTGGAGTGTGTCCAGAGTCACAGGGCACTTCATGACTGGGTTCCATGGCAGCCTTGATCCTCTCCCATGGTATGCATATGTTACAGACAGCAGCCTATGCAAAGATCTGCTAGTGCAGACAACTGGACCCTTAGCAGGGACAAACTGGAGAAATTAATACCCTCCCCATAGAGATGAATGCCCTTCATTCAGGGGGAGGATGGTAAAAAGAGAACTTCTCACCTCATTTATAAGCTCCAACAAGCATTATTGCTGTCAGAGTAAGAAAGACTCAGAAATTGTGAAGGAGTCCAAATAAAAGATAAATGCCTTCAATCTTTAAATTCATCCATAGGCTATGTCTCAGCTATTTTCTTCAGGTCTTACCTGCCTGAAAGCTTGTCTGCTTTCTTCCATGTCTCAATCATTTGGACTAGTAAAAATATTATCTCTTTCTATAAACCATGGTTTTCATGCATACTGAGACCATCACAACCACAACATTACTGTTTATATCTGTATCCATCTGTATAACTCCTCTGCTCACTAAAGTAACTAGTGATTTGGTTCTGGTCCTTCACAAAAGCTCTTTCCAACCTCTGGACTTGTAATCCCTTTGACTACAGAGGAAGGACTGACAAAAGCCAAAGCTCACACTCTTGTAGAGGCAGAACAAGCCTTTGTTACTGTACTCACCTCTTTCACTACACAAGCAAGTGGTACAAGATATACAGAGATATATATGTAATCAGTACAGCTTAAATACATGTAGGTGTAGAAACAAGCTCTAACAAAGAGTTGGAAGGTATTAGCAAATTCAAGTGATTTGCCATGACTCATTCCCAGCTCACTGGAGCTTCCTGAAGTAAACCAGTAGAAAATTAATAATTCCACATCATTCAGAACAGACATAACGCAAAAGTTAATATCTAGGTCTGGAACTAACTTACTACAAAAACCCAAGGTTCTGACAAGAACAGACCTGCTTTGAAATTTGAAGACATGAAACTTCTCAGATTTGGAAGTTTCGTGTCTGATGATTTCTATCTACACAAAAGAGAGAATAAGGTTGATTTGGGCGTTGGGGTCTTTGTTTTCTTTGGTTGTTTGGGGGTTTTTTGGTTTTGTTTTGTGGTGGTTTATTTTTTGATGTCAGATTACAGTGATATTGCCAAAGTCTTGATTTGTCTTAATTTTGAAAAATCCTAGAGATCCAATCTGGTTCAGAGCTCTTAGCACTTCACAAACCAGCATGAAAACACTGCCCCAGCCCTGTAACCCAAGACAAGTAGTGCTGCTCAAAGCCTGGGAGATGGAGACGAGGAAACACATACCACATTGATGTCCAGGCATGAAGATAACCAGACTGTCTAGCAGGTCTGTGGTGGAGCATCTCTGGCTGAACACACAACTTGCTCCACTCTGCACCCACGTGCTCTTTGAAACTTTGCAAGTCTGAGCAACTTTGCTGGCCTTTCCTTCTCTCAGTCTACCTGCTACCTCTTCAGAGTAATGGGACTTCAGGTTCACCTAATCCAGGAAAAAAACACAAACAATTTCTAGCCAAGGTAACTGCTAACTTATCTATACATGTGGGAACCAAACTGGAGACAGGCTGAAGGTGAGATGCAGACAATGAACAAGTCCATATTTAGTGCGGGATGATTCTGCATTTTGGATTCTCCACGGTTCCACTTGCCTAGGTGTTTTTATCAGGTAGCTTCACACTGTACTTATTTGGTGGAAACACAGGAGAGCTATAAAATATGACATGTTCTGAGATGGCAGCAAGCTCTCTGTGCAGTCACTCCACAACCACCTCTTCTGAGATGCCAGAAAATTGTGACCTCATGACAAACTTTGTCAAGTATGCAGTCAGCCAGGAGCCAGTAATAGTAGTGATATCTAAACCACTGAAAAAGAACAATTCAAGACAGGGAGAACTAATATTGCTTGAGAAGATCAAAAATTAAGCCAATTCATAAACCTAGACATTCTTACTAAACTGCCTAAACTAACACATCTTGCTATTTCTAGCATTCCAGTAAAGCATATATATCCTAAACCACAAGGCATAAAGGATGGGGTTTCTAACCTCATTGGCAGCATGTTTTTTATAACACCACACAGTTCATAAAAAGCTTGGCATGCATTGCTGGATTCAGTTATATCCATTAGGGAAGACCAGATGAGCTTGACAGTTTTATTTTCACTTGAAGATCTCTCTGTACTGCAGTCTGTCCTGATGGCATCAGGCCCCAGTGACAACTGCAATATTGCTCACAAAGAGGAATCAGAAGGACCATTGACCATAATAAGCTGGAAAAAATGGTGTAAAATTGTGTGGAATTTGCATGGAAGGAATGTGTAAACTAAAGCTACAATTCATCTCTTGGCCCAGGGGAGATAAAGGATAATGCTCCTATACAATTTCAACAACCTTTAGATTAAGCTTTGAAAATAAGGGTCCTGCTTGTCCTCCCAGGATCTCCAGTGAAACTTCTTCAAACTCCAGTTGTGGTCCTGTTTTGCACCCACGAAGCTGAGCAGCAAATCCTCTATGTTATTTTCCTTCTGACTGCAGCCCCCCTCCTATATGGCTCCAAATAGAAACTGCATTAAGTGCTGGATCATTCAGTTCTGTGGACTTCCAGTGGAAAGTCTCCAGTGGGAGTCTGTGGAGTAGGGTCTCTTTAATGTAAATATCATAACTGGTAATTTAGGCTTAGTCTTTGGTTATTAGGTTTGGTATTGAACTCAAGAAGGCTCTTTCTGTTAGACTGTGACCTTTATTAGATATGGAGTTAAGCTTTCTTCTCTAATCTTAGAATAGTCTGTTCTCCATTCTCATTCCAAGAGAACACTGTTCAATAAATGGATTTTGCATGACAGAGCTGCTCATGAACAGGCTCTTCACCCAGGTTAGAAACAGAAAATAAATCAAATTCTGAGCTGATATGAATGCACATCCTTGAGATGGAGCCAATGGAGATATACCAGTTTAGGCTCGCTGCAGTTCTGGTCCGGTAATTGTAGGGTAAGCGATTCCCTGTGATAAAATGGCCAAGAGCTAGCTGTCTATTGACTTCAGTGGCTTCAGGATTCTGTATTCTCTCTTTGAAAAAACACACATTTCAGGTAGGTTTTAATACTTCAGATATTACCAGAGTGCTGTGATTGTGTTTGTAAGGAATTCATAAGCTCATATAGTCCATTGCGAGGAAAGCATCAGTCCTACATAAAATAGGCCTAATATTTATCTAACAAGTTTTTAAAGACTTCCATTACTGCAGATTCCACAAGAACAATAAGACAAGTATTAAAAGGTCTAGCTACTTTGTCGAAGTGGAGTGAGGTGGGATTACATCTTTAAAAATCAGGAATCTTCCTGAGTTTTTGCCCATTCTTAAAGTTCCAATCAATTTGTGGGTTTCAGTCTGGCTTTCCCAAAAGCATCATACATCCTCAGCTCATACTAAATATATTGATAATTTTGCTACTGGTCTCCTAGAGGTTTTCTCCCATACTCTTTCCACAAAACCACAGGCAAATTCAAAGCCTTTTTTTGCCTTTGATCACATTACGCTGATTAGCAAGCAGGACAGAGCCTAAGATATTTGTAGCAATGTGTTAAAAAACAAAAGAAAACAAAACAAAAAATGGCCAGAGAAACTCACTCCAGAATGACTGCACAGGCTATAGTGACTATCATGATGTATATGAAGTTGATGGCAAAGGGATTTACAAGTCCTGGAGTCCTTAGGGCGCATGAAACAAAAGCAGGCAGTCAGCCTACGTGAATGCTTCTATAAATTCTGTGCCTATATGAACCTGTATACTTTAAAAGAACTGTCTATCAGGAAGGGATATTTGACTCCAGTGGGCAGTGGATTGGGAGAAAGGGATAAACCTTTTTTTACTCTACTCCTGTCATTCTGCTCCTTTATAAAATTTTTGTACCCCAAGAAGTTTAGTCACCGTAGGGGTCTGCTGAGATAAAGTGCCTGAAAATTACAGATACTCTAAAATAATAGCATCTTCTGGCATCCACAGACAAAACTAAACTGGGAGGTAAAGACTGAGATTACACCAGCAAAACTAAGACTGAGCCAGCATCTCTGTTGGTGCAAATTTCAGGCAGTCCCACCAACCTACAGGGAGCCCCATGACTGTCGACAGCTCAGGTTTAGCCAGGGCATACTGGAACATTGGCAGGGAAGATGCAGTCTGCACATCACTGGCAGTGCTAGGTACTTCAGAAGATTAGCATCAAAGGCACATCTTCCCATGGTTTTCCTTTGAATTAAGAACTATGATTGTTCTCTTTGTAATCTGTGTTTTTACAAAGCTGCCTCTCCACAAAGAGCCCAAAAATATTTTGCAAGCAAAAGGCCTCATTCAGATCTGTCTTATATCGATACAAATGAAAATTACCCTGATGGTAGATCGGAATCAAGCCCTTTGTATAAACAGCATTCTTGAAACTCAGCCTTCTCTTGGGCAGAAATCAATCAGCATGCTTGTTTGGCTTTAACCCTCCTGTCATAAGCAATAAACTTATTGCAGTGAGGACTGAGAGTGTGCATCCAGTAATGAATCCATGTTTGATGCTTCGGGGTTGACTAGGCCGATTGGTAAAATTCCTCAAGACAGGAATGGCCTCTTAAGGGAGGTCAGAAATTGCAAATATCACAAACACAGTATAGCAAGCAGTTGTCAGTGCTAGAGTCTCTCCCCAGTTGTAGTGCAGGTGACCTTGTTTAGTCACACCTCGCTATAGAGGTAATCACGCACTTTGATTTGCAAATGCCTATACATTTTCTTACAGAGGTGCAGGCCCCAGTATCAAAAACTTATGTCTCCTGAGAATAGACTTTCATTTTCACAGGTCCTTTTAGAGCAGCTCAAGAGCCCAGAAGGTTGCATTGACTTGCAGTTTGAAAATTGACTTGGCTTGAATCACCAGCCTGTAGCAGAGCTGAGGCTTCTAAGTACTGCTCTGGTGAAGAACAGAAAATTAATTCATATGGGGAAAGAAGAAGAACCATTGCTAACCAAGTGACACTGCTGCTGTTGAGCTTTCAAGCATTGGCTTTCACCAGTGCATGCATTTGCCTCCATGGTGTCAGCATGCTGCCACTTTAACAGCTGTCTGGGGACAGGGACAGTCTTTCATGGAGTTTTCTCTATACTGCAAATGAAAAAAGGTGGGGAGGAGGCAACAGAAACAGATATCACCCTTTTTCCACTCCTCTTGCTTATTTCACTTCACACAAGCCTTAAATTACTCAATACAAAACTCTTCCCATGGGATATCCCAGAGCATCAAAATGCCTCATTTTAATTCGCTGGCATTTCTCAGCTAAGGATAGAAAAAAAGCAAGAGTGCACCTATGCATGTAGGGGGATTTGAAAACAAATAACCTGAGGCAACTCTGGAGAACAAAATAAACAAACAAATAAATAAATACTTACCTGGTTTTGCTTTCAAGGCAGGAGCATTGCCAAACAGAGTAAGTTTACTCAGTTCTCTGGGGGGTGTTCCTGGATTTTGCACTACAGAAACACAGCACACGGCAAGCACGGAGCGAAACAGGCTCCCACCCTGGGTCCACATTCTTCTTCCCCTGTAAATCCTTCAATTAAAATGCCCCTACCTTGAAAGCACAGAGCTCATTTTGAGGTCCTCAGTGGAGAGCTCAGATCCCCCTTTGCCTTCTCCCCAAAAGGGTTGTTTTAAATAAATAATGGTGTGCTGTAAATAAATTCAGGATTGTTTTCCCTGGAAAGATTTCTGAGGAGCCTGGGCGAGAGCAGAATGAATGTGCAGGAATGTTTCAAACCAGAAGGAAAAGATATGCAGAGTTCTAGCTAACTTGCACCACTAAATCAAAGGGACAGATCTAAAAGGCTCAGCAGGAGCAGTGCATACAACAGCAAAAACTCTTCTTGTAGGTGTTGCTCCCACCAGTTGCTTCCTTAGTAGCCTGTCCTCCCGACGCCTGAGTACACCCTGCTACATGAGAATACACCCGGAGCTGTTAGGGCTTGTGTTCGCTTAATAGCATCGATTGGTTTTAATTATCTGGCTGCAGTTTGGCAGCTCTGCCTTAATGTCAGACAGTCCCCAGAGAGGCAGGGCTGACGCCTCACAGCCCAGTCAGCTGAAGCCGCATTCCCCCAGTACTGGTGGCAATGACACAGCTACCAGAGGAACTAATACCAAGCAGCATCTGAAAGCAATAAAGCAAATGAAAACTGTGGGGAAGCGTGAGCTGCAGGCGTCTGGGTGGGAGCAGCCAACACGTTTGGTTATATGGAGAGAATTCATTAGCAGCCATTTTTACCCTGAAAGACATCGCAGACTTGGAGATAAGGTTCCTGTTGAGATGTTTCCTTGTCATTCATAGCTTTGGATCTCTAATTTTTATCTTTATTTCCATTCGATTGTTCTCAGACCCCAGATTCCGCTCTTTTCCCTCTTACCAAATGACTGCAGTAGCAAGTTTTTTGGGGACTCAGAGTTTCTACCACTACAATGAACATTCACAGCCACTCCAACTATCTCCATGTCTGCAGCAAAAGAACATGTATTTTCCTCCTGGCAATGCACAGTCAGTTCTCAGCACAAATTGTGGCAGGACAGAGACTCATAACACACCATGGAAATGTCCATCCTATGAGGGCACCAGGACTGGTACCCATTCCGATAGTAAAACTGCCTGAAAAGTAGACCCTGGCAATGTGCTTAAGCCCAGATTGCTTAAACTTAACTCAGAAAAGCCTCTTTGGTTCACTTTAATTATGGATGCATCATGCTGTTGATTTCACTGAAAGCACCCCACAAGCCTTCCTTGGAGTCTGATTCACAGGAGAATTGCGACCTGTAAATATTTTATACAAGCAGGCACACAGGCTTCTGAAACACAATGGTATCAGAGCCTGCAGACCATTATTTCCAGAAAGTCCATCAAACAATGGCAGGCAGATGGAGCAACAGCAACAAAAAATCTGGAACACCCCGAAAATTCTCATCTTGTGAGTGCAAATAAGATTGCGGCAAGCTATTGTTTGGACTTAGACCCAAAATAGCTTTGCATACTTTTGCAGCTCAAGTAAAGAGAATGAACACAGCTCGTCTTACTTGTCTGAACACAAAACTCCTTCAGATGGCTTGCCCAATTTAATGGTCAGGGTGGCATATCTGATGCTGTGCAGAATATAAATGCATTCCCTATCAGCTTTTTGCAAGTTCACCAAGCCTACCAGTATCATGAGCTAGAGGCCACCTTCATTTCTGTTGCTAGGAAAAGGACTGATGTCTGACTTCAGAAAAGTTGCTTCTCCAGCCCATTTAACTCAAGCTCTCCCCTTGGAAAAGAGGCATTTGGGTGTCCAGTTGTTTCTTTCCACTTGCTGCTGGGATAACCAGCCATCCTGAAGGCACTGGTTTCCCTGACGTTTGGCCAAGGATGTTGAATGTAGATGTCTCTTCTGTGATGCCACTGTCACTTTGCTGCATTGAGCCTCAGACAGGCCAGTAATGGACTGGATGAGCCTAACCCAGGAGAATCTCAAAGGGAATTTGTATTCAGGGGACTCTGAAGCCTTGGGAAGGATACCAAACCCCTCTCTTTGGAGCAGGATTTAAACCCCTCTCTTTGGAGCAGGATTTAACACAGATTGAAAATCTTCCTTACACTTCAAGGTTTCCTGTTTTATTCCCAGGGATGCTTTGCAAGCATGTCAACCCTAATTACATAATTCTAAATAATTACATTGGTTTTGAAAATTATCTGTCAAATATATACATATATATATATAATTTGTAACTTACATGATCACAGTAATACACCAAGTTCCGGAGAGTCATTGAGTCCTGCATCAAATTGCCTTCAGTCTAAATTGTTTTATTCTGTTCAATTGGGTTATAAAACCTTGGCCACCTAGTGAATTGGTAGTGGCTATAAATCTCTGCAGCTGGGAAACTGGAAGGCAGCCCTGCCTACCTTACAATGAGAAGAAACCCTGTTCCCCATTCCAATTCAGCAGTGCCTGCAGAGTATAAAGAACTTTCTTAGCAAAATCGTTCAAAAATAGTAATAAAGAATCTAGGGGAGACTGGGGAAGAACACATAATTAGAGGTGTTATTTGGAGGGCTCTGCTGTATTTTGAAGGACATTTTGAAAGCCACCGCAGTGGTGGAATGGGATTTTTGCTCTGCAAGAGTCTGCAGGCATCCTGCTGCAAGGCGTACTGACAGGACACATGCAGCACCACCATACCACCGCTGAGCTATATCACTTTGTTTTACCCACTGCTTGTAAGGCCCTTAGAAACCCAGTGAGCTACAGTGAATGTTGCTGAACATCCATTTCCCAAGGCTATTGAAATAGGATTTGGGGGGGGTGGGTGGGTGTTGGTGAATGGCCAATGAATAAAACAATCCTGACGGAAGAAAACCAGCCAATTCCTGGCTTCTGTGTAAGGACTGAATAAAGAGGATCACTCACTTCACAGTAGGTGAAAAGGATACAACATACTTGTGATAAACTGGTTGCCTTTAATCCCATTTTCTATTAATTTCCATGTTTTCAGGTTTTCTTCCTTCAAAAATTATTATAAAGCCTTCTATAATATTGAGGTCAAACTAATGGCTCTGTAGTTGCCCAGAACATCTCCTCCTCTCCCTGGTTTTCTCATTTATCCATGGAGCCCAAATCCTATTTTCCAGTTACATGAGCTACTCATGACTGAATGAATGCACTATTGCTACTGGACCAGCCAATTCACATCCTTCTTCTTCCAGAATCTGGGGACAGAGACTGTCTGTCCCCAAGTCTCCCTTCCTCCTCCTATGTGGTCATTCCCATTTCTATAGCCTCATCCTCCTTTGCTTTCACTTGCAAATTATCCCATGTTCCTTAATCAAAAGGAAGGTGGTGCTGTCATGAGCAGCTGAGCTGGTCTAACACTGCGCAGACTACAAGGGGGAGAACCTGCCTCTCCCCTCTCTCATCTCCCTGTGGTCCCACTCATCGATGGCACCAACCTGGGTACTTGTGGAGCAGTTTCCTGAGCTGATCCAACTTGCTAAAATGGCAGAAAAACTAGCCAAATGCTTTGCTGAGGTAGTTTACTGATGGGTTAAGGAGCTGGCACAAGACATGAGGTGAGGCCCTGTGACTGTGGTGGGGAGATGGGAAAACACAGTAGAGCCTCTCCTTTCTGGCAGAGACAAGTAATCTCTTAAGCCATCTCACCCCATCTCACAGAACTACACCCCAAGGAGAAGCATTTGTTCAGTTTTGGTGTCATATTTTAACCTCTTTGCTCTCACTGAGTTGTCCTCTCCTATTCCTCTAGCTGGAAAACCTTCTGGTTTTGAATTTAATTTCCTTTGCAAGGTTTAGCTCAGCTTGACAGTTGGCAGTTGTCACAAGCCCTCTGTGCTTTCTGACCTCGAAGATGTGGCTTCTTTTGCTGGTTAGGTCTGTTTTTCAGCCCTTGTAACCTTTTGCTCTGCCCACTCCAAATATCCTGTTTGAAGTGGATCTGGCACTTGGTTCAGTCTGGAGCCTTCCTCTGCAGTACTGGTCCCTATCCTGGGCAGGGTACAGGAGCAAAGGGCTTTTACCATGCTTGCCTAAAAAATATTCTGCACATCCTCCACACAACAGTACTAGAGCATTTCAGCTTCATTAGTTTTACAGCTAATTCCTCTAATCTATTCACATTTTCCCCTTTGAACCTAAACTACAGATCCCTTTTTTAGTATGTTAGTTTTATTTACATAGGTTTATCTCATGATCACAGATCCAAAGTCATTATTTTCTCTAGAGATCTGTCTACAAAATCAAGTCTAAAATCTCATCATCTTGTTTTTGTTCTATAACTGATTAGTGAATGAGCCAGGGCTGTATGGGCCTTTCCTAGTAGCATCTATTTTTCAGTACATCTGCCTGGAATTAAAGCCTCCCATAATGATACAATTCTCACTTGTATATATATATTTATACATACATATACATATATATATATATATACAAACACATATATATGTATACAAGAAAGAAATTTTTAGCTTACGGTCCAGCAGTCCAGCCTGGGAACCTATAGGAGATTCCTAGTACAACACAGCTTGAATATTTTCAGCCAGCCTATGCTATATCATTTTGACCCAAATGTGTTTTGCTCTGCCCATGCAGTCAGTTCTTATTTATCGGCATTCTCTCCTACCATTACCATACAGCACTACTTCTTCCTCCAGTCTTTGTTTCTGTCTCTCCTGACCAGCGCCTATCCCTCATTTCCTGCATTCCAGATATGATGCTATTCCACCATATTTCCATTATCCTTACAATATCCTGTCTTACATGCTGCATTGGCAGTTCAAGTTCCTCCATTTTATTGCTAATGCCTGTTTAATCAGTTGAAAAATCTTTCAGTGCTTTTGACTGTCCAATATGATTTCCCACCTGCGTTAGACAAGATCTACTTATTATCAAATTGCCTATTTGATTATTGCTTGCAGCAATAATTTTTCCTTTCCACAGAATCCATTCTACTATCTCATATCCCAGTACGCACCATTTTTGCTCTTACGCACTGCATGTCCTTCCTCTGTGCTGAATCCAAGAGTAAGGATCACACAGATTTCTTCCAAACTGTCTCCCTCATTTCTCATTTCTCATTTTCAATTTCTTATGAGAGCTTCATACGTGCTAGTTTTAATCCTACAATACCACTCATTTTACTGAGGTGAAATCAGTCCACTGCACCTCTTTTTCATTAGTCATTCCCATTAATTTACTGTCTAAAAACCATCCTTGCTGATGAATATTTGAGGCACTTGCTGACCTCCACCTAATGACTTCACCTACCCTTTCCAAAGGGTGAAAGACTGATCCAAGACTTACTTCTTTGGAAATGTCTCCTAAGTGGACATAATTATCCTTGATTCCCATTCATGTGCTTTGGGGACTTGCTTTAGCTTCAAAATCTATGTTGTCTTTGGGTCACTTCTATTTCTGTTTCAATGACCCATTATCAATGAAGAAGGGACAGACATGCTTAGCCCTCTATTAAAAATTCACTTGCTTATGGCTCCTACCAAATGACAAAAGTACTGCAAGGCAAGGTAACATCACCTGGCATTTTGAATTTAATATAATGTCCCTCCTCCTGGGCTGATGTAATTGGTGTGAAATATTGTATCTCTTTATCTAGATCTGGCAAAAAACTATAGCTCAGAACCTACAAGAGGTTAGCCATCAGTGCCTGTATGAATAAGCAACCATGTCCCACATTATGTACATGGACAAGAAGCGTGGAGAGCCTTGCTTTCTCCTCCAATTTGTCTGCCATATGGGAATAACTGGCCAAGGTCACTTCCTCCTTCTGGTAATCAAGGGAACCTGGGAACACACTATGACTTTTGGAATTAAAATTTGCTTTCATCTGTGAAGCTTGAGCAGCAAAGTAACTTGCTGAGATCATACCTAAGGACCTGGGTTGGAGCCACAGTTACAGTGTTATTAGAAAAGATTCCTCTGAACAGCAGATATCTGCTCTCTAGATAGCCTAACCCTGGGTTTTGGATTCAGTACCTGTAGGATGAATTACTGTCCTGAGTTTCTAGTGTTTAATAAGGGCTCTAATCACACTGCATCTTCTTCTATCGCTGCTGTCTCTTTCTTCTCCTCAAGTATCTGTTTTCCAAAAACTTGTAGGCACTTAACATCTGTGAGATTCTCAAAAACTCAGTTAAAATTGTCTATGTGGCTGAACAGTTGTTCAGGAAAAACGGAACACACACGGCACGCACAAATCCCAACTACATTACAAAACCAGGCAAAAAAAGTATTAATATGTATTCATCTTTAGCTAAGCACTGACAGCAGGGCAATGTATTATCTTTGCCAGTCTTATTTTCACTTGAATGGTTTTCCTTTTATCCCCTGTGGTGTTTAAGGTCTTCCAAAAGAAATACAAATGATCATTGGAAATGAATAGCTGGTTGTGCATGGGTGTTGGGAGAGTGCTGAAAATGGGCTTTCACTCTGCATTCAGTGAGAAAGTGAATCACTCTCACACAAAGCTAGAGCCTCGAATGCGAGGGGAGAGAATGAAAGCAGGATGTGATTCTCAGATGACATTTGGTGCTGTTTATCTAGTGGAATAGTGCATAGATTCGGTATAGAGGAAACACAGCATCTCACTGCTGGGGAGCAATTGCATTCATTTTGAAGTGATCTATTAGCTCTCAGGTCCTTTAAGAAAACAGGGAATAGCATGAAAAGAGACTGAAAAGGAGAAGAAAAAGCAGAAGGATCCATAGGGCCAGTCTGAAGGCTCTGGGAAGCTGTGGAAGGGCAGAAGTCTGAGTTTAGCAGGCTGTTGTCTGCCCCAGCTACGCCTGTAAAGATGATTTTATCCGTTCTTGACCTTTACATAGAAATCTCAATCTTGCATAAAAGTAGCATCCCAGTGCTGGAGATAAGGGATCCAAAAGCTAACCAGAGGCTCTGAGGACATACGGGGTTAAAAGCCATCCCATTCCACTTAAAGCAAGGATGGGCTTAAAAACGCAGTCAGCTGTGTGTGGGGTGCGTGTGCAAATTTAGCCTGTTTGAATACAGAAAGTGAGTTCAAGCGCTGTATAGCAAATGTGCTGAAGGTAATTGTTTCCTTTCCTTGTACCCTTCCTCCACCCAGCTTCCCTGCTTCATGCCCACACCTTGCTGGTACCTCCAGCAGCTGGCCAAGAAGGGCCATATCCCCTCCATGTAACCCACTCGTTAATTTGGAGGCTAATACTTTGAGTATGTAAAGTCTGGTTGCTTGGATTCAAACCCCAGCTGATGTAGATCAATGAAGCTTCATTGATTCCATTTCCACCATCTCAGCCAAGCCAGATCCAAGAGATATGAACATCATTAGCCTCATTTAGCTCAAAATTTCTTCTCAGAAACTACTCCCAGTGTTCCATGCACTGTTGGAACGCTGTAAGAACAATGATTCAAAGGCAAGAGAAACCTGTCCTTGAGGGTAGATTTTTCAGCAGCTGGAAAAAGGAGCAGGTCCTCCGTTTGTATAAGCAGGCAGAGTTGAAGAGCTGTAGGAGAAGTCATGTCCACCTGCACTTGTGGATCTCCCTTTGCACCCTGCCCAAGGTTATAGATGGGATTTCTGAGATGGTGCTCAGTGTGAAGACAGGGGAGAAAAATACTGGCTTGTTCAGAAAGTGAATAAATCTCCATCATAATTTTAGTGGGGTGTGATTGTCACTGATGCATATGCTTCTAGACAGCATGGCCCTGCCCAGAAATGAGGTACTGCTGACTGGTGGTACCTCTTCTCAAGAGAAGTGGTGAGCTACCATAGCATGAGCTCCTAGACGTTTTCAAGGTGTGGACACTCCCCTAAAAGATGGTGAAGAGTATAGAAAAGTAGAAGAAGGTGCCATCCCCAAAGCTTGCCATCTGCCCACTTAGGTGGGGAAGTCCAGAGGAAGACCTGCAGCTCATAGCTTTCCCACTGTCATCTCCAGGTGGATCCCTGTTCCCTGTCCCTACTGCACCAAGTGGTCAGTGGGTCTGTTCCATGGTGGGGAAAACTTGTTCTTGAAAATCTTGTTTTCTGATTTCAGTGTTGTTCCATAGCTGAGCTTACATGACTGACTGGAACTCCACTTACGGGCAGGGTACTGGGCCTGGGTGAATCCTGGCCGGATGTTGCCAGTGTCACCCCCCTCACCCAGGGCTGGATACATGCCAGTGCACCCTCTCCAGATCTGAACTTACTCTAGTGGTAATGAGCTGTCCATGCTGCCTGCCCCATCACAAAAAACAAGTCCATCCTCACAGAAAATAACATACCCATAGAGAGTCTGGCTCCAGTGCTTGTGTGAGCCCTGTTTGAATTAAGCATTTATTTTAATTTTTAGGAGATCTGCAGACGTTAATTACCATTAGGGTTTCATAGAACATAAATAATATTTTTTCAATATCTTTTTTACTGGTGCAGTGACCAGTGATCAGCAGTTTGTCAAAGTTACGTGCAGCATCTGTCCTGGACAGTGGGGGAAAACAAATCCAGCAGCCTGCTTAAAAAAGCAGTGATTTCAAATGACTGGAAAAGGTGCTTCTGGAGGGTCAGGGTGAGAACAAGCACAAAGGCATCTCACTTCTTTCTTTTTTTAGGAGGGGGACAGGACAGGACACGGGACGTTGACTGGGTGGTGCCTCATTATCTATTGTAAATTACAGGGGTGGAGAAAGGGACATGAATGACAAAGTTCAGAAACAGCATCTGCTGAAGAAAAACAAATGAGGTGGGGGGCAAAGCAAGAAAAAACAGATGAAACACTGTAATTGCTTGGCAACAAGTTGCTATTGTAATTTAGAAAATTGGAAGCATCCGTTCTCAAACAGTTCAAGCTTTATTTCATTTCTTCTTTATTTTTGACTGCAGCCCTTGTTTTGTGATCAGCTGTGTCCTCCTGTAGGATTACTGGCTCTCCCTCACACAGAGCAGTAATGGACCCCTCGTGTTTGGTTATGGGCCATCGAAGAAAGCATTTTGTGATTGTTTCGCAGTGCAGTCATTTAACCAGATTAGAGATAATTTGCCCCTTGGAATGTAAAACTGTTTCTACAGGTGCTTGAGCTTCCTGGCTTTTGGATTAGAGGCCTCATTTTGTTTTGTGCCATTGCATTCAACAAGGTCTCCAAGGACTGTAAATAAATGAACAGCTACCCTCCGCAGCTGTGAAACTAATTTTCCAGCCCGAGCTACGAGAGTTGCAGCTTACAAAGCTCTGTGGATGCAGATAAATATGTGCATGCTAATGTATTAAACGTGCTGATTAGCCACTACTGACTGTGCCTGAATGCAAGACGTTTGCCAGCTGGGAGACTCCAGAGAAAGAAGGCTGGCCAGAGAGGGAGCAGGTTGCTGGAGGCAAGTAGGAGGTGCAGGGTCATCAGAGCTGCTAGAGGTGGTATAGGAGGTGATGACCATTCTCCCTGATGCTGGCAGACTTTCTTCTACACCTCCCAACCTCATTTTCCCACAGGGGAGAGAACAAGCCCCAAGCTCTGTCCGCATCCAGGAGGACGGGAAGTCTTGTAGATGTCCACTGAGATGGGGAAGCTCAAGGATGTAGGGATGCCGT